>NW_009648877.1:1097614-1103983 GCF_000708025.1 Charadrius vociferus | reverse complement strand
GCAGGTTTGGCTCGCTGAGGGTGATTCCCCCCTGCTGCTCGAATTGCTTTGTCTGAGCGTTGTGGTGCCTCCCTCCTCCTCTGGGAGCCGGGGGAGTGCCGGTCCTCGCCGTTTTTTTGGCCTTTAAAAATTTGTCACCGGAGATGGGGATTGTTATACATGGAAGTTAAGGCAAAGGGTCGTGTTTCGTCACTGCCTTCCATTAAATCCCCTTAACAACAGCAGAATTGATAGACTTAGCGTTTGTGTACTTTCCTCATTCTAATATTCCTTTCTGTATGTTCCCCCAAACTTTCTGGGTGTCTGAAGGTAGATGCCTTCATTAAATACTTAACGGGTGCTGGTATTCTTACTGCCAGGCATGGAAATAAATTACCTGGCTAAAAAAGATGCTGTTTTTTGCTGTAGCAAAGCATAAAAACGGTCCTCCGTTTTTCATCCTAGTGATGTGAGGGGTACTGTAGGGTTTTAGTTGTGTTCAGATATGTCCCTGTAAGTACAAACAATAAGTGATATTCTTTCATCTTTTATTGGGGGAAGAGTAATTTAGCTGGCTAATAATTTTCATACCAAACGTTGATACAGAGCAAGAAGAGATGGCGTATTGTAAGTTGGAAGAGTCTCACGTTTTTTTGTGAAATGAATAAATAAGGCCTGTTTCTTATTTCAGCTTCCAAATAAAATGCCACAAGAAGTATGAAAGCCTCAGTCGTTTTTGTAGCTGTCTTGTGTAGTCTCTGCACTCCACTGAAAACACTCAGTAAATAGTCTTAGCCACTCTCAAAGTTTCTGTTTATCAACTCTACTGCTTGCTGCTAGTGTGTTTTCATTTCAGTTGCTAGATGAAGACATCATATTAATTATGACTTCTTGATTAGCCCCTGAAAGTCAGAAAAAAGATATACTAATTTTGGGTTTCTTCCCTTTTTGGGTGTAGATTGGGTTTGACTCTTTCTGTCCCTTGTTAGGGCTGTAACAGGGAGATAAAGGGGTAATCTTTCAAACCATGTATTTTTGCTATCCAGAGTTAAGCAGAAAATAAACATTTGTTTAAAATGCGACTTGAAATGATGACTAGAAATTGGAAGACCCTGAACTCTCACCAGCTCTGTTGTCCTTCATTAACATGCACATTTCGATTGGCTGTATGTTTTGCTAGCCACATAATTGGAATATAAATAGTGAAATCTTTCCCTCTTCTCGAATTGTCAACTATAAAAGTAAATGTAACTGGGTGGATTGCTCTTGAATGCAGTGTTAGACCTTTCAATAAAGGAGTACACTTTAAGGGAGTACTGATATCAGTATTATGTGTACCAAATAAGTCTTATCACACAGCAGAATATGATAGGTGTCCCATCTTTGGAAACGTTCTAGGATAAAGTCTAGAAAACTGCTAATAAACAAGGACTGGGTTTATGTTTTCAAGTGAGTTCTCAGATGGTGCTAGGGATACAGGAAATTCTCCTCTGCTAGAATGATGCTCTGCATTAAAAGGAATCACAGGTCTGGTTTATATCAATGCAATATTTGTTAATATCTCTGAAGGTACTTCTTTAACTGATAATTGAAACTACAAGAACAAATGATAACCAGTGCAGCCAATACATGCAAAAAGAACTCTACTTTTTCTTAAATAGTTAAAGCTAAGTTCCTTAAAAAGACCAGTAATCTGTTTAAGAAGTAGTAAGACCAAAAATCTGTTTAAGAAAATACTGAAGCAACTTGCAGTCATGGTTCATTTAGCAGTTTTCAACAAATTTTAGTTTTCTATAGCTAGCTTTTCACCAGTGATGCTTATGGAGTCTGAATCATTGAGAAGATGAGCTGTACTGTGTCCTGCTTTGGCCATGGAAAAGATGTCTAGTCAGTATGTGATGGCAAAATTGTTATTGTGGACAGTGGTTTTATTTTTCTTAAAATAGTCTTATTTTGACAGCAGTGACCATAAGCAATAACAAATTTCTTAAACAGAGCTGGCCTCAGCTGTCATAATGTGATTTGTCTACTGGCAATGATTGAAGGCACAATATTAGTAGTGTCTCCTTCCAAAATAGTCAAATAAGCCTTCATAGTATAGGACGTACCTATTATAAAATGTAACAATACAGATAAAATCTAGGATCTTGGGGAGTTGCTGAATGAAAATCTCGTCACTTGCATTTCAAGAGAGGAATTTCTTTCACTCCAAAGTGTTGTTATGCTTGAGGATTTTCCTCAGCTGTCGAACAGGGTCTGAGCCAGGAACTGTGCTCCTGTTTTGCTCTCGCTCACCTTCCCGAGTGCATTTTCACAGACACCCTTCAGCAACTACAAGTTTGCACAGTTGTCAGAAGAGGTTGTGCCCTGCTTCCAGCCAACAGTGCTTTCCTGCCTTAGAGGAGCCCCTAGATCAGGGTGGATTTAGCTGAAAACTAATCTCTTGGGGTTGAATGGGTCTGGAAGGTGCACAGTTATTAGTTGTTGCAGAAGAGAAGTAGCAGGTTTACAGTAGTTTAAGTTGATGGAGAAGCTCTACCCTTAAGCATTTTAAGGCCGGACTGGGATCTTTTTGCAATCAGAGCCTCTGTTCTGACTTCAAGCTTGTGAACTTTTTTTTTTTTTTTTTTACTGTATATTACTGTGTTTTGTCTTTGTATAGTGTGTCCCTTTCCAGCACTGAGCATCGTTTTAGTGGGGTGTTGCTTTAGGCTTTCCAGGCATGGACCAAGAGCTCTGTGATGTGTAGGTCCCTGCTGCTCACTTCCCCATTTTTGTAGGAGTTACTAACGTTGTGTGTGTGAAAAGAGTTTTACAAAGATGATTGTTCCCCAGGGGTCAGTGCAGGGCCAAGCCCTGTTCAATATATTCATTGATGACCTGGATAGAGTGTACCACCGGCAAGGTTGCTGATGACACAAAAGCATGAGGGGTGGCTGACACACCAGAAGGCTCTGCTGCCATACAGCAAGACCTGGAGAATTGGGCAGAGAGAAACCTTGTGAAATTCAACAAAGGCAAGTGTAGGGTACTGCATCTGGGGAGAAATAACCCCACGCATCAGTACAGGTTGGGGGCTGACCTGCTGGAGAGCAGCTCTGTGAAAAGGGACCTGGGAGTCCTGGTGGACAACAGGATGACCATGAGGCAGCAAGGTGCCCTTGTGGCCAAGAAGGCCAACGGCATCCTGGAGTGCATCAAGAAGAGTGTGGCCAGCAGGTCGAGGGACGTTATCCTCCCCCTCTGCTCTGGTCTGGTGAGGCCCCATCTGGAGTACTGAGTCCAGTTCTGGGCTCCCCGGTTGTCCTGGTTTGAGGACAAAACCACGACACCGGTTCAAGAAGGACAGGGATCTGTTGGAGAAAGTCCAGCAAAGGGCTACTAAGATGATTAGGGGATTGGAGCATCTTTCTTACGAGGAAACGCTGAGGGACTTGGGTCTTTTTAGTCTAGAGAAAAGAAGACTGAGGGGGGATCTTACTAATGCTTATAAATACTTAAAGGGAGGGTGACAGAAGGATGGGAACAGTCTCTTTTCAGTGGTGCCCAGTGACAGGATAAGAGGTAACGGGCACAAACTTGAATATAGGAAGTTCCATCTAACCATGAGGAGGAACTTGTTTACTTTGAAGGTGGCAGAGCACTGGCACAGGCTGCCCAGAGAGGTTGTGGAGTCTCCCACTCTGGAGACATTCAAAACCCGCCTGGACGCCATTCTGTACAACCTGCTGTAGGTGACCTGCTCTGGCAGGAGGGTTGGACTAGATGATCTCCAGAGATCCTTTCCAACCCTGACCATTCTGTGATCATAGCCTAATCGAAATAGTCCTGGAGATGTGTATTGAAAACACAACTGTGCTGTGTTTTGGAAATGATGACTATGTTTTCCTGATGAGGAGGAGGGGTAAAATAGTACCTTTCTGGAAGAAAAGTGAGAAATTAAGTAGAAGTGGACTTGAAACTCTTTAGTCTTTATGTGACTTATAATATTCTTTTTTTTTTTATTTTATTTTAACCAATATACTTTTGATGGAAGGATGTTAACTATTCTTTTCTCCCTTTCTTTTTAGCTTGGTTTTACTCTTGGCAATGTGGTTGGAATGTATCTGGCTCAGAACTATGATGTGAGTATTCTCAGAGTTAAACCTATTCTGGACTGAAAATATAAGGCTGTTTTCCCTCAATCAGAACTGAATCTGTCTTTATTTTGATGGCTTATTTTAATTAAACAGAATGCAGATCGTCCTGACTTTAGTTTAGTTACAGATGAACTAGAAGGTAAATAAACCCAAAACATCTACCTCTTTGACATCTTCTGTGTGGTAAGATTAATGCTTAGAGCCTTAACTGGTGTTGTGGCCCTAGAGCACAGGGATGGTAAACAGGCATCTACATAGGAGAAGCAGAAAGGGTTTAGCAGCTGCTCACAGATTGTACTGGCATGAAAATACTGTTTTTCCTGACTCTGATAGTCTGTCTGCTTACAGTGTTCTCCACTGAGTACACCTGTTTGTTATTTAAAAGTCCTTCAGAGAATCTAAAATGTCTGTCTTCTGTACCAGTAATGAAAATAAGTTTTGCCAGCCTTTTTTGAAAATTCAGCACCTATTCCTACTTTAAGCAATATGTTGGCCTGCAGTCTTTCTTTCCTTTTCTCACAGTGAGAAAAGAAAGGAAGGGAACTTTCTCTCAGTTCTCACAGTGAACGGAGATTTTTCCCTGGGAGAGTTAGAGTAGAAGAAGATTTAGATCTGAGTCTTCAATACAAGACTTAATTTCTGCAGAGTCAGCAGAATCCCTTGTAAGAGCAGTGCCACTTAGCTGTTTACAGGCTGGAGGAGTCAATGAAACTTAAAATATTTCTTTTTCCTTTCTTATGGAATCTATATTAGCCTAGTTTAAAAAAAAAAACCAACAAACAACTATTGAGGCTCAAATTTCTGATGACATTTATGTTTTGCTTTCATCTTCAGTATTGAAGTCATCTTGCTTGCAGAATTCCTATTTTTTGCTGCTTGCTCATGCACAAACTCTTATGATACTTCCTGTCCAGTCAATCCAGTAAGAGTATTAATAAAAAGCTCGTTTTAGTTTCCAGTACATGTTTTGCAGTGTTATGAAAATGTAGTCACAAGAACATATTTGGGTGTATCAGTATGTATCGTCAGTGTTTTTCTGGCAGCACTAATAAAGTATTGCCACAAGAGGGGGACTTACGCTTGTGATTTGCAGGAAATGGTTCCCTGAGTACATAACACTGACTTGCAGGATGAACATGGTCATTTTATTGCTGGTCTTGAAGATTATTTGTTTTAGATGACATCTAAGATAAATTTGTTATAATGAGGTCCTAATTCCGCAGCTGTTCACACCTGTGCTTAGTTATAAGTACATGGAGGGGTCTGCTGACAACAGTGGACTTCCCTTGGTTTAGCTTAAATGTCAGGTGCGTTACAGGCTGGGCTGCTAATTTTGTTTACTCAAACAGAACTTAACTTTGAAAGGGAAGCTAAGAGAGAAACGTAGGATGTTATCTGTACTATCAGCCTCAAACCATCCAATTAGAGAACTGCAGTCTGTTTGGATTAACTTTCCTTCTGCTTTGTGGTCAGGTTACATATGAAGTAAAAGCCCATGACTTTTTTCACAACTACCAGTGGGAACTTTGCTTTAGTTTCATTTTAATCAGTTAGCTTGTAAAATGCTATGTTGTCAATTCCCAGTTTTAGCTAGAGTCATAGGAAAATCTATACCCTGCCCTTAAAAGTTGCTTTTATTTTTAAAATTTTTTAAAGTTGTCAAAATTTACTGTTGGGTTGCTTTATCAAAATGCTTTTATTTGCAAGAGAAAGCTGAGGTTTTGAAGTTTACAAGCGGTAAATTGAATTTTCATTCAAGTGTGAAACTGCAAAATGTTGCCAATTTGGTCTGCAGTAGAATTCCCCAGTGGGGAATTTTGGTTCCCACAAGGTGGACCAGGAGAAGTGTTTCTTCATAAATTTCTTGAACATACTTGCTTCTCTTGAACATCTCTTTTCTCTTGGTTTGTGTCCAGTATAGTGCAATCTAATTTCCCCTCCCAGAGTCGTTATTGAAGTCTGTGCATCGGTGTTTAAATCGGCTTATTCTTTGGCAGTTTGTCCTCTTTCAGTGAAGAAGCCAGTCTCGTCTTACTAAATTTCCTGCAAAGTGATTTTTTTTTTTCCTCCCTCCTGTTCCCATTGCCACTGAGTGACTTTGAGTCTTAACAATCTAAACTATTTCCTGAAGCCTCATGTAAGGTGTTTCCATCTGCTGTTTGCTTGATGTTGCTTTGTTTTCAACCGCTGTGCAAGGTAACAGATCCTGGAAGCAAGTATCTTTTAGAAATCAGTTTGAACTTCATAGAAC
>NW_009648877.1:1041716-1097560 GCF_000708025.1 Charadrius vociferus | reverse complement strand
CTCAGGTTTTTTTGTTAATTTATGTGGGTTTTGTTTGTTTTCTGGTTTTGTCTTTAAAGATTCCTAACATTGCAAAGAAGCTTGAAGATTTTAAGAAGGATGTGGAAGCTAAGAAGAAACCTCCCAGTGACAAGTCCTAAGAGAGCAATGTTACCCAGGTCACCTCTGTGCATGCATCAAGGATGCAATTTACCTTTAAGGCAACAAAGATCAAGTAAAGGGTTGGCATGGGAGGTTCCTCCACTTTTAGTCTTCTAGAACTGGAATGTCCCTCTTTTGAAAGAGCAGCCATGAACTCTTCCAGGGACTGATTTTCAAGGGTTTAAGAATTTGGATTTGCAGCTGATATGTGACTGGATAAGATCATTTGTATTTTTTGTTTATTGCTTTTCCTAATATTTTGTAACCCATTTTTACCTGATCCAACTGGAGTTCTGTTAGACCTGTTACTATGCGTACCTCACACTTTGTAATACCCTTAGAACATCGCAAAAGAAATTAAATGCATCAAGAAGTAACTTTCTTGTCATTTGTTGTGAGCAGTGGTACGTCACTGTCCTTAAGATCTGCATTCCATTATTGGAGACGGGAAAGTTCATTTGTCAAACTATGAACCTGGGGGCAAAGGGGCAGCTCCTGGTTTTTCCATTCTGTTAAATGATCACTTCCAGCAGTGCAGACTCTGCACAAACATTGCTGATTTCAAAAAGTGTAAAAGGCCATCAACTTTAACCTACATTTCAAATTCATTGTTTCTTGCATTATTGTCTCTTACTCTTCATTCCCTTCTGATTGGTTGCCTGAGGATATCTGGGGGAGGATGGGAGAGAGGCATTATCTTCCATAAGGGGTAATCTGGACATGTGGAGGTCAGCAGTTACATTGTAAATCCAAACCATTCACTTTATGTATTTATGTTGCAGTTTGTTTAATTGTTCTAAGTATGCTTTATTACTGCTTCTTGGTGTGGAACAAGGACCAGAGCTCAGTATTTCTATTAAATATGTCTACCAAAGAGAGTGGTCAGCAGGTCAAGGGAGGTCACCCTCCCCCTCTACTCTGCCCTGGTCAAGCCACATCTGGAGTACTGTGTCCAGTTCTGGGCTCCCCAGTTCAAGAAAGGCAACGAACTACTGGAGTCCAGTGGAGGGCTACGAAGATAATCAAGGGAATGGAGCACCTCTCTTATGGGGAAGGGCTGAGAGACCTGGGTCTGTTTAGCTTGGAGAAGAGAAGACTGAGAGGGGATCTCATCAATGTTATAAATATCTAAAGGGCGGGTGTCAAGAGGATGGGGCCAGACTCTTTTCAGTGGTGCCCAGTGACAGGGCAAGAGGCAACGGGCACAAACAGGAACACAGGAAATTCCATCTGAACACGAGGAAAAGCTTCTTTGAGGGTGACAGAGCACTAGCACAGGCTGCCCAGAGAGGCTGTGGAGTCTCCTTCTATGGAGGTATTCAAACCCCGCCTGGACGCCCTCCTGTGCAACCTGTTCTAGGTGAAACTGCTTTTGCAGGTAGGTAATCGCTGAAGGTCCCTTCCAACCCCTACCATTCTTCGATTCTGTGGTATTCCCAATACTTCCTCATTCCTGTGCGTGGTCTTCAGCCCATTGTCTTTGCATTTGGTTCGGTTGTCTATCATGTATTTTCTTAGGATTAGAACCATTTATCTGCTGTCCCCCTTGTTGTCTGTCTGGTATACTCTCTTCACCCAATGTTGCCACTGAAAACCCCGGGGAGTGAGAAAATACACATCATATTGTAGTACTGTCCTCTTCTGTTTGAATGGAAAGCAAATTCTGCATTTGGAAACCATAGTTTTGCACAAATTCTGTTGTAAATTCTGAAGAAAATATTGCAGTAATTTTAATAGAAGTAAGTTTCATTAATTCCGCAATCTATCAAATAAAATTCATTTACATTTTTTTTTCTGTAAAATATAAGAGTCGTATCAACTCTGTAAGGTGACTTAAATCACTGAGTTTCCCTTGACAGTCTTTTGCAGGACATGAAGGACAAAGAAAAGTGCCAGAAAAATTCGCCTTGCTTTTATTAACAGTGCCTGGTGATGGACTGTTATGGACAAGCAGGAGGAACAAGCACAGAGAACGACCTCCTCCATTCCTTCAGGCTCTTGATGAAGCATACCTAGAGTGCTTCTCCATCAGTATTTTAGTTAGGATAAGGATTTTGCTTTCAAAGTGAATTGTGCTTTTTAGCATGTTTTCATTCTTGTCACAGGAAAACTGTAAAGCACATGGACTGGATTCCTTTCAGAAGAGACTAAACCAGAAGGTGTGCTTTGATCTCTAATGGGTGTTTAGTCCATTAAACATGCCCAGAGACATTCAGAGGGGAAGTATCCCAAGCTTTGGGTACTGTTTTGCTCTGTGGACTTAGTGGACTGCACTGTTTAAGATAGTGGAAGTTTTTAAGTACAGGACTCCCCATGTACCCATTGTAATTTTCACCCTCTACCCTAAAGCCTTTAATTTGGATACATCTGGGTGGATTCCAGGCTCAGGAATGTTCACTGAATCAGCAAAGACATTTACAGAATACCTTATGCCAAACTTTTGCTTCCTTTTCCAAAGTTTGGTGATGGCAAAGTTCTTCCACAGTGCAGTCCTGCAATTGAGGAAAGTATTTCTATCTAAAGATTCTCCTTCTTAAAGAATATAAATATATACATGTATATGAGAAATATTTCACCTGCAATTTCCCATCCTTCCTTTCACCATATGCCCTGAAATGTGTACCTGACATAAAAGCTTTCATATTTGGCAAGTTTAAAAGCTGTGTCAAGTCAGACACTTAGTAGCTATGCTACCAACTCGCCCTATAGTAAAAACTCAAACAGGGGCAAATTATTTTCACCACTTAGCATTAGTTACCAGAAACCTCGTGGTAGCATGTGTGGAAGATACCAAGAATGTGCTTGGTGAAGGGAGATCACAAATAAGGTACAGCCATGTTTAGCTATTACTGAAATAGAAGTTCGGCTTTCCAGACTTCACACCACACTGAAGGAACTGTCTTCCACAAACAAAAACTTTTCCATAGAGTGAGACAGCACTGCACAGCTGTTTTAATGCTTTCATGAATGTGATGAACTTTGTTTTCTCCAGCTTCCCTTTGTTGTCCTATTCTTGAGCTGAAAAAGAGCTATTGAAAAATGCTGGCTCTAACCTATTCATGTGTCTTTGCTCGTCATATAGAATTATGTTAGTGCTTTAAGATCGGATTATTTCTTTCCTCAAACACGCTTTATGTTCTTCTCTTTCTTTACACAGACATGAGAAGGGAAATAATATTCAAAATCTCTGCATTTGTTGCCAAACAAGTCTGTGTTACTCTAAAAGTGTAGTTTGGAGCTGAGACTTCCAGCTGAGCGTTCCAAGTAGATGCTTGGGGTTTTTTTCCTATTAGATTATGAAGTGAACCAGCTACAGCTGTACTGCTGTAGAAACAATATATGCTCATTAATATTAAAGACGGGACTTAAGTGTTTCTCACTGTTTGAAACACTTTCCATTTTAACTCAAGCTGTCTTCTTTGTCCCACATAGTAAGCTGGAGAACTGGATAACACTGTAACACAGTTCTTGTCAAATTTGCAACTACTGTATAATATGTTTTACCTAACTGATTCAGTCTGAGGCTGTCTTAGATGATACTAAAGGTTAACCATGTATTTCAGAGGGCAGAAAGTACACAGGGATGATGACTGCTTGACGCAGATCTTGCATCTCATTTCTCAGACAGCTTTGGATGCAGTGGTGTCGTAGCAGGTTGCAAGGGATTGATGCACCTTCAAGATACCTAGGAGCAAGTTTCCACTTAACATGGGTACTGTGAATTTCTGTGTGTTCAAAATGCCTGTGTGCATAGCTAGAATTACCAGCTAAAATATACAGTCTTCCTTCCTGTGGTAAAAGCTCTTAGGAGAAGTGCAGTTGTATCCGTTTTCATGTATTGATTCTCTTGAGACATGTCCTACGAGCTGAAGGTTAGAGGCAAAAGGGGAGGGAAGGAATATACAAGCTACTAACAGGCTTCTAAAATATTTACTGTGGATTTATACTGTTGTCTTGTGATGGAAAATGCTGCCCTAATGCTCTTGACCATCTTCCACTGAAAACAGTAAAGAGTTAGTACTGAAAATATACAAAATGCCAGATAGCAAAGCTAATCATTAGCTTACTGGGCAGCAGAGCTCAAATAAAGATGGTGAATTTAGTCACAGGACTTCACTAACATGAATGCTCAGTGGTGCCGTTTTTAAGTCACAGAGTCACAGCTCCTTGTCTCATGACGCATGCTCCATCCCTTGATCAAGAGGGGCCTCTATAGGCCTCCCAGGTGAGGCTGGCCAGGGACATTAAGGCACTCGGGGCTTTCCTAACCCCCTCCAAGTCAATTAAATCACTAGTACCTCCATTTGCCATCTGTAAAAATGGGTTGTGCTGCAGAGGAACCACTCAAGGACAGGGAAAAGTTTAATGAAGCCAACTCTTTTTCATCATGTTTTTACATTAGGTAGCATCATCAACGTCAGAAACTTTTATTACAAATTCAGGTAAAGATACATGACTCCTGTTAATGTAGAGTATCACTCTTCACAGTGATTTCTGATGCATAAAGTAATGTAGTGGTGATCTGGCAGCACAGGACATTTCTCAGTGGTGATACTGCGGGGAGTTGTGGTATCACTCAAAAAAATTATTGCCTTTGTGAAAGCAGAATTTTTACACTGTGGTTCTCCTGTGCCCTGTGGTACTGGCAGCTGCGTGTACCGACAGCTGTTATAACTCCTCTGTGTGTGCTTTCTTGGAGAGATTGGTTATACATGGTGAACATCTGGAAGTACGCTTTGATGGGCCCAGACTGCTGTTGGCCCAGATTATAGATGGCCCTTAGATTACTGCTGAAATTGAAATGTTGTAAAGGAAGAAATTGGAATTTTCAGAATTAATAAGGAGTTGATTTCATAAGCCTAGGTTATATATGTGTTTGCAGAAACATGATTGTGAATTGATGTTTGTATGTAAAAATTAATATCCTCTGTATGTGATGCAGATTGCTTTTGAATATTAGGAAGTGATGGTGCATATCAGATTGTATATGTTACTGGTAAACTACATCAAGAAATTACCTGTACAGCTCTTTTTATTTTTGCCTCAGAGGGACAAGAAAGAGATACTTAGTTCTATTTGTTGCATCTCAGTGATATATGCTAACATTTACTTTACAAAGTCCTGAGCTAAGGTCATTTTTATTGAATTTGTACTAAGATAAAATACTGTGGAGGTTATTTGCTTTTTCACCTGAAACATACATTAATCAGAGATGGTCAAACTTACTTTCTTGAAAAATAAACCAAATTTCATAAGTTGCCTTCGGAATAGATGTTCCCACCAAAATCCATTCTGGCTTTAGGCTTTCTCTAGAAAGGACCTAAATATCCCATTCCTAAAAATCACTGACTCAAACCATAACCACACTAGTAACTTTCCTACCCTGTGATCCCAAACTCTGGAGTTTCTGTTGGTTTTCTGTCTGAAAACAGAGATTCTGCAACCTTTTATCATGCTGATTAGAGCCCTTCTCTGTCAACTGCACCTTTGGGTCCAAAGGTGCAACCCAAGGAGTAAGATACTAATCAGTTCATGAAAAAAAAAAAAAAAAGGGCCTGTTTTAAATTCTGTTACTCAAATTTTCTGCAAACCAGAGAGAATTTAACAACCCCTGTACAAGTATGAAGTACAGCTATCATGCCCTGTTTTTTTTTCCTGAGAAATAAAACATTATCAGCTACAGAATGAAGAATTGCTCAGTATAAATCAGCCCAGTTTACTTCAGTGAAATTTTTCAGGTTTTATATCACTGTGAAAAAATATATATGTAGCCTTAATAGGATTCTAGTAAAAGGTAATAAAAAAGGTAATATAAAACTGTAAGATAAAATAATATACTGCTACTAGTTAATGTGATTATACTTTTTGGAGAGGATTCTTAAATTCTGGGCTGAAAGTAGAACTTTTGGGTTTAGGACTTGATATACGTGCTGAATGTTTAAAGCGTCTGGAAATCACTTCATTTGAAATCAGGCTTCTCTCCCCTCTGAAGAAAAGACTTCAGCTTTGGTTATTGGTAGAGCCAAATCTGAAGTTGTGTGACAGTATGCTGTAAATTACCGGTGAAAATTTCCTACTTTTCTATCTCCTTGACATTTATTTTCATTTTTTTTAGAGGAGGAGCAATCGGCACCCATTGCTGTCACCCTATGAGCCATGCAGCTTCCCAGCCCTAAGCTCTTAGTTGCTCTGCTGCTCGTTTCCTTGTCACATGCTTTCTCATGCACTGTCTTATGTCTTCAGTGAAATGAAGATACCCTACATGTATATCTAAGGGCAGAATTGGGCTGTGGTGTATGCACTGACTGATCCGATCTGGAAAAAGGGTCAGTACAGCACGCTGCCTTCCTGCAAGTGCCTGGTGGGACATGGCAGGGACAAGTGCCAGCAGCTGTGTCTGGAGAGCACCGAAACAGGAGAGAAGACTGCTGGAGAAACTGCTTGCCCGAGTTCACTCGAGATTTCTCTGCATCAATCTCATGAGATACAAACTATGCCAGAGGAGTAGTTATGGAAATGTTTCTGAAGAAATATTGCTTGAGATGTGCAACACAGCCCCAAACAATTTCCATTTACCTGCTGCTATTGGTGGCCACCCTATTTGATTTGTGAGTAATCCTCGATCTCCCTGAAGCTGATTGCCATGCCAGCTGCTCGTCTCACTTGAAATAATACCGAGTGTTCGTATCCCCTGGGAAAGGTGTGGGATAGCAAGGCCTGATGGGACCTGACCTGAGCTGAGAAATAAGTATTAGGAGGGTGGGGAGTGATTTGTTGGCGAGCAGCTTGGCAATTTGAAGATGGTGGTGGATGAAGCATGAAGTGAAAAGGATTAGAAGATGAGTGCACAGTAAAAGGCGCAGAGCGGCTAAAGCCTTGAGAAGACAGCGAGCCAGAAAGAGAGTTTCTTGGCAGGGGGAGAATGGTTGAAACTAACTTCAAGGACTGTGAACAAAGAGATGTCCTTGTTGTGTGTGGGGACAGGGCCCTTGGTACTGCAGACACCGCCGCCTACTGAAGCGCTTGTTCCTGGTTGACGTGGTGGTGGACAGGCGCTGCAGCCTCCCTCTCTTGCTTCAGCAGCCTCGGTGCTGGGTGTAGGTTGCTGGGGGACTGCAGCTTGTGCCGGGAGGGAGCTGGGACACCTCTGCTTTGAGCACCATGTTGGGATGTGTGCCCAGCAGCAGCAGCCGCTTGCTGGGGAGCAGGAACACACCCAGGGAGGGGAGCTGGAGTGGTGTGGAGAATCTGGATCCCAGAGGCAGGCATGAGGTTTGTATGCTGGGGTGCAGCAGAGCAGCAAGCTCAGGATAGGGGGAACACAGGGAGTTGGGGAGGTGAGAAGTGTTGAAAAAGTGAAGCTGAGGTCCTTTTTCATGGATTAGGAGGGCATGGGGATGCACTGAGCCACTGATTCACAGAAACACTTTGTTTTTCAAAAACAAATTCACAGGAACGACTATGAATATGAATTGTTTCGCTAAGGGATGCTGCCTCCTGCTTCTGATACAAGGGCTAAAACATGCTTTTGTGATTTTTTCCCATTTTGCTCCCCCTCTGCCAACCTGTGACCCTATCTGTTTATTTCCAAGACAAGTGTGTGGGATCCCTCTGTTTTGACAAAGCAGTAATCCAATGCCTCCTGCTGTCTCAACACTACTTCCCTAAGGGCTTGGTGGGTTATGAGGTGAAATAGATCCTATTTGTATTCTCACTGAGGACCAGAATATGCAGTGGTAAATAATTTATTTTATTAACATTTTATTTTTGCAGAATAGACATTCACACTAACATCTAGAGAGCCTAGATTATAAGTGGAAAGCATAAAAATTCATTAAAATATATATATGAAAAGTGTGATTACATGAAATCCAATCGTCCTAATGTACAGCTTAAATGCATGGACGTTAAAGAAATGATTACACACAGGACATAATACAAGAGAAGGTTTACTGAATATCACAGGGATCCAGTCAGAAAAGCAGGGCATTCACTTTGCAGATGATAAAGAGATTGGCCTTTTGGCTTGGTAGTTACCCGCTCTGTGTCGCAGTTTCCTACACTTGAAGTTCCTGTTCTCTGGGCTGCTAGAGAGCAGGTGGGTGTGATGTTCAAGCGAATGCACACGATGAGGAGATACACCAGCACCACTCCACTTCAGCCCTCTCCCTTCTTACTCATGGAGCAGCACTGAGTGCCATCTTGGATGAGATTGTACTTTCTCAGGGGAATCGTAACTGTGTAACTATCTAAACAGCAGCCAAAGAGAGAGGAGAGCAATGGGTCTGTTGGCCTGGTAAGGTTTTGCTGGTCACAGCTTCCCCTGCTGAAAAAGATCCCACTGCAGTACAGTGGTAAGGAAAGAAGGCATTGAACAGAACTTTCTATCTGTTTGTGAAGCTCTTCCTTCCAAAGCAGAGATTGCAAGTACTGCAATACTGGAAACTTTTTACTAGTGCTGTGAAAAAAAACATTCTCTTTCCCAGGAGGCTTCTCCTTCCTATCTATTTGGTGGTTTCTATTACCCTTTTGAAGTGCTGTAGCGGGTAGTTGGTAGCTGTATTTCTGTCCAGGCTCTATGGTTAGGTGGGAAAGTGATTTTTTCCAACAAAGTGATGAGTCACCTTAAAAGAAGAATAATAATTTGCCTTTAAAAGAAGTAGGCTCATAAAACTTTGGGTTTGGGAATAAGACTCATCCTTCATTCATTCTAAGAGTCAATGAATATCCTGAACTGAATATCCTACTACTGAGTACACCAGTGTATGTATACTTGTCTTCTGTCACTGGAGTCCTATATCCCCTCTTTTGGAAGTCCTAAGTAATTGTTCTAGGGTGTGAAAAAGCAGAGAATTTTGGGAAGAGTTTTTTTCAGAGTTACGGTGTCACAGGAAAAGCAGCAATGGAGCAAAGCTAATCTCGCATTTTAACTCACGCTGGTTTTCAGAACTGAAAAGCTTATGCAGAAGACCTCCCCGTGGATTTTCTTCATGGTTTTGCTATGGATCCTGGTTCTATGTATACACAAGTTTTCTCCTTTCTTTCATATGTGCAATGTAGGTTTAATATTTTGTCCCAACTTGCTTTGGTCTTGCACTTTTTTTCTTTTTTTTTTGTTTCATTGGAGATTATGTTTGGCTAGTGACATTGCCGACCACTGCCCATTCTGGAAAAGTATTCAGCTGGAAGAGTCTAATTCCCCAAGTGTTGATTGCCACCATGACAACAGCCAGGCCAATCAGGTTTACACCCAAGCCAGCTTTCACCTACAAAAGCAAAATGCATCAGAGCACAATCAATGACAACTTGATCAAAAACAGTTAACATGGAAAATAGAAAGCAGTAAGGTGTGCGCGTGTATGTATACTGACATATATGTAGCGATAAATTATGTATACTGATTTCTAGAGCCAAGAAAGGCACAATGAGTATTATGTATTAGAGTATACATTGTGAGAGTATTCAGGAGTGATAGTCAGAGGTTGATGCAGCTCATTGGAAAACTGCTCAGTTTGTCTCTTGAACTTCTCAATCGCATAGTCAGAGTGGGGTGTTATACCATACATAGCAGGGTGATAACTACACAGCTTACTGGGGAGCTATGTGATAAATCTAATTTCTTATGCTCTCCTGTGTTTATCTTAACAGGTCAATGCAAAGGATTGTGTACTCCTGTTCTTTGATAACTGTTTAGACCATTACATTCATAAAAAATAAAGATGAGAAATGTGCATATCCTACAGCAGATGTGTGGATGTTCTTAACCTGACAGCTTGGTCGCCTAACAGCAGTGCAGACCAATATAACTCTATATTAGCACCAATATCATTATTATTATTATTGGTTTGCTGGGTGTGGGGACAAGGTGTTGAAGCTGCATGAAGCATGGGAATATATACCCGATCTCAAGACTCACCATATCTTTAATCTGGCAGTGCCCATAACTGAAGACAATGGCATTTGGAGGATTACCCACTGGTAGCATCACCGCAAATGAGATACACATGGTGACAGGAATCAGAGTGTATAAAGGGTTTATAAGCAGGGTTTCTGACTGGAAGGAGAGAGGGAGAGAGGTGTTTCACTTAACCAATAAAAGCCACTGCTCACAATTAGGATGAAAGGACCCTCTCTGCTTTATGTGAAGATAAGATTCTGCGAATCACAGAATGGCAGGGGTTGGAAGGGACCTTTGGAGATCATCTAGTCCAACCCCTCTGCCAAAGCAGGGTCACCTACAGCAGGTTGGACAGGAATGCATCCAGGTGGGTTTTGAATATCTCCAGAGGAGGAGACTCCACAGCCTCTCTGGGCAGCCCTCAAAGTAAAGAAGTTTTTCCTTAGGTTGAGATGGAATTTCCTGTGTTCCAGTTTGTGCCTGTTGCCCCTTGTCCTGTCACTGGGCACCACTGAAAAGAGTCTGGCCACATCCTCTTGACACCCGCCCTTAAGATATTTATAACATTGATTTTATAAGCATTGATGAGATCCCCTCTCAGTCTTCCCTTCTCCATGCTAAACAGACCCAGGTCACTCAGCCTTTGCTCATAAGAGAGGTGCTCCATTCCCTTGATCATCTTCGTAGCCTTCTGCTGGACTTTCTCCAGTAGTTCCTTGTCTTTCTTGACTTGGGAGCCCAGAACTGTACACAGTACTCCAGATGTGGCCTCAAGCAGGGTAGAGTAGAGGGAGAGGATAACCTCCCTCGACCTGCTGGCCACATTCTTTTTAGTGCACCCCAGGATACAATTGGCCTTCTTGGCCTCAAGGGCACATTGCTGGCTCGTGATCAACTTGTGTCCACCAGGACTACCAGGTCCCTCGCTGCAGAGCTGCTTTCCAGCAGATGAACCCCGGTTATTCATTCCTCCCTAGGTGCAGGACCCTATACTTGCCCTTGTTGAACATCATGAGGTTCCTCTCTGCCCAACACTCCAGCCTGTCCAGGTCGTGCTGTATGGCAGCACAGCCTTCTGGTGTGTCAGCCACTCCTCCCAGTTTTGTGTTGTCAGCAAACTTTCTGAGGGTGCACTCTGTCCCCTCATCCAGGTCATTGACGAATATGTTGAACAAGACTGCAATCTCATGTCCCTGGTTTCTAAACTAAAGTGTGGAGGTATTTTTGGTTTTGGTTGTGGTTTTTTTTAGAGTAATGCTGACCAGGGATTTCTTTTGAGACATTTCGCGCTGAGGGAGGATAGAGATTACTACCATTAGGCCACCTTTGCTCTTTCTCCCACTTGTTCTCTGTGTCATTGTGTTGTTTCTTCTGGATCTTAACACTGACTGCCGCTTCAGTCTTCATCCAAGAGAAGTCACAACAGGTTGACATGAAGAACTTAATTCTTTCAGTTGCTGAAGATACTGAGACCATTATGTAAAGTCCTCCTGAATGGCGGTTAAGAAAACTAGTTATTCATGGTCTGTGGCGAGAAGGCAGTGATGATGAAATATTCTTTAGAGTGGTCTAAAGAATTGTTCTTCCACTGCAGCCTTCATTGGTGGTGAAATTTTGCATTTTTGTTTACATTGCTATGGCCTAACTTAATGTCAGAGGGAAAGGGAAATGTATTCACAAGGCTAATTTAATTTTGGAGAGGGAAGTGTCTCCAAGTTACTTTTACAGTCAAAAAAGAGAGACTGACTTAAGATGGCAGTTCAGGCTACTTAAAGTAGATTACTGCTCTAAATTTCTCTTTAGGAGTCTCTTTCTCCATGGAGCAGAGGTAAATCTGAACTCATAAGCCATACTAACATAATTACTTATTTTCATCTGACCATATCTTCATATTACCTCAGAGCTGTTCAGAAAATGTGCTTTGGGACAATCCCGTAAAATTGTTATAATAGGGAAACACGATTAATGACTTGCATTCTTGGTAAGAAAAGCTTCACGTAACGTAAAAGAAAAGAAATAAGAGAGTTTTCTGTAACTGCTATTCCAATATAGAATGAAATCTGTATCTCTTTCCTCTGCCTTTGTCACCAGTCTCCTGATTTTTTTTCTGTCCCTTACAAACATCTCTGCTTTCCATGCTGGATGATAGTATGCTTACCAGATCACCCCCTTGAACACATTTAAATCTGATATAAAATTCAGTACTACAGTCTTTTCTTACAAGTAGTGAGTGGGTGACTACTAGCCAATGAACAGCATGTTTAAAATAACATTGCTAATAGTATCTAAGCTTTATGTGGACTTCACCTGTCTTGTTGATTGCATCATCACCTTTTCTTGTACTTAGACTGTGAATCCCTCAGCGCAGGAGCTATGTTTTCACTTTGTCTGAGAGGTATTGGATAAATTTCTTGGTGCTAAAATATGCTTTCGGCTGCCTGAGTTTATAGTTTTTCCTAAACCCGAGGCTGGAGAACAGTAGCTTGGGAACTGAGGCTGGGTTTCATGTGATCAGAGGGCCAATACCCTGATGTCCTGACACATTCCCACAAGCCTGTCAGGAAACAACAGACTGAAAATGCCATTGTTTTTACTCACCATGCTGCATAAAATAGGCAGAAAGATGGTTATGGTTGCTGGATTACTAACAAACTCTGTTACCAGGGACACCAAAACGCAGGCCAGCAGAGTTACAGCCCAGTAGGGAAGGCTGCTCAGGGAAAGCATTTGGCGTCCAATCCATGTAGAGAGGCCAGAGGTCTGGGGAAAGGACAGAAGCACAAGAATGACTAAATAATTAGTATGTTTTCAAAACAGAGTCTTCTCTTTGGGGCAGTTTGCATTAGAGGATCCTGCCAGCAAATAAACAGAGTTTAGGTCAATGCTTTCTGCATTTCCTTTCGTTCAGTAAACTGGATTTTACTGCAGTGCCTAATAAATAGTTGACCATAGTAACAAAGAGATACATTTGGCAGTTAATAACAGTAAAAAGGCACCAAGGCTGATCCCTCTTTCTTCTGCATGAGACCTGGAGTATTGCGAATTCGTGATGAAGGATTGCACAGTCTGTGTAGAATTCATTTTGAGATTAAAATACACAAATTTAGTTGTCTACTGTAGGATTCTATAGGAGAGCTAGATGTGTATTCATGAATTATATTGAGTATAGATACAGTCAGTAGAGCCTAGAGTATGATTTGTCTCGTCAGCGCTAGGAGCTTGACTCAGTTGCCAAAAGAGAAGCATCCAGTGGCAGCTGAGAAGTTCCCCCTCTGTCTGGTTAGCTCTTAGCTGAGAAAGTGTGAGGTGTCCCTCAGATCCTGTGTTGTGTCCGTGAGCTTTGAAGGAATATCTCGGTATTCTAAAGCATCAGAAATGACAGATGCTTACACAATTGACTTGAGCCAAATAACTGTCCCTTGAGTGCAGGGAGTAGGGACTAGGTTATGTACAAACTTGACAGTATCCACATTGCAAATCCAAACTGGGGAGCATACAAAAGGATGAAAGTCCAGGTTTATTAATTTTTTTTCGGAAGGAGGATAAATCTAAATCAATACCTTGCATCCAGCTGCTAAGGCATAACCTCCTCCAACCAACACTACAATCTCCCAAGGCATGGTCTTCTGGAAATCCTTCCAGGTAATGATGGGATCCAATGTGTTAATGTCTGTTGACTTTTCACCGTCTCCTGTATCAAAATAAAGCAAATGTGTGACCAGTATTACACTGTTTTTTTTGCAAAGATCTTCAAATTTTTCACACTAGCAGGAATAATGTAATATCCATGGGAGTTTTCTTGAGAACTATCTGTAAGAGGTGAAGAAACAAGTATCCTATTTAGGTTAGCTCAGCCTCAGAAAATACAGCATATTAGTTCCAAATGTCCTGACTTCCCCTTGGCCGCTCTGTTGATGTGAATAGTTATAACCCCCTGTGTTTCATTCTATAGCTTTTTGAGGGACTGTGCACTCTATTGTGGGCAAATTATCAGTAGACTTCAAAGATGGAGTTACAATGGGATTATTTTCTCAAAAGGCATTTTCTCTCTCCAGTAGGCCATGAAGCATGATAAAGTGCGTTTGTGTTCCTAGGTTTTATCTGAGGACGTTATTTTTTTAGATGCCTGAGAATTTTCTTGAAGTAGAGCTAGAGAGTCATTTTTCCCTAAACGCTGTGTATATGTCAGTGTAAAAAATAAACATATCTATGTACATTTGTAATCTCCACGTAACCCTCTGTGCAGACTCTGTTTTCATAGGTGACTGCTGAAAGCCTGTCACAGCAAACTAATCAATACCTCTGAGTGCTACCCAAACAGAAGCGTGAAATAACAATCGTTATTATTATCAAGAAGATTGTGAGAGAAGCATTGCCCAAAATTGGAGCTTTGTCTGACATTTACTGACCTCTTTTATGTTTACTTGATCAATGATTTCTACTGTATAAGTAATGACCACATTATTTACTAGAGCTTATCTTCAGCCAATATTGCAAACATCTGCATTATAGTTCTTTATATGGAACTTCATCTCAACCTTTCTTAAAACTCAATCCTCAATTTTGATAACTCTGTAAACACAGGAAAGATGGTGGCCTCAGATACAAGATCTGTTTGTAATCTGCTGGATGAGACACTATGGACTAAAGCAACAAAAAAACAGAGGTTTAATGTAGTAAGCGCTGGTATCAGAGAAGAAACGGAACCCTGACCTTTCACAATAAACATCTTTTCTTGGGAAGTGTTACAAAGAACAGAGAAGTATCATTAATGGCACTAGGAAACGTGCCAGGTCTCTTTCTTGCTGCATCCTCCTTACCTTTTTCCCTTTTTCCAAAACATGGCTTTTTTGCTGGGATGAGGAAAAGGAGAAAACCAAGAAATACAGAGACAGTGGCATCAGTCCGGTAACCTTTCCTAGGAAGGGAACAGTGGGGTTATCATAAAAACACACTAACAGAAACATTTCCAAACAAGGTACATGGCTCCAAGCAGATTGTTGTAGGTGAAGTTGTATTTCCACATCTGAAATCTTACTAACAATCCACTACAAAAATATGCCTGCATATCAAGCATACTTTTTTTTTTGCATTTGTTAAACTGACTCCAATAGCCAACTTCAATCACTGCTCAACAATTTTTAAGAATCCAGTGGAAAAAAAAAAAAAAAGAAATCCCTTTTGGTTTACAAATCTATGAACTCAGAGGTACAGAAAAATAGTTTGTTTACTAAAAGCAAGAAACAGTAAACACAGTCTGGAGAAAGTTGAGCCCAAGTGATCCTTTAGAAATGAACTGTAGATTGATTTTAAATTAAATGTTTAAAACTCAGTCTGAAAAATTATTGTGAGGAGTGCTGAACTCCAGAGATCCTCAGGAAATTCCAGTATTAGAAATTGTTTTTCTTTTAAAATTAGGAAGAAAAAATAAAATCATTTTATGAGGCAGAAACTTAAGAAAATTTAAGTTCAAATGACTTGTTCTTTGATATGTATTCTGTGTTACATTACTTTTAATATAATTTGTTTCAACATTATTTAAAATAAAAGAAAAATTATTTGCTTCAGTTACCATTCTGTGTAATGTTTAATTGACATTTTCTTGATAAAATTTATCTTCACAAAAATAAACTTTTTGTTAAAAAAATATACTTTCAAAATGAAATTGAAAAAACTCACCAATTTTTAATTTGCATTATAGTTGCAATCTATTCCAGTGGTGGCTTCTCTATGAATGCACTAAAATGTTTTAAATTCAGGATCTGACACTCCAATTTTTTTACATTTGAAATATGTTTATTTTACTTTCTTTAGTTAATTCACTCTGATTACTGAGAAAGAATACAATTTGCTGCCATGTGAACAGATGTAGATTAAAAAGCCAAGATCCTATTTTTTTAACATAGACTTCATTTTTCACCACTTTGGCAAAAGTGGCTGATGATGTTTTACAGCCAAAAATTACCGCAGAAAGTCAGAACATGCAAGGCCATATTCTTCTGCAGTTTTTTAGGGAATTTCACTTACTTCTCAAAAAAAGATGACCATCCTGGTACAAAGCCAGGCTCACGAGTAAACCAAAGCAAGGTCATCAGGATGAAGAAAAATCCAGTCACCATCTCAGGATAGCTAGGAATAATAAAACAAACAAACAAACAAACAAACAAAGAATTCAATCCTAGGTCTGTCTGAAAACCTGACAGTGAATTCCAGAAGAAGCAAGAAAGTAGAAATTGAGTTCAACAAAAAGGGTAGAAAAAATACGGAAAATAGGAAGGAAGTTTAGTTGGAATTAAAGAATTCTACGTTTGGGTCCCAGCTGAGAACCATCTAAACCCAGTAAAAAATAAGCTAAAAGTATCAGTCTGTATTTGCAATTCAGTCATTCATGGCCAAGGCCTGAAGGAAAATATTTATAAATGCTTGTTTTGTATTTGCATTATTATCCAGTTAAGTGTGGTAATAAGGTAAAGCTAATGTTACTATTCGACTGTAAACACTTTCTATTGCATTTTTTTAAAGTCCAGAAAGCATAAGAGCAAATGGCAATGTAGATTAGCACAAATATTTTAAGCACGTGGAATAAATATAAGATTAAAGGTGACTCGAGGATACTGAGTTTTAATTTAGGATAGATTTAAAGTAAGTATGGTTTCATATTTAGGCAAGTCTGAACAACAGCCTGGATTCAGTTTCTTGTTTCAGATTTCTTGCCACCATAAATAAAGATTATGGGCAACTGAGAGGGCTGGACATCTCACGACATGGGAGACTGCTGCAAAGCCTTTGCTAACAGTGAACGTCTATCCAGCAAAATAAGTATGTGCATGAATTGGGAAGGGGGGGTCCTTTAATGATTTAGTTCAAAGACAGAGACAAACCTTGACTCAGATGACCTTTGAGCTCTGGTATAAACCTGAATCCTCCCTTTTATTTCCTTTTTCTTTAGAAATAAATACACGACTAAATAAATGTATGTTTGTAACAAAGTCTTCGATTTTTGTTCGTTTTTGCATTTAGTTCTACTCCTATCCTGGAAAGAAGGAGAAATCACTGACAGTTTAAGAATAATCTACATGAGCCAAAGGCAACATGGAGAGCAAGATGAAAGGATGGTCCTGCCGAGAGGGGCAAATTCCCGAGGAAGGCAGGTCTGCTTTACCTAACATTTCCCAGTTTCTTATATTCTTCTTGAATTCTTCTCTCTGACATTTCTTCCCGTTTGGTCTTCTTCTTCTTGCTCACAGAACAGGTCTCTTTAAAACTGAGGTAGATAGCACAGTAAAATTAGACAAGGACATCAAATGAAAAAAATAAAAATAAAATCATAATAATAACAATGAGGCAAACTGAAAATTCCAGTTGCCAGAGGCAACATGGGGAGGATGTGACTGGGGCAGTTACGGCGATGGGAAGGGAAATTATTGCATGTTTCCAGATCTTCTGAGAATCAATCCTAGACATAGTAGGAAGGTCCTCAGGGTGCTCAGATGAATACCAACTGGTATCACTGAGCTGTCCCGAGCTGTGGCTGAGCTCCCTTTGTGTAGGCTTCCTCCAACAGCTGGTGGTGGCCGAATTTTTCTGGTGCCAGAAACCTCCAAAGGCTATGGCAAATTTCTATCATCACTGACAGAGGCCAGCTATCAACAGATTTTTAATGGGGGAACTGTATGCTTTCCAGTCGGATCAGGGGTATCCAACACATATGGGGCCCAGTCTGGCTTTTGAGCCCAGATTTGACTTGAATATTCAGGATTCACTATAAGTAAAGGGCTAAAGCTGTGCTGAGGATCCCGATACCTTTCATGACTGGTCTGCTTCTACTAGTACTAGCTGTTTCTAAACCAGGCACAATCAGCGTAGCACCAAAGTGCCTCTGCCTCAGAGGCCAAGGCAATGAGCCTGGTGTTTTGTCCTGGTGAAAAATGCCAGTACTTCTGCCAGGGACATACAAGCACAGGCACATTTCATAGCTGAATATATTTAAACCTGCTCTACATTTATGCGAAAATTAGGGGAAGTCCTCAGTTTATTCAGATTGCTTTCATCCTGTAACTAACCCTGGACATTCCTAACTGATATGAAGATACTTGCAAGCTCACTTTAACCTTTTCTTTTTCTTCTTTCCAGTAGCATTACTTTGCTGTGCTTTGAGCCGCAGATCAGAGGTGTGTGGGGTGGGTTGAGAAACCTCTGCAGCTAAAGCCTGTCTAAAACGGGCCGCAGCAGCAGGGACTTCAGTGACTGAAGCATCACGGGTGCACGATGGCCTGCTTTCGTAGTTCCTGTTATTTTAGTGTCTCATTCGGTACCCTACTAGAGATCCGTGCCACAGCACTGGCCAAACCATGGACTACAATCTCCCTCCACGTGTCTGGTTAAGGCCAGATTCTCATAGCAATTTGCGTAGCTCAAGATACCGGCAGGCCCCGTCTGGTTAACAAGAAGTCTTATAACAAGCTTCTCGTATCACTTGTAAATGGGCACCTATGTGACGCTTCTTTTTAGCACACTTAGCACTGCCCTGCATCTATAAATATTTAAATTTCCTTGCAAACTTTGCTGTTAGATTCCAGTTAATTTCACCAGCAGTGATGCAGCTGCTGGAAGAGAAGAGCTATATGGTTTGTAATGGCCAGTTCTATAGTAACGATTTTACCCTTAGCTCTGCTTTGCTGGCAAAAATAATTTGGTGGGTCCATTATCCTTCGCCTTTGACCTAGTCTGGAGCCTAAAAAGCAAGTCTGACATGTTGTTCCAACTGGGCCAAGTAAAACTAGATTGATGACAGTGGGTTTCCTAGGAAAAGAGCATGAACATTATGGGAATTCAGTAAACATTTATGCACAGGCAGCTGTTTCAGCATGTTATAAGTGTTTCTAGGCTTATGAAGATGTGAAGGCAGAGTATTGTAGCCAAGCTTCTAACATAATATGTTCCTTAATGAACTGCAGTGAACGGGAATCAGAGATTAAGGAGGCCTGGAATCAACCAGTACTTCTCAAGAAGTCTATAATGCTTCTAGTCTCCGGTATTACTTAGAAAAACATTAATCAGCGTGAGGTCTTAGATGCAATGTGGAATTTCAATTATATTTATTTTTGTTTAAAAAAGAAAGTAATTGAGGGTCTTGTTAGGGCCTGTTTCCTCTCAAGATTAAAAAAAAAAGAAAGACTTATTTTAGCCTTTTAATTTGGAACTAAAAGGCTCAGGAGACTGACTGAGAGGACACGGAGCTATTCACCTCTAAATTACCTCTTCAAATCTAGTCAAGGTCAGCAGCAAGCAGAAGTCATTATCATTTTATTCATTGTCTTAGGTGAAATAAATTAGTGATGTCAGTTCAGTTTACTTTTAAGAGTAAACTAAATCAAATTAAGTCCTCTTTAATTCTGAGTAAATGTGTCTGCACCACAATTTAATGCAGATTAACTAATTCACTCTAAATGCACACATTTAGTCAATTTTCATTAACTTTGCTGAGTGCGTCTGCAAAGAGAATGCATGGTACAAATAAACTAGGAGACTGAGCCCTGTTCTTATTTTGAGGCTAAGGGACTTACTGGTATCAAAAGGTATTCATCTTTTAGGCTGTAAGTCCTTTCCACTTTAAGGAGAAATATATTTGGAGTCTGTTTACCCTCTATTTTTTTTTTTTATTTTCTATTTCTATCTTTTAAGCTGTACTTTTCCAAAAGGACTTTTAACAACATTTTTGGTCCACAATGGGTGCCTCATGGTCATGAGAGTCAAAAAATCAGCTGAATGCATCCTAAGGATTTCCATCAGCAATATCTAGGCGCTTCACTCTCAAGCAGCAATATTGTATGCTGCTGTCTATGCAGCGCAGCTAAGCAATAAGATTTCCTCCCGTAGTTGTTGTGGCATGAAGAAGGAAGTTTTGCCTTAGTTTTTGTCATTTGCAGCTGGAAACATCTTTATGAGACATGTTCTAGAGGGGCCACAGATGCCCTGCTTTTGTAATCCATGCATCTTGAACAACTGCACTCACTTGCAACCCAAGAACAGCCAATGCATCCAGAACCAAGTCAGGACCAACATGATGAGGGAGATGGGGAAACTGAACAAAAACCAGGTTCCAAAATTCACCACTTCAGCATTTGGGTAGTGGCTGCAAAGGAAAAAATGGATGTGTGGGAAGTTAGAACAGTGAAAGGACAGACACCTCCAATATGCATAGATGCACACACACATATATGTATATATATTTGTCATGGCATGATAGAAAAATTACATCAGTATGTATTTGCAACAGCTGCATTACATGTGCATAGTGAAACCAATTGCCAAATAATGTCAATTATTGACCATGCCTGACCAACAGGTGAGCCATACAGCACTTTACACCTTTAAGACCAGATGATTCAGACAGTCTGGATTGTCTAGCCAGCTTCAAAAACACATAAGAGTTACCCGAAGTGAAGTTCTGGCCCTACCTATGGTTTTAGTTAAAGCTCTTTTTAGTGT
Organism: Charadrius vociferus; assembly: GCF_000708025.1. Taxonomy (NCBI): domain Eukaryota; kingdom Metazoa; phylum Chordata; class Aves; order Charadriiformes; family Charadriidae; genus Charadrius; species Charadrius vociferus. Next base: position 1,077,030 of record NW_009648877.1, on the reverse strand, counting down.
CGGCAGACTTAATGATTTCACCCAGAATCTCTTTGTACGTCTTATTGTGAACCACACCAATAATGACTGTAGTCTGCTGGGCTCTGACAAAGATATCTGATATGTACATTTGATGGAACTGCTGTAACAGCAAGATCTTTAGAAATTCTGTAAAAACCAAATCCTTGGGTTAAGGATGGCTACCAATATTAGTTTTCTTTGCTACCACCATTTGAGAGAGAGAAGTGAAGGGTACCATGGCAGCAGTGGCAGCACTAGATGATCAGAATCAGGTTTGAGCTTGGATGCATATTTGCGCATGAAAAGCACCACCAGTCATCTGACAGGGGTAACATTCATGTCTTTGAGAGCCCTGGGCATATATGATAAATGAAATACTTAACTGATCAGAGAGCTGCTTCCCATCTTCTCTGAAGCAAAGGTGTAAGGCCACATATGTAAGTTTATTTATTTTTGCGGTACATGTTGAGCAGCCCAAGTACGACTAGTGATGCCCCTAGGTTCACCATAAAAACTCACTTTCTAAGAACCCATAGAACAACTTGATGCTAATTTTGTGACATTTCTTCTTTTGTATTTATCTTTGTTGTCTTTGCTATATCTTCACAGCTTTAGTGTTTACTTTTCCAGAGTGCTTTCTGCCTTCATGATAATCAGTTTGTAAAATCAAAAGAAGCTGCTGAAGAAACTTAAATATTGCCACGCACTGAGGAATTTTTGTTTTGCATGGGAGAAAGACATGGATATGTATTAACTTAAGCTCCCCCTTTCAACCATTTACCCCGTAATAACATTAGCATGAAGGAGGAAATAAAATTGCCTTCAGAGATACAAGTCTTACAAGGGTTCCTTGAAGTAGTAAGTAACAAACGGGGAAAGCCACAGAGATGACAATGACCCACCACCATTCTCACACAACCACAGTGTCACTTACTTGTTGAAGTGCTCTAAGAATATGAGGCTAGTGGAGGTCCCTATGATGGTTGTCAGTCCTCCAATGGTTGCCGCGTAGGAGATACTCAGTGAGAGGCATTTACAGACCATGTGGTCATGTCTGGTCTGATACCGATACTTAGTGCTCAGGCCCAGTTCTGAGGGCTTAGGAGGCAGGACCAGTATCTGAGCCTGTGAGGGGATACATTCACCAAAGAAAGCAGGTGATCAGAACTGCAGCCCAGCTTGCTCTAATGCCATGGTGATGCTGGTCTCACAGAAACAACAGGTTTGCGTAAGAGAGGGCAGGGTTTTTTTCACAGGGATTAACTGGGATCAGAACTTGAAACCTGTCCAGGGGCCTGAAATTGCCTGGTATGTGGCAGAAATGTAGGACAAAGAGTAATCAGACTTCTGGCTATGGTTTGGGCCGGCTCCAGTTCTGACTGGAATCTTAGTGGGATACCGAAAGCCTTTGTGGTCTGCAGGGGCGGGATGCCAACACTGCAGCAGTAGGAATCCATAATCCTTGAGGTTTATGAGCAGCCACCAGACAAATGCTTGGTGGGCTTTTTGTACTTATACTGGGTCAGGGCCTCTAATTAGTAATGGAGTGCTAGGGGTCTCAGAAATGGCATGAAAAAGGCAGGACAATGGGAATATGGAAGAAAAAGTTGCAGGAGAATACTGCTCCAAAAGAAGTTTTCTTAGCAGTGACAGGAAAGTCTTCATGTTTGTAAATGAAGTTCTTGCAGTGGAAAAGGATACAGTACTTCAAGGCACTTCACGTGCACCTCAAGGCTGTAATTTAGGATCAGGAAAAAGGCAGCAAGTGGCTCAGATAGATTGGTTATATTTATTAAATTGGATTTGGGTTTATGTAGTAAAATCAGTTATGCTATAGGGTCATCGTTATCATGAGGGTACACTGGCTAAAATGCTTGTAGGTTAAAAGTGAAGTGGGTATATTTGTTACAAAGTAACCACTGAATGTGTATGGGAAATGGGTATTAGAGCAAATGAAGTATCAGGAACAACGCATTAGCCTTTTTCGGAAACATACACTCAGATTCTTTTGAACTGTGAATGCAAATTTGTGTGATGATTTTGGCGTAATCTTTCCTGGACATCAGCTTATGTAATTGTAGTCCAAACAGCAATCACCACTTGGATCCACTTAAGAGAAGTAGAAATACTGGAATGGACTGATTTAATGGAGGATTTTGAGGGTGGATATTTGGCAAGACAAAAAGCAGGTGGATACTAAGACTACCTAACAAACTGGTTGAACAGTTAAATGGCCCATGCTTGCTGCTGGTTTAGTTCTGAGTACGATATTTTGTGTCAGGGATTGTTATTTTTGAGTTGGGCCATTTTCCAAGGAGGCTTTGCAAAAATAAAGTGGGTAGAACAGCCAAATAAGAAGGGAAACTTGTGATCCCATTACTGAATGTAAAGCTAAATGAATTGTCGTAGCCATTGGAGGAGGGTCTTCTGAAAATACCTGTGCTGGGGGCATCTAAATGGGAGAAAGAACTAGCAAAGGGCCAACCCATGACTGCTGTAAAATGACAGAGAACAATTCCATGTAACGCAGCTTACAAAGAAGTATGAGACAGTGGGGAGCAGGTGATGTTCACCCTTGTCTTTTCCCTCACCCCTGGGTCTAACATCTCCTTACCTGAGGTAGGTGCTGCCCATTGCTCTTAGAATTCATCGTTCCAATAGGATTGGCTATCATGTGCACACCATTCATACTCTGTAGGGAGGCAAATGCCTTTGGATTAGCCTTTCCTCGGTTCCTAGGGACACTTAGATTAGAATTGATGATGCTTTGTAAAGAACATGGCTAGTGGACTTTTGAAAACAAACAAACAAACAAACAAACAAACAACAACAAAAAAAAACTAACCCCCCAAAATACCCACTAAATTTTCAGCTGTAAACTTTACACTGGAAAAAAAGAAAAAAAAGGTTTACAATAAACCAAACAACCTGATTCTATTTTGAAGTGATCTTAAAAGTCAGATTATTATAAGTTTAGGTATTCTCTGTCTGCCATGTAGGAGAATCTAATAGATCCCTTGCTAGAGGTTATGACTGTGGTATGTGCAGGTTGTTCTAGTAACTGAGGTGTCTCAGCTGCAGAAGTTGGCAATACCCAGACAGTTAAAGATCATATCTGAATTTGCTAGAAACCATATGGAATTGTTAGTTTGCTGACTCAGGATCTCTAGCAATAAGTACAACAAACACTACAGAGCTAATGATCCCCAACTTGATTTGGGTTGATAGGTTAAATACAAAGCAGGACATTCTGCAATATGTACTCTCTGCCAACAACCACTATTGTTTGAAATAAAGGAAACAGCAGTTTGTTGCAGAGCTGTGTGGACTCTGCTCTGATGGTTCTTGCGTTAGAAGACAGTGTAGCTCAGAAGATACTACCTATGACAATACCTTTGAGTGCATCAAGGAGCTGAAGTCAGTAGTAGTAGCACTAAAAACAAAGAAAGGAAAATATACTTTAAAAATGCATCTTCACCCAGCTCCTTCAAACGGCACACATCATGGGTAGGAGAGGCAACATCTGCAGGAGAACTAGTGCCTACTGAAATGGTGAAGACTACCATTTATTAGTACCTCGTACGTGATATTTTGACCAAACACATAAGAGTTGTCATTATGTTTCACAGCTCCATCCCTAGCTGTATAGCAATGGGGTTCCACCTCCATGAGAGAAAAATTATGTATTCTAGGTAGTATATACCCCATTCTAGAAATGGACCCCATTCACAGTGGAGTGAATCACCAGGTGATCCAGCGCTACTGCTGCCTTGTTCTACTCAAGTTCTTCCTCCACCAACCTCTCCAATGCTGTTTCTGAGCACCTACCTGTACCACATTAAAGCCATTACTACAATCTGTCCTGTGTGGCATGCGCACCATGCAAGCAATCAACTGAAATTTTATTTTGACATTGAAAACAGATTTAATTCCAGACGATGTGCTACTTTTCTTTTCCCATAAAATTTCCAGCTTTTTTCCAAGTAGTACTATTTTAATAAAAGTTCTGTTATGAAAGATCCCGCACATATGCTTCAATAGGGCTTAAAGGGATTAATGGCACAATGCCAAAGTGAAAATTTGATTCTATACTGCACAGAAAATATGGCTAGGATAAAAAGAGATAACAACAGAGGGAATATTGGAGAACCCATTAGTGTCCAGACTAATGAGAAAACTATTTAATTTTAGCAAGTTAACTTAAAGTCATCAACATATGCTGTTTGAATGATTATGATTGTTTTAAAGTAAATTTTTGAAGGTGTAACAAGAACTTGTTACACTCATTTTGAACAACTGTGAACAAAATAGAAGGAGCTTGTGAAGGGCTTATGCAATTTATTCTCACACCTTATAATAAGATGCTCCTCAGGATTTAGCCTGTAACACAGTTTTAGAACAATGACTTTGTATATTCTCCTGAGTATCTTAAAATGCTGATTAATTTGATAATTTGACAAAAGAAATTAGTCCTTTCCTTGATTTGCCCTTTTCACCTTACTAGATTTTACCCCAAATAGAGACCTGGGTGAAACTGTTAGTGTTTCAAAATTCTGAAGGACTTTGTCTATATTAAAAGAAATATTTTACAGTTTTTTGGGGGAGAGAAGGGGTGTGTTTTGTTAGTCTTCTACTACTCCCCAGCCCCCATCCCTCAGCTCTCCTCTCTCTCTTGAATGTTCTTGACAGTCCAAGGCTTTCCTTAGGAACCCTCTGTAAGCGTTTTCCCTCCGGATAGGTCCTGTGAGCACTCCATACTGTGCTTGGATCCTCTCCATCACCGTTCCTTCAGGGGAACAGAAATAAAAATCTGTGGACAGCACTTTCTTATACAGCACAAACACAGACTTCAAAAGAAGATCTTTCAAACCCCGAGAAACATTTTTCTTCTCTGTAAAAAGGCCACAGTCTTAAAAAATACATGAATCCTGAGAAGCTTTAGTGAGATCCAGACCATTACATTAATCCCATTTCTCATGTAAGACTTCCTTGTCAATCACATCTGAAACATTCACTTTTAAGCTTCTGCTTGCCCTTCCTGTCTCTACTCCTAGGTTCATTTCAATGCAACCTGTGTAGGGCTCAAATCTCCGGTCGTGATGTACAGGGTTCATTCTTACTCCTCATTGATGAAGATAAGCTCCAGTGAAGGCTGGCCATGCTTTTCGCTGAGACCTGCAACGAAGGAAGAGAAAGCAGCCCTTGGGGTAAGAACTTAGCTGAGTCCCTGGGCCGCACCACTGAATGGAGAAGCTACTGAAACAAAACATGTCCTAACCCTCTCAGGTACTCTGTGACCCTTACGCAGCATTTTATTGTGTCGCATTGTCCTGATCACATGCCTCTGGCAATTAAAAGACTATCATACCTATGTATAATAGGCAAGGTTAGATGGCATCATTTTCAGCCTGGGATCTGTGAATTGACAGAAAAGAGAGATTCTTTTCTTCCCAAATGCTTTCTTTCTGGGAAGGAATGAACAAAATGAACCTTAGAGCTCTTATAAATTTTTTTGTGGCACCTGCTCTGGAAGAGCAGGGGTAGAATGGGCAAGCATGGGATTATCACAGAGCATATTTGGGGGCCTCTTCTACATTTCTTTTACTTTCTTCTCAGAGGTTTCCTTCCAGCCCTGTAAAATCCTATGACCTAAGAGTTTATGACACACAAACTTCAGTACATGCCCTAATTTGACATAAATTCCACATAAATTGGACATAAAAGAAGTTTCCCAACTTCAGTTCTGCCATCACATCTTGAAACTTTCTTTCATTTTCTGAAAGAAATATAAGAGTACAAAAAAAAAAAGAGTACAGACTGGTGTCTTTAGCAGTACAAGTCAGACAGCTCTGACCTCAACAGAATTTGAATAATGTATATCAACGAGTCTGGTCACAGATAAACAAATGAGAAAAGAATGGCCAATATTGACAGATACCTATTGGCTCGTTTTCTTCAATAATGGTGCTGCCTGCAGTACTGATGACCTCATGCTCCTCCTCAGCATTCACTAGCTCCTGGAGCACTGCTTCCACGATTGGCATCACCATGGCTGTGGTGGATGTGTTGGAAAGCCACATGGAGAGCACCGTGGTGCAACACATAAAGCAAAGAAGCAACCTGGAATACAACAGAGGGAAAACTTCTTGAGACACTTTCAGAAATATTAAAGGTCTCCTTGCCTAACATTTTCATTAGTCAACTGATGACTACACAAGGACTTTTTCTTTTTGTGGGTGCCAAAATACTATGCTGTGCACAGATAAAATGCTGCCGTGTGCTGAGAACTGTCATAAGACAATGTATCACTGGAAGCCGTTTGCCACCCCATCTGAAGATCAGCATGTGATGTGAGAAACAGCAATTTTCAGCATATCCAGTATTTAAACATCCTTTTGTGTTTGCTAAACAACAGGCAAAGGAGGAACAGAGAGAATAAAATCAGTATCAGTAAAAAAAGAGAAAGCAAAGGGACAACAAGCCAAGGAGCAAGAGGTGGCAGAAAGAGGATGAGAAAAATTGTAAGGTTTCAAACTCTGAAAAGAAAGGTAGGTAGGAAAAAGAGCCTCAAACTAAGCTAGCTTTTGCCCCTGGATGGGAAAGTCGGAGTTGTTATTTGCTTTTTAAAGCTGCTGCTGCCAGCCTCAGACTACCCCAAAGTCAAAGGTTCACTCACATGCCTGGTTTTGCTCCAGCCATCATGACCATACGCAGGGCGATGCGCTTGTGAAGATTCCACTTTTCTACAGAAGCTGCCACACAAATCACACCCATGAGGAGCAAAGTTGTGTTCTTGAAATATTCGGCAGCCACCTGCATTAAGGGCAAGGGGGAAACAGTCAGTTAAAAAAGCAGTAACTACCCTACACAGGGAGCATGCTGAATGAGAAATATGGTATTGTGGATTTTTTCCCCTAGAGAAAGAATGATAGGGAGCGGGAGAACATGAAGTATTCATAAGTCAAAATGTTCTCTTTAATCTCTTTCCTGTTGTGTTTACAAATAACAAGTCTCTATACCCTCTTGCTAGTAGGTTTCTCAGCTTTGAAGAGATCAAGAGAAATTTTATTTCTCTGAGCAGGATGTTCGCTGCCTGCAGTTAATGATACTCAGCTGGGCCCAGGCTAAAACAGCCACAAACAAACCTCTGCGCTGAAGGCAGCTAATTCATATGCTTCATCTGCTTTTTCATTCTAGAGATGTCGTTGTCTGTCTTGTTTGTATTTCTTATGTCTTGTTCAACTGCAGGGCAAAATGTGGCATCCCTAGAACTTACAGCTTCAGGAAAAGTCTTTTGGGACATGCTCTCTGCATGCAATAAAGAAAGGTTGGGATATTGCTGTGATGATCCACAAACCCTGTGCCAGAACTTTTCACAGTGGAAATCCATCTCCATTGTATCACAAAAATAGGGCAAAGTTTCAAAAAAGAGAACTTTAAGTTAAATGGGATGAGCAGAAGTCATCAACTGGCTCAAGAGAAAATTCAGAGACCACTCATGGTCCTCCAAAGCAGCATTCTTGAATGGGTGGCTTGCTAAGATATGAGAAGAAGTTCTGTGAAGTGACTGCAAAAATAACAAATGAAGCAAACCAAAACATTCTCTCTCTCTCCCTCTCTCATGTGAAAGCAAACAAAATAGGAGAAAATAAAAGTTGTAAACAGATGCTTGGAGCCTAGCTAAATTTTTCATTTTGTTCTGATGCAATCCTTCCCAAGCTGTTGCTGGAGTATTTTTCCAAAAACACATTTTCTTCAGTTTAAAGCTCTTCTTCTAACAAAATGTAGGCACCAGCATTTGAAAACAATTAAAATCAGTAGAAGCAGGTTTTTTCCATTGTTCTCAGTTATACTGACGGTCCTTCATAAAAGTGCAAGAATGACACTAATGTTATTTTTTGAAAGCTGAAGCAAGGTAATTATTTAATTATATTTATTTAGCAAATCCCCATGGTGACCTGAATAGACTTGGCCATCATACTTGTGTGCCAGAACTTTTAAATATCACTTTTTTGGCTTTCTTCCCCTGGTTTCTTTCTCAGTAACTTTCTTTATTTTCCTGCTACCTTGTTAAAAAAAGATCTTGAACTGAATGAAAGGAATCCATCAAGCCAGCAGCACAAAGAATCTGTTGTTTTCCTTTATTCCTTTCACAGTCATTTTGGAGAAACAAGTGAATACTAATATTCTTATTAATACACACGTACACATACACGACACACTGGCTCAAGTTCTTAAGCCCCTGTGAGTTATTTGTAGCTTAAACTGCTAAGCAAAACCCCTGGTTTCTGTGGCACTCCAGAACAGCAGACTGGAAAGACTGCAGCACCATCAGAGTTGTTTATTTGAAAATATGGGGGTTTATTTCTGTTCCTAAAGCAAATTATACATTCTCTGCAATAGGCCCACAGTCATTTAATTTGATACTACATTGAATATCTGTTAGCCTGACCTTAAATTTTCCTTCTTCAATATGCTGCAGGATTTTGTAATGAAAATGTCTAACTACTTTACCTTTATGTTAGGAAAAAAATATCCTAAAAATATTTAACTGTATTGGTATGGAAATATACCTGATTATATTACACAGTTGTTACACCATTGGGAGGAATAAGGCAGGTCATAAAACTCTTGGTTCATGCTTGACTCCATCCATTTATGGGCACGCCCAGTGCCAGATTGTGTTAGAAATTCAACAATTTTATGGTTGCTATATATTCTTCTGTGTTCTTACCTGTACTTCAAGTCCTTATAAATCAAGTGTGATGCCCTCCCACCCCCCAAAAAGGGAGAGAAAAAAGCAAGAAAAAGAAGCTGTATATGAAAGAAAATAAATTCTTGGCATATCATGAAAGAAAATAACATTCACCAAAAACTCAAGTAAGCAAATTCAGAACTGATCAAAGAGATTTTATTGTACACATACTCCTTTGCCTTAGAATTCATGGCTACAAGGTGGCACTAAGGTTACAGCTTGGAAAAAGGAGTAGACATTCACCTGGATAACAAAACTATCTAGTCTTACACAGTAAATGGTAACTCTTTTTAGAATATGTAGACTCATGCCTTATATATAATCTATAATAAATATAATTGGAAGGAAACTTTACGGTTTATCCTATAACTGCTGTTTGCATCATTTTGGAGGAGGGGAAAGGTGGGGTCCTTCAGTGCAATAGGTTTTGGTAATTGTTAGTGATGCAGTAGCTGACAGGATGGACACCCCTCTTGGCTAATATGCCCATTCCTATATCTGTATCTTCAGTAGAAGACAGAGCTGGTTGGCCCAAGTTACACATTACAGGATGTACACTTCTTCTTCCCACACTTCTTAGTCTTGCTAGTCTGCTAAGATTAGTTCTATTCAAACAGTTAACTAAGAGTATGAAGATTAAATGATAAAAAAGAGCATACTGGTCTGACCTCACTGGACTTCATGACTCCAAAAAGTGGGTACAGGAAAGCAGGAACTAAGGCTGCTGCACCAAGAGGTACTGCTTCAGAGACCCAGTATACAGCTGTCACAATCAGCACGTAGGCACATGAGGCTTCCTGTAGGGAGAAAGCATGGAGGTTACATGTTACTGCCACACCACCTGCTGTGGAAGCCTTTGTGAACACGTTCATAGGACTCAGCAGACTGAGGGTTCCCAGACTTAAAAAATTCCATGAGGACTGCATAAGGACCTCTTAAGGTGCCGCTGTTTGGGTCTGAATCTAAGCTATCATTGAAAAGGCCAGTTCCAGAAGATGATGCTAATGAAAGGTTTTGCACATAAGCTGGGTCAAAACATTGGGATAAATGTTTTCATCACCAAAAATAATGGTTCCAAGTGCATTTATCAATTTGTTTGAATTTCATAATCCAATATTTACCAAACATTCAACCATGACTCTTCTGTCGCCTGTGGAGCTGATATTTCTACACAGCTATCTCTCCAATATTGCACAAGAACAGGAACCCATAGTTTTCAGGAACACATGAAAACGTTCACATTTGCCATAGCATGGATAAAGACACATTGTGGCTCTTTTGGGAAGCGCTCTGAAAGATTCTTTTTTTTTTAAACAGCGTGCAAACCTACATTTTTCTTTAGTTGATTTTATTTTCTCAGGTGATTTCTACAGCCCTTGGGTGAAGACCACAGACCCGAAGGGCTCAGAGGCAACGGGTTAACAGAGTTAATCACACAAATTTGCTGCTGTCCAAGGTTCTGGTAGAGAAAGCCATGTCAGCATCATGCTGAGAGTATGGAGAGCTGGTATGTGATGGACAAAGGTGCTATCTTATTAATATTTTTACAGAAGAACACAGCTAATCCACAGAATTTTTTTATTTTTTTTTTTTTTTAGGTAGATACGTCTTTATGGCATTCAGTGGAGTTGTCCTTAGGCTTAGTTTGTCATGCTTAGAAACCTGGCGATATTTGCTGCAAATAATTACAGAAATTATCTTCAGGACTTTTTTTCTTTTCCTTTTCTCAAATTTGAAGCCAGCTCTTGTACTGGGTCTAACTGGCAGTTCTATGGCAGCTAGTAGGTCTGCACTGATTTACACCAGCTATAAGTCTACCTGTTCTTCATTATTCACTGGATGTTCTGTGTGAACTTATTGAGCTGTATGGATTCACAGCTCACAATGGCTATTGTTTAGAAAACTCACTGTTCACAAATGATATTTCAGTGTCTTAAATATAATTTAATTACTTTTGTTTCCTGACTGGATGTTTCACAATTTAAGCGGCTTTCAAGAAGTCACACAACCAATTCCTGCAGATCCTTGTGCAAATCAATGAGTGTATATTACTCTTCATTTTTTTACAATCAGTTTTGTGAACAAGGTGATAAAGTCTAAAGTCAGACTATACAGGAATGCGGGTTCAATGGAATGAATCAATAGCTTGTATTTAAATTCATGTTTATACATGTCCTTTTTACATTACCCCTAACAAAGAGCCACAATAAGCTGTTCCTCTTTTTTAGTACAGCTTATAGTAATAACAGACAGAACACAGCCCAGAGAAAAAGTTAAGAAAGATCACCATGTGCCATTTCCTCTACTTTCTCAGAAATTGGAGCCAAGCTTACTCAGAAGCTTGGGTTTAAATTAACTGCCAGACTTTGCTCTGACTCCTATTTCAGAAAAGTGTAACATTAAACAGTTCTGATTCAAGTAAGCAGGGCCACCAAAATACCTGAAATAAGGTTACCAGGAAAAATAATTTCCTTGAATCAGATAAACTCCAATTACTTTGGAGACTATAAAGAGTGTCTGAAAGGCTATTGGGGAAATTTAGGATTCTTTGTGGATGGACAAGTACTCTGAACCACAAAGAAATGTGCATATTTTTTTCTCTTCCTTAACTATTGTAGAAGAGTGGATTGGGTTTTTAGCTCTCCAGTACAGGTTTCACTAGTCATCCGTGATCAGGTCCTTCAGCAAAATATTACAATAAAAGGTTATATTGCAGTTATAGCTTCATTGCTCCCAAGAAAACATTATAAGAGAGGCTAGAAAGGGTTGGCTTAGAATGGATGAGATCAGAAGCGGGCTTTTAATATTCATGGATTATGAAGCAGGCATTGTATGAAATGGTATTGCTATACTGGTTCACAGAATCACAGAATGGTCAGGGTTGGAAGGGACCTCTGGAGATCATCTAGGTCAAACCCCCTGCCAGAGCAGGTTCACCTACAGCAGGTTGCACAGGACGGTGTCCAGGCGGGTTTTGAATGTCTCCAGAGTGGGAGACTCCACAACCTCTCTGGGCAGCCTGTGCCAGTGCACTGCCACCCTCAAAGGAAAGAAGTTCCTCCTCATGGTTAGATTGAACTTCCTATGTAAACTCCAAAGACTGGTGTTCAGTTTGTAACAGCTTCAAGTGGTCACTCAGTAAAAAAAACCAAACAATTTTGACTTAAAAATGGAAATTTAAAAAGTGAAATGACAGGCATTAGAGATTTTTAGTAATCTCTACTAGGAAGACAAAACTATTTTAGATGAGAGTCACGTTGCTGATGGATTGGCTCTTAAACATTAGCCAACATGCTGCTCAGTCACCCTTAACTACATTGTACTTCATGGTTAATATTCCACAGACAGCAGAGCATAGGGTCATTTTTGTGACCTAGTGATTTTTTTTCATTTTATTTTTTTTTAACTCATTAGTTTCTGTTAACACACTATGAGTTTGCATGGGCTCTGTATGATATCCAGCAGTTGTCCAAGGACAATAATGAAAATGCCTTTTAATGAAAAAGCATTGATTTTTATTTTAAAGCAATGAAGATGTAAGAAACAAGTAATATGTTTTGCGAAAGCACATAAAATTAATTTCATCCTAACCTGATTCCAAACTATTTTCTCACTCAAAAAATATACTTCTCTTTAATCACTTTAAGCATGGATTGTTATTTTCTATTGCTCCTCTGTGTGTAGCAATAAAGTAGACTGACAGTGGAAATAGAATAGGACAAAGGCAAGTCGCATCTCTATGAAAACCTAGCTGGGATGGGCCCTGAGTCTTTGTGTTTCCTATCCACTAGGCTGTAACCAGTTTACAGACAAAACTAAAATACAGCACATTTTTAAATGGTATAAAACCAAGTAGCAAATACTAGGAAAGCCAAGTTTGATAATCTCTACTAAAAACTTAATCAGCTTGTCTAGCAACTTTATTTATTTTCTCAGTTCTTTAAACCAGCTTGTTTCCAAGAGAAACGTATTAATCTCTTCTATTTAATTGAACTGAATTTCTATATTTAATTAATGGTTACCAGAGCTACTAAGTACTTGACTGAAGTAGCAGCTGTATTATTTTAACTGTTTCACCCTTCTTGCTTCTTGTACAGCTGAAAATTACTGTTAAGCCCACCTCAGGGCTTGAAGCATGGAATAGGAAAACATGTGAAGGTTGTAGGGACTACCACCTATCTTCAGTCAGTCCCTTAGAGGAAAAGAAAAGAGACGCTGAAAGGAAGTCATGGCTAAAAATTCCACAGTAAGGGTCATGCATAAAACTTTTGTAACTAAAACATCCGAGGATCGCAGAATGATTAAAAAGAACAAACTCTGTGTTGGAGATTTCTCCACTTAAGGATGTGAATGGCCTATCTTTCCTTGCAGGTATGTGGTTAAGCTGTGCAAAGAAGAGGTAGTTTGGCCTCTGGACTACCATCTTTGAGCTGATGGGATCATGCTATAATTCCTTCCCTTCAACTTGTGTAAATAAAAACAAAGGTGAAAGAAAGTATGCCGTCCATTCAGAACATGTTCTGTGCTTTAGGGTCCATTCTGCTGACTTGGCATGTCAAGGTGTCAACATCACCTGATGCTGCAGCTCTCACAGCTTACAGCAACTCTTACTGACTTTTCGGGAGTCATCCACATGTCCTTCATTTGGTTCAGTGTGGCCACAGGATCAGCAGTCATAGCAGACCCTGCCCACATCTGGCTGAATTCATGTGGCGTGCTTTATGAAAACAGGGGGATAAAGATTAAAAAAAAAAAAAACAACAACACAAAAATGTTCCCATGTCACTGTTAATAATGAGGGAAATAAGGACAGAATGAAAAAGACCCACAGTTTGTAAAGCACGCAATGTTTTTTTTGTATGTGTCATGACCTGGACGGCACCTATGCATGTCCCAAACCTGCTGTACAAGTCATAGTTCAGGTATAAACTTTGGAAAGGGAAGAAGAATCCAAGGAAATTTTCTGTGGGTTATTTTTTACCAAACCATTTCTTTTCATAAAATAATAGAAAAGAAACTGTGGGCATTATTCCCGTAAGCTGTATCTACAAACAGATTGAGTCCTTGTGTTCCCTTTGATCGCTCTTGCCACTACATGCGTAATGCTCCTTTGACATTTCCAGAGTTGTGCTGATATCATCAAGATTCCCTGCAGAAATGCAAATGTAAACCACCTGGTAATTCTGATCTCTATAAGAAAGACAGAAAACTAATATAATTGTCTGATAAATGAAAATATAAGTAAGTCAGCAGGTGACAAATTTAGACTTCAGGTTTAAGAAGTAATCATAGTCAATGGGTTGTAACAAAGTAAATACTACACTAAGCCACTTTGAATAATGTATTGTCAACTGAGTTTATATGGTGTAGATGTTTTCTTAATAGCATTATAAACTTTTGTCCAACCCTGGGTCAGATTCACGGCTATACTTTACCATCTGCGGTCATTCACCTATATATAAAGTAGATGTAAAGCATCATCTGATGGCTTTTCATATCACTGCAGTAAAGCCACACCATGAGGTGCAGAGTAATAGCGCAGAGGAGCTTGTTCTGTGTAATAGCAATTCTTGCAGCTATACTGTCAGTGAACATCTGTTTCAGCACCCATATGATGCTATTACAGTTCCCTGGGTTATTAGAGTTTCCTTATTGCATCCTGTGCCTCTGAATACAGCAGGGAACAAACACGAGTGACAAATTTTAGTGCAGTGAATCTCCTGTTTCCTAGGAGAGATTGTCAAGGGACATAGAGCATGCTGCAGTTACAGTGCCATATGGGCATGTCAGGAAGTATCTGTTCTTATGTCGCCCTTCCAGTGACATTGGGGGAGATTAAACCCTTTTTTAAAACATGCCCCTGTGAAATGGTGAGCCTTGCTGTTCTCTGAAGAAGAGCATGATTGTCTGTCATTCATTACCTCCCGAGATAGAAGAGGTGGAAAACTGTTATAAAGAGGACAGCTGAGACATACATTGAAGTTCAGAGCAGGAAAACTCCTGTGTAACATACGGTTCAGTGGTGGAGGAACAGTTCCTTTCTATGAATCCTGTTTTTCTTTCCAAACAAAATACTAGAGTTTTATTTTTGGAAACTGCTATACAATTTCTAATCCTTTGCATTTCTATGTGATAAAGTAGTAGGTTCATAAATCTAGAAGGAAGAATCAAGCTATAGCAGGGTAGAGGAAGGAATGGGAATTGCTGCACCATTTGGCCAGATTTACACCTAGCACTATGGAAGCACCAGCTGCAGAATTTTAAATACATTGCAAATTTTTATAGGTTAAACATCACCATCTCTATAAGGTAGGAAAACATTGTTATTTTATGGTTTACAACTGGAGAGACATGCATAGAAGGGAGTTAACCACATGGCCAAGGGTACTCAGTAACTCCAAAACAGTGTTGGGAATGCAGCTGCGTTCACTCCCATTCCCTGGTCTGCATGTTAAGCACAGGCTATTCCCTCCTTTGTATTGTCCTCAGAGCCATCTTTTATCAGCCACTGCCGGAGCTGCAATGTGGGCAAAGTAGAGGTGCCTACATCTGCTTTAGAATAATGGATGCCATATATGGTCCTACATGGCTGTCACTGAGTCTCGGCTCCTGCCTCACTTGAATTGCTGTCCTATAAACCCAGACTAAATTGAAAGTCCCTCCATGCATACTGATCATTAAAAACTGAAGACACTAAAAGTATTCCTTTTAAAGACCTCACCTTAAAGAAAATTTTGTTGGATATCTTTTTTCTGTTCCCCCTTACACACACACATCACTGTAAAAAAAGAAGAGATACAATGTTTCTATTTTGAAATAGTGCTTTACTAGCTTCACCTGGTTTTTCAGCTCTGCTTGTGACAGGACTCAAGGTAGCTCTGGGTGTTACTGTGATGACTTCTAAGGGACATTCCCAGTCCTTCAAATTTGAGTCCTTGATTTTAATAAGGGCAATGCTTATTTAGGTCTTTGCATTTCTTTTTGCACACTGCGGACTTATCCAGCATGACTACCTACTGCACTCAGAGGCTTTGTTAAAAAGAAAATGAAAATGTACTTACGCTGCTTGGGTATAAAAGTGGCAGAGGAAGCAGCAGAAGTGGAATGAGAACAACAAGCAAGAGATTTCTGGATCGGAGAATCTCCTTCATCATTGCCATACTCATTTACTTTCTGGTGGCTTTCTTCTCCTTGGGATGCTTCTTCAGTTTCTCAAACACTCCAACTTCCACTCCTCGTTTTCTTTCACCTGTGCTCAGATTTCCCTGAAAGGTCTCTCACTGCCTCATTTCCTATACCCACCCAGTGACCTAAAATACCTTTCTTAATTTGTTCACTCTTCAATCTGTTGTTTTGAAAAGAAACCTTAATGTTTTTTCAATTAAAAAGACATTCAGTTTAAGTAGGACTCACCAGCATATCCAAATCATTATCACACTGTAACATACAGAGGTTTGCAAGTTGGAGCATAGTGATCTTTTGACAATTTTTCTTTTTAATTCAGGATCACAGGTGTAGCTGTGTTGCATTCTTATCCCCATGTTTTGGGAGGTCTCTTTCTTCCATCATCTAGCAATGTAATTCCTGTTTTTGCTAACCGGGAGAGATATGTTTCAGGCTGCTTCTCTTCCTCCTGTTTGATAGTCTGAATGTCTCAAATACAGGTTTCTTTTCTGCTGGAAAATTATTAAAACCAAAAATCTCTTGTTCAGTGCACAGACACAAACTTGCAGGTATTCTTTCTTAAAAAATAATAAAAATTAAACCATCTGCAGCTCCTCCAGATTTTGTCTCTCTGCTATAGTTTTGGCTTCTACTTTGTATCTACCTTTACCCTACTTTTGCCCTGAGCTTGGAATTCACAGGGCGGCAATTCCAACACAGATTATACTTGGTCTCAAGATAAAAACTTGTTAAAAAGCTTCATGCAACTCTAATTCACCAATGAGGACTGTGGAAGGTCATAGTTGCTCCACCCATTATCCAAAACCCAGTCAGAACATTTGAGAAAATCAGCAGCCTTCTCTTTCTGACATGCACACAAATGGACAAAAAGACCTTTTTTAGTTGCTGAACAGTCTGTTATTGTTTCAGGGTCCAAGTACTGATGATAAATAAATAATCATTGTTTTCTAGACAGTATCTTTTGTCTTTGGTGTTTCTTCCATCCTGATCCATGAACATCACTTAGAAGGCATGGGCTGATCTCAGTACTGCTTCTTGTGGCCTCAGTAACAGTAGGATTCAGACTCAAATTGAGAATTTTAAGGCTTTCACTCTAGTCTTCTAAGGGAGAAACGTTTCTACAACTCTGCCATTATTAATGCTCTTAGTGGGGCAGAAAATACTGGAGATTTAGGACTGAATCCGCTGGGTGGTTGCATGCATGACCTGTACATAGACATCCATTTGGCCTGTATCTCATAGGAAGCCACACATTTAGGGTTTTCCATGCTCCCAAACCTTTCTTGTCTATCATCTCCCCACACTCTGCTAGTCAGACACAAACTAACCTTCCCAGACTGAACTGGGATGCTTGTGGGACACTGAGTCCTGAAGAACTGGCAAAGGCAGCTGTGCAGAGGAATTTGACGTGCACCATGAACTCTTCCTAAAATTAGTAATTGTATCTAAAGACTGTGCAAAGTTTCTATACCTTGAAACTTCCATCAAAAAATAGCATCTCGAGACCCTTCAGGCAAGCTTAGCAATTAGTTCTGGAAGCAAACATGTAGTTTATGAGAAGATTTGTCCAATACAGCCAGTGAATTTATATCTGTTTTGTCAGTTGTGTCAGAGAAACTAAAAGAATGTCTAAAATGCTAAAAAAAAAATTAAAATGTTTTATTTTAAATGAAAAAAAAATCAATTTTTTTTCCACTTTTTTAATGATCCGTAAGGTCAAATGGTAGATAAAAGGTGCCATTT
Source organism: Charadrius vociferus (assembly GCF_000708025.1). Taxonomy (NCBI): domain Eukaryota; kingdom Metazoa; phylum Chordata; class Aves; order Charadriiformes; family Charadriidae; genus Charadrius; species Charadrius vociferus. The sequence goes on along the minus strand of NW_009648877.1, from coordinate 1,059,347 downwards.
AGAGGCAATGGCTCTTTACCCCATGAAAGAAGAACTGTCTACAAACATGACTTGGTCTGAAGTAGTGAGATGCAAACTGAGCTAGGGAGAGCTAACAGTCTTTCCTGTCTCCCTCCTTTGGGAGCAGGCAACCTACGCCTGCATCTTAAATGATACTGAAGGAGGGAAGCTGCCCTAAGTCCAAATAGTTGCCCTGATGCAGAGTGCTCCTTCCCACTTGAACTCTGGAAAAAGGAGGCACTCTCATTCCTATTTATTACCTCCTCCTGCCTGTTAGAGGGAAGGGCTGTTCCCCCTTCTGTCCTGTACTGTTGCTCCCATGAAGAGCTTTGCAAAGTGAGATAATGAATTACCCGTGCTGCAAGTTGCTAAATAGTAAATCTGCTGCTGCTGAAATCAATACCCTGCAACTAGTTTTATGTAGAATATTTTTATTATGACATTGACAGTCTCTGTTAAATTAACCCAGGCAGTCCAAGCACATTCCCAAGGAATAAATCTCTTTTCCTACACTACACATAGTAATGGGAGGAGGGAAAGAAACTCAAAAAGACTTGATTTTCTTTTGGGGAAGTAAAGGCTTCAATTATCAATTTGTAAGGTATAGGAAGGTATCTATGCCATAGGGAACGACTGGATATTCAAAACTGTCTGTAATTCTTTTCCGTGGGATCCTTGCTGATGAGTAAATTCTGACTGCTGGACAGTCCTTTTGTGGGGTGAGGAGAGCGGCTGGGAGGTATTTCTCTGGATGGTGACTACAACTAATTAATACTTTCTGTGGGGTTCTTGTTATCTTTGCAAACTTGGAGTCACTGCCTGTAAGGGATTTATGAGTTGCCTTGGTTGCAGGCTCTTCCAGCAAGTGGTGCTTCAGGGAGCCAAGAAGAAGCAGAACTGGAAAGGCAGGAGCGCGCTTCATGGCATTTCCCCCCCATGTGTTTATAATGCATGGTGTGGGAAGAAAACACAAACAGGTCGTCAGTGTTTATGCTGAAGGCTTAAAGGGTACGTGGACTGTTAGTGCAAGGCTGCTTTGTGGACACTAAGCTGTGTGTGCAAGTAGAGGAGATGGAGATACTTGTGGCTCAGAGCTTCGTGGTTGAGTTTTTCACAGTCCGTTGCAGTACACCAGCCAGGCTTTGAAGACAGCCAACAAAGATCTCCAAGCATAAAAGTGCACCTATGCATATGGGCATCTAAATGCAAATGTGCACACTCATGCATACACATACAGAAACTGCTGAGAGAAACAGGACTGACTCTGTCTTTTATAAGCCCTTTCTCCAGCTGCTTATGCCGTTGCCAGCCTGCCCCTAAGGCTGCTGTGGTTCCACATTCCCACGGGTGATTGCAAAACCCAGCTCTGACTGCTTGCATGATTTGCTGTTTGCTGCAACAAGTTGGTGCTGGATGGATTTTTTCAGCTCCAGTCTTTGGAGTATCCCCGTTAAGGGGCACAGAAGAATTCATTCCTTTTGCTCAAGTGATGCAAAAGCAGTTAAAGATGATTCAGAACTGGGGCTGGAATCCTCAGTTCTCTTTTAGAGCCTCGGGGATTTGTGATTTGGGCCTGTCTCCTAAAGATATGCAAACAGAGAGATAGATAGTGCTGGTATAAAGGGATGAAATAAATGTTCAGCTCTTTTCCTATGCTCTGGAAATAGAAGAACCCCTAATATCAATAGAGAAACAGAGTTCATGTAACTTGTTCACAAAAAATAGGGGATTTACTTTAGAAGATTTTGGATTTTTCATTGCTAGTTGTCTGTTTGACAAAATATATCTCCTTTTTCTGTTCATTTTCTGTCTATGATTTTTTGCCAGTTTATAACAATCAGTTGCTCTATTTCCACAAAAAAAAAAGCTAAATTCCGGTAAACTAGTACTGCTTTTGCACTGCTCCCAAATTCATAATTCCCACCACTGGATTGGTGAAGAGCTAAGTGGTCAGATGCAATTGTTTCCTGACTGAACAATTTAGAATTCTTCCATGTACTCAGCACTTATTTGCACACACACACGAGCATACGCACACATATACACAAGTGAATATATAATTTACCATCAAAAATAAGCCACACTGCTAAATTCAGCACCAGGTATGTTTTAATGCACCTTCCTCCTTTGCCTCAGGGGGATCCTGAAGCATGGGTTTAGATGACCTACGTTCAAGTGATAGAACCAGGAAAAATGTGTCATCGCTAAATTAAACAGGCCCTTTGTCTTGCCTTTGACTCCGCTGTGGAAAATCCATGTTTCCTTCAAAAAAACAAGGAGCAGAAGCAAAGTCAAGTGCAAATAATGAAAGAATCATTGCAGACTGTTTGGGAGGGTGGCTTTTGGTAAGCGGGGAATATGTTCACAGGCATTGTTTACTGCTGGTGTTCACAATGCCCTTTGTCTTCTGCAAATGTTATTGCAATTAAAAACTGGCTCAGCCAAATGAAGTGAATCAGACAGTGCTTATTTACAAGAATATTTGGAATGAATGCTATTTGGCATAATTTCTGAAGGCTGACAGTTATGAAACCTCTTCCTTTTACAGAGGGCCTTTGCATCTCTTTATTATTTATGTTCTTTTACTGGCCAGCCAAAATATGAATTTGATTTCCCAGCTAGGAAAGCAGCATTCTGCAGCACATACTCATAGGTATGTGAGCATAAGCATAGTATAGTTATGTATTGCTTACAGGAAACCCACAGGATGAAACAAGGGCATGTCTGTCTGGGGTGTACACCAGACTCCCTTCTTTGCCTGTCACAGAATATGCCTCCAAGCCAGCACAAAAATCAGATTCCCAGGACTGAAGATAATACTTTTCCCCATTTAACACGGAACTATAAAGTGGATTCCACAAGAGGGAGCTAGAAAACAAATAATCTTTCGTGAAGCGGGCTATTAAACTCTTTACAGAATAAAGTGGAGGACGTGCTACATGTGTCCCTTATCAACCAGAAAAGGTGGCTGAATTGCTGTTGCATCAAATCTCCTACTATGACGGCTCTTTGTTGTATGGGAACATCAAATCGTGCTTCAGGGCTTTGTAAAGACTGACAAAGGATTCAGCCCAAGTGTCTTTTTGGTGCCCCTGGGACTGAGCAGCCCTGTAGGCCGTGTAGACCATGGTCAGCACTGTCCTTTCAAAGTCTTCTTTCTTGAGGACCCTTGGGTAGGAAGACAGCCTGCTACTCAGCCTGCGGATCTCTGTGATGCTCTTGGGGATAATCTCATTGCAGATGGTGCCAAACTCAGCAGCCTTCCTCAGTGAAGCGAGCTCCTCATCTTTGATGGAGATCCTCTGATGTTTGTCAATGTCAAGCTCAGCTAAAAGAAACTGGCACAAAATCAGAACACAGAAAGCTATTTATCTTCTCCAAGAGACTCTAGGCAGAGTAAATGTGAATTAACAACATGTTCTTAGGTCTTTACTTTAGGCCAAATGGAGACAAAACTCTCATTGCACTGGCTAGAGGTGGGGCAGACCAGAAAGTATGTGAATGCTGCACTCCTGTGTTACCTACCTGGGAAAATGAGAGACAGGCTATGGGGAAAGGAGAGAGGCAAAGCAAAAAGCGGGTAGTCTTCTGTTGTCCAAAACAAGTATGGGTTGCTGCAGGTGCTGTGTGGGGATTAGAGAGGTGGAGACAACAGCACAGCCGGGAAAGGCCGTTTACCCTGCCAGGGATAGCAGTGGTGGCCTAGCTCTGTACAAGAGAGCCCTGCAGTGGCTTCCCAGCCCATCTACCCTGTTTGGACATCCAGTCCCAGTTTCTCAAGCTGTGGGATAGATTTGACCCGTGCGCCTCCTTCATGTGGGCCATTTTCCTTTAGCTAACCATTTCGCTCTGTTCCAGACTGTGCATTACATCTGCAGTCTCCGCTGCTGTGAAAGAGGGGACCTGAATCATTTTGAATTGAAACAGTCATGCACTTGGGATTACTTTTCAATGACTGATACTCATGGCTTTGATGATTTGAACAAATAATTTGGGACTGAGACTTAGACTGAAGAATTTAAATGCATTGTGTTGTTAATATGTAACTGTTCTGGAAGAAAGTTGCTTTCAGTGGAATGCCACTGGTTTTTACTTTGCCTGTCAATGAGCTAGAACCCACATTTGAGGTACTGCAAGCAACTGCTGCCTGCTTAAGTGCTGAAAGAGCTGAGTTTGTCATATATATGCCCGTTCCCTCCCTTCTGGTGAGCTATTACATAGTCAGCAATGGATTTAATGCTGGGATAAGTAAAAGACAGATAATGGATAGCCCCAGTATGGATAGTAACCCCAGTCTTGCTTAGTGCTTAAGGTACCGTCTGCTCCCATATACTGAACCTCATAAAGCAGGACCACATCTTCCAGCGAGTTTTGTAGCACTGGGTTAAGGAAGGCAGCTGAGGACCTCTTGAATCGCTGAGCAGCTGGGAAAAGCATAGCTGGAAAATAATAATGGGAAAAGAGAGGTTCCATAGGGTGGCAAACACTGAAAAGAGAAAGCACTTTTCAACACTAGATTGTTGCAAATTTTTACTGTACAGTATGACTTCTCACTGTAATTAAAATGACTGCTTTGACCATAATCTATTAGGGATAGAAGTTAGCTGTTTGTCCTGTATCTATACAATGTCTAACACAGAGTGGTTTATAATCCAAGCCTGGGACTTATGTACCAATAGATAAATTTGGAAACCAGGGAAAAAAGGAAAAAAAAAACACCACCTGGTATAGACTCTGTAACCTAAATTCAGTCCTGTTTCCTGGGCCATTGCCAACTGTTGACTTTGTTAAAGTTTCACTTGTTAATGATATTTAAGTTCATGTAATGCAAGGAGAAAGAAACCAGGCCCTCAGAGATTGTGTTAATTAGGACCTTTACTATCTAGCATAAGGAAAATTAATTGGGATAATACCAGGTATGAAGTAATTCATGCTTAACCTAGCAAAGGGTATTTTATTAGCTAGGAAATTAGTTGGGGAATAAAGTATAGGTAAAATAGTTTGTTGAATTGCAATAAACATCCTGCACGTGGATACTACAAACAGTAAATACATACTGCAGGGATGAGTTTCAAGCATTTTGGTAAGCCAGCTACAGAGCTAGGTGCTTCCTATTGGATCTGTGTAAGTTTAGATTAAAACTTGTTTAAATAACCAAATAGTACTTGCAAGGTATGTGACTAAAAACCTGAAGGAATGAATGCACCAAGTAAAAGAACAGAGGTGTTGAAAAGGACTTGGTCTCTGCAGTAACCTTTTCCCAGCATGATGCCTTTACCACCCGAGTATCTTTTCTGGCCCAGCCAAAGAGGTGGTGAGTTTGGTCACAAACTGCCTGCAGGTTCTGCTCTGCAAGAGTGTTTGCCTGGATGACCACAGGTAACTGGAGCTATACCGATTTTCTGCTGCTGCTCCGTCACTGATGTTCACCCCTCTTGCTCAGAGCTTTGCTGAGACACACTGGAGCTATTCCATCTTCTCCTCTTGGCAATGCAAGAATGCAATGGAGTGCATGTGAAGCACTTGAAACTTCAAGCGCTAATTGCTGAGTAATTAAAACTTTTATTACTGGGAAATTAAAACTCTAATTACTAAGCAGCTGGCAGAAATCCAGTCCATAATGATGACAATTCATTTTTATCTTTTTTAGATGCCCTTTCAGTAGAAACAACCTCATAGTGCAGAGTACCTCTACATACGCAGATGGTTTGCATCTGAAATATTCCCTGAGCCATGGAAAAGGTGTCTATGGCATCTTGCTTTGGTGCTGTCATGCTTATTGTCATTACACTGATTGCTTTTATCTTTGGGGCCAAGTGCAGATTCCAACCAAGGAGCTGAGTTAGGAGTCATCAGATTCAGCTCATCACCACTCACCCAGAAAAGCCGCAGTGAAGGGCTTGCACAAAAATGAATGCCGTATTATCGATTTAGTACTGAGCCACTTGTTGAATCACAGGTAACATCTCAGAAAGGAGGTGGGGTTTTCTACCCAGCTCTTCACAGGATGACAGGGATTAGATTAAGAGATTCAAAGGGACAAGAGTCTGAGCTGCTATATTGTGAGAAAAGACTTTGTATGCGTATCAGAAGTGTGCCATGCTCTGTAGGGACCAGGCTAGCACCGATTCCCTGATCTCATTACCTTGTTCCCAAAACGTATCAAACTTTGTTACAGTTCTTAGAGACTCAACTCAGAAACTATTTCAGAGCTCATTTGTATTTGTCATGGTGATCTGATTTTCCTGATCCACATTTTATTTCAGTCCTTCCCTATCTCTCTCTTCCTGCACAGTAGTCAAATTCTTCCACCATCACTCCCTCCACCATCTTCTCTATGAATTCATGAGCTCCTCTGAGACTACATGAGCATTTGAAGCAAGCACTCTCTGATTTTCATTACACTGACTTAACACACATGTAAGTTAAGCACAAAAGCTGAGATAGAGATTTACATCCAGTTTCTGCATTTAGTGATTGCAAATTCCACTTGAAAATTTTCTGCTGACTTTACTTTTTCCTGCATTTACTTACATCTTTGACACGTGTTAGCTGGACAGTATCAAAGAACAGCAGAGGAGTATTACTGTGACTTACCATCTCATTACTATTTTCTTCCCCAAGGGAGTTCTCTGTAAAGCTAACAAACAATGATTTCATGGGAAGATGCAGAGCAATGTGCATCATTTTATGGTAATATTGCAGCCAATTCATTTCAATGGCAGTGGCCGTGAATGAGGAGCAAAGATCCCTAATCAGTATTGACAGAGAAAGCCCAATCCAGTGATCTCTGAAGTCGGTGGAGAGACTCCTATTCATTTATTGGTTTTACTTCTCTTACAAATGTGTCAAGACATCTCCAATGGAGATGTGGATGCTTCTGTCCTAAGGCCCGAACAGTCACATAACAAAAAGCTTAGAGGTGAAGTATGAAAAATAAGGTTTTGATTATCCTTACTGAAAACGTTTTCTGTTATATATCTGTGTACTACCAGACTCACCATCTTCCAAATCCCTTCTTCAGAGGGGCTTTAGGAGCGCTCCCTGATCTGACCTCCCTCGCTGCCCACTGAAGCCTCAGGGCTGGAGGTGGATGGGAGAAGTGCGCCTGAGCTGAGCCACCTGCTCCCAGCCCACCTACCTGACCCTGAACAGCCTTATTCTGTGCCCTGGAGTGCACTACTGCTTGTGCCTGAAGATGGTGGGCAGCCAACAAGTCTAGTCCTAAGGGTGGCTAAAAGCGCCCATCAAAACGTAGTGCAGGAGTCCCTGTTCTCTGCACCGCTCACTGCAGGAGTCTGTCCAGTCTCCTATGGCTCTGTTGACTCAACTCTGATTCTCCTTAAGGACTACTCTGAGTTTTAAACAAAAGATGCAGCAGTGTTTGCCAACTGGTTGGCCTGCTTCTAACTATTTAGCTCATTACAGCTTAGAAATTTCTTTACAGTTTAAATGTACCATCCCATCTGAGGCTCACAACAGATTAATTTTAAAGATGCTTTCATCTTTCTTAAGAATTGTGCCAGAATTTTCTGGAGGACCTCACTAGCCACGTGATAAACATTTGTGATCCTTTCGCAGGTTTTCCATGCAGTTTCACTGGTGAGGATACAGATGTTTGGTTTTGCTTTCCAGTTCACACTCCTGCTCATGATTTCCCAATTGCTGCCTGTGATGTGTTTGCTCAATAAGTACAGAGCATAGCTGCAGGAGTGCTCAATTATTTGTGCATCATCAATGCCCTTTTCTTCTCCTATGAAGATATGAAGCCAAAAGCATGAATCAGGCCCATCACTCCAAAGCACGTACAGCTTCCTGGGGCTCCAGGACATGAACACAGTTTAACTGGGGTCATAACTCAGTAGGAATTATTTTGATTGACTCCAGGGGCATGAAAAAGACCTATCTCATTGCTTCAGTGGGACCCCTTTCACGAAGGACAGGAGGAGCAGAGGAACAAGAAGGACTTGTGGGCCAAAACTCCTGACTCCCTGCTGGCAAAGCAAAGCGCCTGTCAGCATAGGGAAAAAGCAGTGGCCCAGCAGGAGTTGTCCTGTAAGCCAAATTCAGTCAGCAGGCTGCCAGTTACGTCCTCCTGTCTTAGATTACTAGGGCCTGACTCTAAAGAAACTCAGGAAAATAATTTCTTTGGGCATCGCTGGCTTCCTGGGACCAGGCCCCTATTTCTGGGAGTGTAAGGCAGGGAACGGTTGCACAGGCAGCAGCAGTTCCTGTTCAGTGATGGACATAAAAAGGAAAAGCGATCTCTGAAACTCCTTTTTTTTTGTGTTCACCAGCAGTTGTAACAGGGATTAATAGGGCTCTGCAAAACCATACCCTCTCAAACCACTGCAACTGTCTTTTTACTGCAAGCTCACAGACACCAACTCTCTCCCCTTAGTAGTGAGAAACTGCTACAAGATCAGCAGTACATCCAGCTTGATCCTTCACAGCAAAAGTTGCCCTTTCCTGCTCAAAGCTTTTGAAGTCAGGACTCCTAGAACTCAAAAGAAAGAAGTTAATGCATCCCAAATTATGATGACAGCAATTTCTCCCTATTTGGCTTTATCTTATTGGTAAAGCAGGGAATAAAAATATTGTTCAGTTGTTCAGTGCTGTGGGTGCATTTGTGCATGGAAACAAATATGCATACTGCCCCCGAAATGAAAGGAAAGGAACATGTGAAGCTTTATAGGTTATTGTTCATGAAGGCATGGTAAATTATGTAAAGCATTTTTTTATAAATTCATTGGCTAGTGTTGTTTTTTTTCTGTCCTGTAACAAGCCCAGAGAAACAGAGCATTTGAATTGTACTCGAGTGGTGTGAGTTTTTCCCTAGCCTAAACATCACAGGGCTAGAAAAGCAAATTAAAAAAATCCGTGGGCATGTTCAGCCTTTTTTTTTTATGTCAGTTTCTCCAACAGTCAAGAAGGCCATCTCCTGGGCCAAGCGCATAACCCTTTTAAGCTTGCTGGAAATTTTCCATGTGTCATGACATTTTTCTCCAGCCTGCCTGGAATTTGCACTAAATGGATCTCAGCATACCCAGAGGCTCCTGTCAAGAGAAGACCTTTGTTGATAACCTGGTAACATATTTTTCTCACTATCACTGACTTCTTTGAAAGATGAAGATGATTCTTCAAGATGAATTCAAGCAAATGAATTTGACGAATTTGCCAAACAAATGAACTCAGCACTGTCCACAAGGTGATTCTATAGGCAGACGCAGCAGCCGTTATAATGCCATGCAAAAATTAGGAGTGATTTAGGCTGGCTGAACCTATTTCGTTGCAGAGACTGCTGCTCCTATAAGTCATTGTTGCTTTGGATCCTAGGGCAAATACCTGAAATGCTCACAACAGGATTTACTTTAATAGTGTATGGGAAGCATCGTTTTGAACTCAGACTCTACATGTCGCCTTGACCATGCACTGCAGAAGAGAAGAGGACATGAGTGTCAAAGTTTGCGTACCCTTGATAAAGGCTTTTTGTTTCATGTTCTTCTTTGATCACCTTGCTTATGAGGGTTTATAATCAAACCAGAAGTATATTTTATACATAAAGAGTTTTATTTCTGTCAGTTGAGTCTTTGATGGGTCCTTATGCTGAGTTGCTCCACTGCTAGAGTAACAATTCACTATCCCCAATTTACTGCCTCAGGATAACTGTGAAAGACCTGTCCCTACCAACCTGCAGTCAGTCAAAGTCACTAAATATTTTGCTACTCTGAGCAACTGCCTGCTTTGTGCCTGCAGCAGATCTTGGTACCAGAAGCATTGCTTCCTCTATGGTGAAATGCTGTTGACCTCTGAGAGGTGTGTGGTGGGCAGTGCAAGTAGTAACATAAATCACAAAAAGTGCAGTGTTAATAAGCGATGAACAGGTTTCATGAATAGTAATCCCATATTTCTTTACTTCTTGTCCTGCACTTACCTCATCCCTGGAAGGATGCGTGTTCACCAATTGCAAGGTGTTTATACTGCCCTGGGCTTGCAGTCACTGCCGGGACAGAACCTGAGCTTTGTCTGGCCAGCCCTGTAATGGAGTGCACTCAGGCATAGCTCCTCTATGCTTCCTCACTTTTTGCTTTTCTGTATCAAAACTGCTATATTAGAAATGACTGAACACTTTGCCCTAGCACAGGAGAAATGGAAAGAGAGGGAAGCTGGAGAAAGAATAAGAGGAGTAAAATAAGGGAAACACAAAAACCTAGAAAGGCAAGGAAAAAACACTGCAGTGCTATAAGCTGGCTTCTGAAGCTTGTGTCTGGAATTGCAGTTACTCACACAAGTGGCTCCCATGACAACATGGGCAATGCAAAATCTTGTGCATTCCAACTTTAATACATTTAAATCTCCATTATTGGGATATTAAATCCCAGTCCCCCTTAGGAGAACACAGCAGTGTGAAGGAGAAGACATTTTAATTACAAACCAACATGAACTAGCATATTTTTAAAAGCAGCTACCAAGAGATTTTGCCTCTTTTTACTTTCAGCTCCATATCCTTGCTCTCTTAACTCCTAAGACTAAAATTAATAGCTGCAATGGTCTCTCTTTATTCCTGAATCACAGAATCATAGAATCTTAGAATGGTTTAGGTTGGAAGGGACCTTAAAGACCATCTAGTTCCAACCCCCCTGCCATGGGCAGGGGCACCTCCCACTAGACTAGATTACTCAAAGTCCCATCCAATATATCTCATAATATCCAATCTAAATCTACCCTCTTTCAGTTTAAAACCATTACTCCTCATCCTGTCAGTACACTCCCTGATAAAGAGTCCCTCCGCATCTTTCCTGTAGGCCCCTTTCAGGTATTGGTACGCTGCTATAAAGCCTCCCTGAACCTTCTCTGCTCCAGGCTGAACAACCCCAACTCTCTCAGCCTGTCTTCATAGGAGAGGTGGTCCAGCCCTCTCATCATTTTCGTGTGGCCCTCCTCTGGACTTGACCCAACGGCTCCATGTCCTTCTTATGTTGGGGGCCCCAGAGCTGGATGCACCACTCTACATGGGGTCTCACGAGAGTGGAATGGAGGGGGAGAATAACCTCCCCTGACCTGCTGGCCACACTTCTTTTGATGCAGCCCAGGATACAGTTGGGTTTCTGGGCTGTGAGCGCACATTGCTGGCTTATGTTGAGCTTTCCATCAACCAACAGCTCCAAGTACTTCTCCACAGGGCTGCTTTCAATTCACTATATGCCCAGCCAGTATTTGTGCTTGGGATCGCCCAAACCTACGTGCAGGACCTTGTACTTGACCTTGTTGAACTTCATGAGGTTCGCATGGGCCCACCTCTTTAGCCTGTCCAGGTCCCTCTGGATGACATCCTTTCCCTCCAGCGTGTTGACTGCTCCACACAGCTTGGTGCCATCAGCAAACTTGCTGAGGGTGTACTCAAACCCACTATCCATGTCACTGACAAAGATTTCAAACAGTGCCGGTCCAAATACCAACCCCTGAGGAACACCACTCGTCACTGGTCTCCACTTGGACATCGAGCCATTGACCACAACTATTTGATTGCGGCCATCTAGCCAATTCCTTGTCCACTGAGGGGTCCATGCATCAAATCCACATCTCTCCAATTTAGAGACAAGGATGTCGTGCGGGACAGTGTCAAACGCTTTGCACAAGTCCAGGCAGAGGATGACTGTTGCTCTTCCCTTATCCACCAACACTGTAACCCTATCATACAAGGCCACCAAATTTGTCAGAGATGGTTTGCATTTAGTGAAGCCATGTTCACTGTCACCGATCACCTCCTTATTTTCCATGTGCCTTAGCAGACTTTCCAGGAGGATCTGCTTCACGATCTTGCTGGGCACAGAGGTGAGTCTGGCTGGCCCCTAGTTCCCCAGGTCTTACTTTTTTCCCTTTTTGAAAATGGAGGTTATGTTTCCCCTTTTCCAGTCAGTGGGAACTTCACCAGACTGCCACAACTTCTCAAATATGATATAGTGGCTTAGCAACTTCATCTGCCAGTTCCTTCAGGACCCATGGCTGCATCTCATCAGGTCCCATGGATTTGTACACCTTCAAGTTCCTTAGATGGTCTCAAACCTGATCTTCTCCTGCAGTGGGCAGTTCTTCATTCTGCCAGTCCCTGCCTTTGCCTTCTGTTACTTGGGTGGTGTGGCTAGAGCACTTGCCAGTAAAGACCGAGGCAAAAAAGTCATTGAGCACCTCAGCCTTCTCCATATGCCTGGTAACCAGGTCTCAAACCTACACTTCTGTGCTTCATAAATGTCTTGAGATGTGTTAGATTAGTTTAATGTGCAACAAAGTTTCTATAGAGAAACTAGAGTGGTAATAGCCTTTCTAGCTACTTGGCATGAGTAAGAAATGTAAAGGTGTATTAGAAGGACCAAAAAGACCCTTATGTTTACAGAAATGGATATTGCTGGAGAAGGAAATGGTGCAGCTGAGCCTGTGTTTGTGAGAGGCAGAGGATATTTTTTTCTTTTATGATTTAAGTAAAATGGTTTCAAAGATGTGACTAGCATCAACCAACTAAAATTGTCTGAAAATTTATTCCCTCAGATGGAATTTCCATTATGCTGCATTTTCACCTGTTCCCAGCCTGGAGCAACATATGCTTTGTTATTTACTCTTCCCTTGGTCATAAGGAGGGGGTCCCCGCCTGGAATTTCTCTTGCTCACAAAAAAAGATTCAGTCAGCCAAGAGAGGCCTTTGACTTGCTGGAATAAAGTTGCTGCAGAAGGTACAGAGAGAGAAAAAATGCACACAGAAAAACTGAAGGAAGGAAGAAGTAAGGGAAATACATCGTTATCCTTCAGTTTGCTGCCATATTACCAGGAACTGGGGATAGGCTATGGTGAACACTATATGAGCGAAGGGCAGCAATAAAGGAAGGAAATGCAACCGTGTTCCACAGGTTTAACACAGAGACAATAAGCAATTTTGGTAACACAGGAAATTTCAGGCAAAGTTGGGAAGTGAACCACTGCTTTATATCCCTGTCTTCATTGCAAGGTCGTCTCTCCTTCCCTGCCTGTGTTGCAGCACTTATGCAAGGGGAAAACACAAAGCAATCTTAATTAAACACATTAAACGCATTTGAAAATGTTTCTTGCAAATGAACAAGTGAAGGGATATAATGATGATCCCATCTACTTCCATTTCTCCCAGGAAGGAGCAGAAAAGGGAAGGAATGAGGGAGGGGAGAAATGCAGCCGGCTGTTGGTGTTTTGGTGTGCTGAGCCATGGGGAAGGATCCTAGAAGCAGCGTGAAGTGGATGACTCTCCTTTTGAAGAACGGAGTGAGAGCAGCGGAAATCAGAGCTCTGCTTCACGAGAAAAGACATTGCTGCAGCAGCTCCAAGAGCTCCATGCATCATGCTATTGCTGCTCTGAAAGGAAAGCCCTTCAAAACTAAATCTCTCTCTTCAGTTCGCTGCCCTTTTTATATCAGCATCACAGAGCCCAAAGCGGTGGGCTCAAGCCCCACATCCCAGGTATGTATTTACACAGAGCTGAGACACTGAACACAGAGGAAAGGTGTCCACTAGTAAAGAATGGCCTTTTTACATTTTGTTGTACTTTCTTTTTCAGTCAGGCTTCCTTGGTTTCCTGGCAGGCAAAGGCGACTGAGTAGCTAGGGTTTTGCTGAGACTGACCTAATCACAGCTGCAGCTGCAAGGGGCAGTCTGGCGCAACTGCCTCCGAGTTGGGCTCTCCCTCCCTCCCTTTGTGCTGACACCGCTCTGTGTGGACACACAGTGAGCCAAGCCAGGGATCTGTCTGGTCATGAATGAAGGGAAAAAGCAAACCAAAATAGGAGTGGTAGATTTTAGCTGTCTCACTCCCCATCGCAGTTGCTATGCCATCAGCGCTCCTACATGTGAGAAACTCCCAGTGCAAGTGTGGTCCAACGGCTCTTAGGAGATTTTTCATTTTTCAGATGACATAAGGATGGATGTCAGCCCTAGTTAGGAAAAGCAGAAGCCCTTCCTCATGCCTACACATCCTTGATCTAACCACCAAGCTCATGGGCCCTTTTCTGTGGATGGCCACCTCAATTAGTGTAGTCATTGCTCCTGCTAGAGGTGAGGATCGGCTGCAGGACTAGTAGCTGCCAAACACTTCTTTCCCTTCTATGCTTACATTCCTCTGAACTTTTAACAGGGTAAATTCAACTGGCACAAAGAGTGTCTAAAATCACTGGATGGTGAGAAAGGAATCAAAGTTCCAGTTTGAACCACAGACCTAGCAGGGAGCAGTATGAATTTTATTTCGTTATCACAATTGACAGCTCAGATTATTCAGTCCAGGTATTAACTATCGTCACTGACTAGTTTCATAAAATGTCTATTCAGAGAGTAGAAACAATATCATGTGCTTTGTTTAAACAACTAATACTATGTAGATTTAGGAGCTCTCTTGGAAATTACCTTGCCTTTTTATCTGGGGGAACGGCAATGCCCTACTACATGCTACCAAAAGAATTAGCAGGTTTCCATCTCATGATGTCTTCAAGTTCAAACTGTCTTCCTTTTCAGAAAATAAGCATTAATGAAACACAATGCATTGGATCTGTTGAAAGGGACAATACATGAATTTCTGTGCAGGTGGCCAAACTGAAAAAATACATGGACATTCTGACTTTAAAATCTATAGTCATATGACCTGCAGATTAAGAAAAATAATGAAAGTTTCTTGCTATTGTTGATTGAATTGTCCTGTGCTGAATTATCCTATGGGAACCGTTCCACTGAAGTCATGGAGCTGTGAGTTGAGGTGGAGAAAAACACCCTGAACCCCAGAATTATTCACTTAAATTATATGTGAATAGTTTCAACTAGCACGTAAATTCAAATGTTTGATGGTGGATCTAGAAACTGTTATTGAACTGATAACAAGTTATTTATTATATTATTTGTGTATGAACTGCTAACCCACATGTAATAGCATACCTACGAAACAACAAGCTATTCCTCAAACTCACTAAGTATCAATATTGCAGTTTAAAACTAAGGAGCAATAAACCTTATATCGACCATTTCTTATCCCTCAGATTAGAAATAACCAGAATTGTCTTCCCCTTTCCTTCAAATCCCCATCTGAGCTGAAATAAATTCTTTGGAGGAGAATACATAAATCTCAGTTTTCTGCTTCCTCTGCTCTGGGATTTCACTTGTTCTTCAAAACCAGGGAAACCCCAGCTGCCTTTCCAGCTGTTCATTGAGCTCCAAATGTCAGTGCACCTGCTACTGGTTTTCTTAATGACATGAATATGTGCTGGATAGATAAAGCGTATAAATCAGCCTTGCCCAATAAACAAGAAGCAGGGGGATACTGGTCCTTTCTGTGAGGAAATGAGTTGTTTCTGGAGACAATGCCGTTTCAAATCATTGTATGTTTTCTAGTAGTGATGATAAAGACAAGAAGTCTGAGAAAGTAACTCAGAGCTGATGATGGATTCAGGTATTTTTCTGAACTTAACTGGTACAGATGTTTTGCCACCTGAGCAGAACACAAAGGGTGAAAAGCTGTGCTGTATCCCTGGGGAAGAGGCAAGGGAATCGCATGTCTCTCCTGCAGTGGTGAGTGAGGGTTACCATGAGAAAGAATCTGTCCTGTCAAGTTCACATTCAAGTATGAATGTCTGGGCCCCATTATGTTAATTTTTGCATCTGCATTAAAAGAATATTAAAAAAAAATTGATGGAACTCAAATATGATCATCCACAAAATCTAATCAGTGGATTTCAATGTGTGCATATGCAATGGTGGGCTAAGACAATCTTTGTGAAATTGCTGGAAACGAAGCAAAGAAATCTGAAGGATGAATGCAAAATGGGTTATTTTTACAGCTGCCTTCACCACTCCACAAACACACATATGGGATTTCCATTTTACAAAGCTGTCATTTTTCCACCGTTCCTTGTTATTTCATGGTCTCTCAAAATCTGACTATTCCTAGATCTTTCAGGTTTCACAATCTGCTGAAATAAAGCTGAGACTGACGTACAACTGGATTCACCATTAAATAAAGAAAGCCCTGCCAGAACCTTGAGCATTGCAAATTGCTGAAGGCAGCTGGACACCTTGGACAAGGTCCTCAGATGACCTGAGCTGGCACCACCAGCCCTGTGATGCTGCTCTGTGGGCAGCCAGGTCACAGAGAGCCTTGTGCTGTGAAAGGCACGATTGGGATCGGAGAGAAGAGAACGTTAGATTCAGGCTTATGAAAATCTTACAGCCAACAAAATAACCCAAATATCTTGTTTTCTGAGCCTCAAAATGCTGACAGTTGCTCCTGAAATTGATGGAAATTCAAAACTCAATGTCTTTCACTGCTGCAGTTCCTGCCCCTGTGGATGCCATCTCTCCATGGCTCCCAGCTCAAGAGGACCCTGCCAGTTTGTCCCGTGTATCTGGTTCAGTACTATTCTTCCTTACCATACATTCTTTTCTCCTGGAATCGTTTAAGCTGAACTTGTAAAACAGATTTTGGCTTACAGGGAAATAGTCTAAGTAAATGTTTAAGGAAAAAATGTTAATGACCTCATGATCTAAACTTAGGAAGAATAAATTTGGAGAAAGGGAGGAAGACTTGGTTTCCAGTAAAAATCTCTAGCATGCTGCTGACTGAAACCAGCTGGGAGTTTATTCTTTGATTTAACTCCTCTGTGCGTGGGGACTGGTACAGAAGACATTATTACTGTGGAGAAGCAATTTAGATAAGCTGCTGTGATACTCACATTGTAAACTTCAACCTGTCTTCCTGGATTTGGGGTTTCTTCTTACTAATTTGAACACTCTGAAGCTTGCATAACAAATTGTGCTTACTTAGAAAAGTTTTTGCCAGCACGTATACGCTGCTTGGGTTGTCATTACAGGCTACCAATGAAAAATCTTTTGGTCAAACTGGCATCTGTTGTCTTGTGCCTAGAGAAGCACTCCTTGAAAAAACTAGACTTCGTCGTGTGATAATTCTGCATGACGGTTCTTCCTCAGCTTGGTAGTGATGATGATGATGTCCCAGATAAGCTTATAGAGATCATCTGATTATGAACGTGTGATTGACATTCATCTTACATCATCTTCATATGACTTCCTTTTGTCATATTAGGGGAATTTTATTACTAGTCAGAGGTAATCATTGTCTGAGATACTGGAGCCCACTAATTCTACAAACTAATCATTTATAGGGGTAGATTGACATTTAGCGTGGCCAAAAATTAAGGCAGGGACTACTTGCCCCTCTATTTATGTGTTTAAATGCTAGCCCCAGTAATCTTTAAGTTCTGTTTTCACCTCTGAGCAGTGTGCAGATATTAAAGATTAAGCAGAATGCAAACTAGCTTGTCATGGCTTATCTTCTCAGACACACTGGATCAGTAGCTGTTACCCATTGCATTGGGTTACAGAAAGAGACTGGCCTGAGTGCTCCAGAGACAAGTAGAAGGTGATTTATAACTTTGTTTAAATAATGCATGCACTACTTTGTCGACAAAAACACCCATAAGGAAATGCACTGGGTTTTGAAAACAGGTAAGTAAACCTCAATATGTTGAAGTAGCTGCTCCCAGCTGAATTGCAATGAGAAGGACTAGCACTTTTTTCCACCTCAGCAGGCAGACATTCAGGGGGTGCTGAGGG
>NW_009648877.1:1010790-1041648 GCF_000708025.1 Charadrius vociferus | reverse complement strand
TTCAGCAGTATTCATATAGAGAGTTGTCAGGGGAGATACATTTGCTACTTTGACAGTTTGAGTCTTGTTTGGCAGCATGAATTCAACCAGGAGTGAAAAGCTCGTGGGGCACATCACAGATGGGTCTAAACAGCTAGCTGGACATGATACACACTTCCACCTTTGATCACATAAGTAGAAAGGAGGAAGTGGTATAGAATATATAAGACACGTGATGAGTCGGTTACGTTTCCCTCACTGACAAAATTGTGCAAGTAGAAACTGAGCTCTTTGCCTCAGTGGTGATATTTTGCCTAAGAGTCCCCATGTGTTCCTTTGAAGGATATACATGCACATGTCGTTCAGCTTTGGAGTTCACCTCAGCTGGACCACGCTGGCTGTGAGCAGCATGCACAGAGATTAGGGCCGACATAACCAGACGCGTGCTGGATTGACCGTCTGTGGCACATGCAGTTAGTCATTCAGGGTTTGAAGGGTATCCAGAAATTCCCAGCAAGTGTCCAACAACCCGCTCCCTAAATACACTTTCTGGCTAGAAAAAGAGTGTCTTTCTAGGGAAATACAATTTCTTATGGTGTCCCCAACACTTAGCTATTTACCAGGCAGACTCTTTAAAGTCAGACCTCTTCATCAGCTGGAGCCCACAACATTTTCCTGCTGTGAACATGAGAAATACAGCACCATGGCAAGACAAGCCCCTGATCCATGTGATTGCCAGATTGTGACTGCTTCATCTTTCTCAGTCCCATTGCTAAACATCTAAATCACCCTCTCAGCTCTCTGCATTCCTGGAGGATTCCCTCCATCCACAGCATGCAGCATTGCCCAGACCTCAGCCAAGTGGCTGCTGTCTTCCTTCTGTGCCGCAGGGCTGGTTTTAGGGAGAGACGGGCCACAGTGAGAGACAGGGACCTGGTACGGGAAGGCAGGATGGTTAGATAACTCAGCAAAAACCCTGAGCCAGAAAGCTGGTTTTGGCTGTTCTTGGTGGTTGGCAGAGGACACCTGGTATCTGTAGCCCATTCATCAAAACTGGGATCCTCCAAGCTAAGCTCAGACACCCTGCTGCCCATTCATTTCACCCTGCCTTCTCCCAGGCATCCTGTATGGAAACAGGGCCACATCATCATTATTCTTCAGCTGGAGAGCCCAACATGGCAGTCACATGCTGCCCTTTGCCACTTGAGCCTAACTGGGTCTGACTGTATCTGATTTTTGTTGATTGTATCTGGCTCCTGCTGTGGGACACCCTAGTGCTGAAAAATCTTTGGACACTTTTCTATCCTTGTATCATTGTGAGGACCCAACTGAGGTTTAGACTTGCTAAGTAAAAGTCAAGGTAGGTCAGCCCCTTTGAGCTCTGTTTATTAAAAAGCCTGGTGGTAGAAAGCAACAAAACAAGCAGTACATACATTTTTATCATTAGACTTATTACTTTCCAAAACTCTCTGCCAAATTGGCATGGCAATCCAGAAAACCAGAAGTTGCTGCAACTATGACAAATGAATGGTTTCACTTAACACATGCTGTACTATATTAGGATGTCTACAAGTAGTGTTTAACTGGAAATGGAGTTTGTTCAATGCCAAGCCATGAACAATTGCAGTAAATAAAGATGAAGCATGCCTTAAATGTCTTTTATTTTAGGAGGGGGCTTAAGACACAAACAGTTACCTCAGACATAAAATCTGTGTTTAATAAATAAATTCAATAAACAATTACTATGGGTTTCTTCAGAGCCAGGCATAAACACACACAAAAAAGTAATGTCATGGCTGTGACCATTATGAAAACCACAGAGGAAACTGAGAGCTTGCAGAACTTGATCCATTCTTCCAGGGACTGATAGGTGGAAACAGGACTTGTGCAGCTGTGGCACCATTACTATGACTGGTGTTAACGGGAAAGCTTGACTGGTATTAATGGGAAATGCTGTGGCCCCATAGTCCTGTAAAATGGAAAATTTCTTGCAGCTTTCATGGAATAAAACAGGCTGTTTCTTGGGCAGTCAAAGAGGTTTTTTTCATACCTATATTATTTAGAAAGTTCAAAGGGAGGCAAAAAAAACCACCCCAGAGATGTGCAGAGACCTTGACATATTGCTGATTCAGTAGCAGTAACTTTAACTTTTATACTTTGACTGGTGGTAAACTGCCCAGACTAGTGTATCTCAATATCCTGGTGTGCTGAGTGGCTGGTGAGGACCAGAAGCAAGCACGACTCCTGCTTACATGAGAAAAAGGCAGTGTCAGCTCCAGAGAAATGCAACTATGCCATAAGCCTGAGAAGCAGATGGATAAGATGAAGACCAGCTGCGAGAGATGGACAACTTCTGAAGGGCGGGTCCAAATGGAGATGCATACCATGCTGACAAGGGGGTGAATGCTACCCTAATCTTAAATGTACGGGTGCTTTAAAATTCCCTATCCACATTTATCACATTTTCTCCACGCTTTTCCTTTCTCTTCCTCTTTTCCTCTCATTCATACTTCCATGTGCCATTTTTACCTCCAGTTTTTTCTGTATTCTTTTGCAGCATATCTGCCTTTTGCCTTTGCCTTTGCCTGTCTTATCTCCCTCTCTGTGGTTCAAATAAGCCCTGCCAGACTGGAAATTTTGTCCTCTTTCCAAGACAGAGAAGATATTAGAAGCATTGAATCCCTTTGGGGCATGCCACCACCTGCCAAATAGATGGAGACGATGAAATCCTGGCGTTCTGGCTCGCCGCAGATATCCACATCCAGTCTGGTGCAGCTTACTCTCTTCACAAATAGGCAAAACCTAACCAAAATGTTCTGCTTCCCCAGTGCCGTGCCAAGGGGTGGGGAGTGATGCAGGCACCGCAGAAGACCTTGTGCATTTGGGTCTCCAACACAAGACTACAGTGCAGCATTGCCCTTCCAACGTCCCATTTCCTCTCAAATAACCTCTGAGCTTTGAACATCTTATTTTTCCCTTTCTCAGCAACTTTTTTCAGCTACCCACCTGGCTCCTCCTGAGCGGCAAAAGACTCAGCGAGTTTGGAGCCCGGCTCCTGGCCTGGTGACCTGTTTCACTGTGGCTGGGGAGGAATTTCCAGAGGACGAGTGGTATGCGTGCCGATCTCAGGGGAACTGGGGAGCTGCCAAATCTAACCGGCAAACTGGGCCAGGAAAGGCCCCACATACGCTTTCACCAGAGGAAAGGAATGTTTGTGGAAACTAGGAATAGTGGAACTTATTTAACTCTGCTCCTCTCCTCCTCACATTCTTCTTAGTCTCAAGCCCAGCACTGAGCTCGCCCTGCCACAAGCACTGCGATAGCGAGACGAGAGGAGCCAGGTTACTGCTGCAGCCTGGAGCGCCTCAGGGGGGGATAAAAAGAGTTACAGGCTAAGAGTTAGCCACCGAGTAGGCAAGGGAGCCCTGTGAATTGAGGTGCAGACTCAGGCTAGTTTAATGTCTCTGTGTTGGCAAGTATGCTGTGGGAGATATATGATAAAGCTGCCATAGCAATAGCCAAAAAAAACAGGATTTAAGGGTAATGAGAGACACAGGGACAATAGAGGCATACAGGATCCCTTCTTCTGCTTTCTTTCCCTCCAGTGGGAGAGAAAACCTCATAGATGACTGTACCCTTGGGGACTTTTGTCTGTGTGTTTCCCCACAAGTGTTACTTGCAACTTATCCTCAAGTTGGGTTTTTTTTGTTAATTTTTGTGATGCTTTGGTATGTTTCCTCCTCTGCATCCCGCCATCAGCTATCCATGCAGCTGACCTGCATGAGCTTCACCCGTACCAGTGCCATTTTGCTGAAAACACTTTAAACGACAAATAGCACAAATAACGCATTTGGGGTGGAAGATTTTAACAGTCAGAGTTACTACAGGAAACCAAATTCCACATAAGGAACAAGATTGTGGCCACATTCCTGAGAGTAGCAAAACTCCTGTTGACTTCAGTAGTGCTGGTTTGTGTATTTCAGTGCTTTTACAGTTAAGGCAAGGAGGTGACTGGTTCCCACTTCAAACCAAGACACTTGCACAGCTCCCTGTTTTGCTGCAGCCGGGTCCACGTACTCAGCTGGCTTCTCTGCATCTTGGACGGACTCTGCTCCTTTCAGCAGAGCTACCGGGGTGCAGAGGGAGAGCAAGTGATTTTGCAGAGCCCCGGTTCAAGGTGGGTGCAGGCTGTGCATGCGGGCAAGCACCAGTGTTCCTCTCCAGCACCCCAGGCCAGCCCTATGGGTCCTGCCCTGCTTTGAACCTGATCACAGGCACTGCGTGCAAAGTTAATTGCTCCACCACTCAGTGCTTTACCTCAGCAATTTACATCTTGCCTGTCACTCTTTGAGTAATCAGAGCCTCTGCAGCCTGACGATATTCATTAAGACCTCCTGACTTTCCTTTCAATGACATTGTACCATTCAGTGCTTCTGACAGGATTTCTTTCTGCCTGAGAAGTTGTTATGCTCCTGCAGAATTTGGCATGATCTACCTCAAGAAAACAAGAAAAGCACTTTATGCCTCAGAAACAGAATTTAAAAAAAAATAACTACTATTAACAACTTACAGGACTACATGCACACAGTAATTCTGAAGAGATCCGGGGCAAGTGATTTAATTACTCCATGCGTCGCAATGAAAAGGGATGCTAATGTTTCCTCTCCTTAATTAAACTGAAAATTCTTTGGAGAAGGAAAGATTTATTTTTTTTTTTTACCCTGTGTGTTTGCATAATGCCAAGTACCAGTGCAGTCTCTGGGCCCAGCCGTCGAACACAAAATAATCAGGAGGGGACTTACAGAACGCTCTGCAGCCTTTGGATGTGTGCAGGAGATATTTCATTTGTAACAGCTGGTTCAACTATGGAAGGGAACATGGGCTTAACAGCATGCATTAAGAGAAGTGAGGCAGTTGTTAAAGGTAAGGTGAAGGGAGCTATTTCCATGTGGAAGTGTAAGGAGTGATTTGAACATCAGGATGCGCTTCTGAGCCAGACTTTGGTTGGGACACGAGGACCCTTGTGCTGATCCGGATCCCATGACAGTTCTATGCCTGAGACTGAGGCAAATAGATGGGACACTATGGCATGCAGGAATCCTAAAAAAATGACCAAAGTGGCAGAAAATATCTTACTGACTTGCCAGTCCTCAGTATTGGGATGGAACTGGGATCACTGAGAAGATTCCACTGGTGCCACTTTCAGCTCATAGTTCTCACTTACTCTAACACATGTCAAAGAGAAAACAGCTTTACCTCATGTGTCTTCCTCTTGTTGCTTACCCAGATTTCCTCAAAGTTGTCCAGATCTTTTCCCTTTTAGCTTTTTATTCTGTGAACCTTTTTATGACTGTATGAGCTGCAAGCTTTAGCCATTTTTTGGCTGCTTCCCGTGGTGAAAAGAGCCTCAGAATCACTTAGATCCTTCCTTGCTAACAGCATGGCTGCTTTTATACAGTACGATATCCATCTGTGATCCAAACTAAAATGTGGAAGCTTCTATAATCTATGCTCCCTCTGATCTCGTCACAGGTTAGCATCATTGCCCTAGAAGAGATTATAAACTGATTTTTTTTAAGCATCCTTTGTGTGTCTTTCAGTTTCAGGTATCCACTATGAATTCTGATTCAGGGATCATCCTCCATGCAGGTTAAATTAATTAAGTCTTCCCCTAAAGGAGCATTTAGGGAATCAGGACATGGTAGAAAGGATTTTGATTACAGTTGCAGCCCTACCCTATTGGTTATTTATTCTCTGCAGGTTAAATCCATTCAGAGACTGTTATATTCTAGACACCTTTTGGAACACCGAGCATCTTTCCCAGGTACTAATAACTAATCGCTTTCCAGACCCTTCTCCAATCCTCTCCCTGCACTTCCTGCAATGGCACTTTGTTTAATAGTTTCAGACTGCCACCACAGCTGATGCCCAAGGGATGTGCCACAAGGCATGGGAGGGCTGCATCTGCACTGCGTAGCAAAGCGTAGGGTGGAGATGATCAGAGCCAGAGCAGTGTGACCATATCAGTGTGGCACTGGGTCCAACCAAGTGATCCCTGTTGAAAGGCAGAGCTCATTCCCTTGGGTACGTGCCATGCCCATGGCTATCACCCTACTGGGACACCGGCTAGAGTCCCTGCACTGTCCTGAGACGTGCAAGGCAGGCAGCTTGCCTCTGCCCTGGGTCTGTGATCTCTGCTCCACACACCATTGCACCATGCAAATATCCTAGTTGCCTCCTTAGTTCATTAATTCTCAAATATTTTCCAGACCTGCTTGAAAATATGTTTTTGTCTTTGCTTTCTTCTAATTTCTTAAAGGGCAGAAAATATTCTCCTAATGCCGTCTTCCTACTACTTACAGTGTAGGACAATTTGTTTTATAAGGATCTATTTTTAGATCTATGATGTACATTTATATTCATCTCTTATACAGCTCTTTGCTAAGGAATTCAGGAAGTAAAAACATAGATATTTAAATTTTCTTCTTCGGGTCATCCAGCTGCAAAGCTAATTCCTCTGAATTACAATCCCAGACTGCCTGTCAGGCAGTGTCTCCCTCTCTTTACAGGTACGGTTGCAATATTTGGTGCACCAATAATTTGCATGAGGCAAATAAACCCCCAGACCAGGAGACTCCAGCCTACAAACATGCTTTCCCAGGAAATGATACAGACTTATGGAAGAGACTCAGGGTAGGTGGGAAAAGACTCTGCAGCAGACCAATAAAGCCTTCTGCAGCTCCAGTGAGGTCACTGGAATGGGTCTGACAAGCAGGTAAATTGGGACAGTTGAGGCAATTTTCCAAGTGGTCACATGGGAGCCAGAGAAAAGGGAAATATTGCATTTTCTCCATAAGAAGAAACATTCTTCACACAGCCAGGCTTAGACAGACTTGGCTGTGTTTCATAACATTTCGTATCTTTCAATTTTTTATGCGCACTACATAATTTAAGAACTGGATAACAATCGCTTTAAGGAAATTAAAGGAAGTTAAATAGATGTTGCATTTTAAAAAATTCTTGTAGCCAGTCCAGCTGGTGTAATTTCTTTCTACCCTTGGACCAGACCTTTGGAAACCTTAGCATGTCCAAAATCATAGCATCATAGAATGGTTTAGGTTGGAAGGGACCTTAAAGATCACCTAGTTACACCCCCCCTGCCATGGGCAGGGATACCCCCCACTAGAGCAGGTTGCTCAAAGCCCCATCCAACCTGGCCTTGAACACCTCCAGGGATGGGGCCTCCACAACTTCTCCGGGCAACCTGTTCCAGTGCCTCACCCCCCTCACAGTGAAAAGATTCTTCCTAATATCTGTTCTACATCTACCCTCTAAATAAGCCAAGACCATAACCTGGTATACTCAAGGCCTGCTGGGCATATATGCGTATATGTGTTTGAACATTTGTGTTGTAATGACATGCTGTGTTCAGGCCACATTCCCTTTGCTTGTGCTGTCTAAGCCAAAAATGTTAAACAAATGTTACTGTCAGCGGTGGAATCCCAGAAGTTGCTCAAGAAGGGAGTGCCTGGCTGTAAGGGTGCAATATGAGATGAGGGGAAGAGAGGCAAATAAGGTCGAAAGTTGTTGGGATGCAGTGCACATCCTAATCTCCAAGGAACTCACCCTTTGCCCACACGGCAAGATCTCCAGCAACCTGGTATGCAGCAAATGATCGCAGAGTATAGAATATGTTAAAGCTGCTTCCTTATAAAAGGACTGGCTGGCTTTCTAGCAATAGACAGTCTCTCTTCCTCTTCCACATAGTTCTCCCTCTCCTGGCACTGGAGAGCTGCCAGCCTGCTGTAGCTAAGCCCACAAGCAGAAGCAGCCTGCAAAAGTTGTTCGTGTAGCAGCTGCTCCATCAAACTCACCAACTCAGTCGCCACAACACTAGAGCAAATACTATGAGTTTGCACTGTTGTGGGGAAATCAAGGAGGATAGGCCTGCTGTTCTTCCAAGTGATTCCTTCTGCAGAAAGCCTCTAAGGAGAACAAACTGTTCCCCTGCTGTTAAGGAATAACCATTTGACTTTCATCGAGCACTAGAGACTGGGTGCAAAATAATGCATATGGACCAGACAGATCCAGACGCGACTGTAACACCGCTTTTGAGGTCTGGAAGGCACAGCACAGCCATTCCCCAAAAGCATGAAACCTCAGTGATGCTAACATATCCTTTTCTCACCGATGGGTGAAAAGAGTTTTACCTTCTTATTTTGTGTCTTTCAACGTCTTTTCCAGCCTCCACTGAAGGGTGAACTTACCATTGCAGCTGCTTCCCCACTCTCCAAGAAGCCACAACCACAAGAAATCGTACTGCATCTTCACTCCCTGAGCAACCACGTAGCAAGGATGCTACTGTTTGTGTGCCATGCATTTGAATCAGGAAGCCCTTACAACAAATAAACTACAGCCACCTGAGATGAAATGTGCTAATAAGACTTCTCCGCAGGGAACAGGCAATTCTTATAATGCAGATCTAAAGCTAACTTCTGCTCTCCAATGTATTGGCACTTGTCAGAGCGGTTTGATGAAAGCAACTGAGTGGCAAGCAGTGACACTGTCTCCCATTACCACAGCTGTATGGCTTTTTTATTATTATTATTATTTTTGCTGTCAAAACCAGGATTTGTTCCTTGGTTTCTCCAGCAAAAACATCTCTCAAGATCTGGAATTCTTATTTGGGACCTTCTGAAATTATTATGACCTCACCTCTACCATCACATAGGGAATATCACTGAGGAGAGACCTAACATTACCTTTTCTCCCTAGACAGGTCCTTCACAAAATCTGAGAGAGAAATACCATACAGCTGAGCCTATGAGAGGCTGAAGGAAGCCTGAGATGATGACAAGTAAATTATTTCATCACCAGTCAGGACCTTTATTACTCTGAAGATGTCCATCCTAGGGACCAAGATTTGCCTGTGACTTCTGGACCAATGTCCACAGCTGGATCTAAGCAGGCTGAGGAGTGTGTGAGATTTTTAATGCAAATGGCTGAGGGAATTAAAAAAAAAAAAAAAGCATGCTTAGTTTTCCTGCCAGAATTGCTTTTTTTTCCATTCATCGATGCTTGTAAAAGCAAAGGGAAAAAGGATGTGGCAGTCTGGAGTTCCCACTCACCAGTCAGCTCAAATATGTTCATCTTTCCTCACGTCTGATTTTTTTCTTGAGCCAAAGCTTAAATACGTGGTTACAAGGGCCGGGCATCTAAGGCTGTCCCAGTGCCCCCTAGTGAAAAAACGGTAAAAGCTATACCTTGTTTTATCCAATATTGATTGTTCATTTCTATCGCAAACAACAACTGCTGGTAATTAAAACAGGACCCTTTTTCCTACTGTTTTGTAAACAATCTGGTCTACTAGTCAACATGGAGATGATACGCAGATCTGTCTTTCATTTCCATCAGACCAGATGCTTTGCTTTTCCATTGCAAAATTCAGATGAGGAGTTGGATAAGATGTAAGCCCAGACAAGAGTCAGTTGTCATTTGTGGAGGGAGGGAAGAGCTCTGAGTCTGCAGAAGGGTGTGACATGCCTCAGTACTCAGATTTCCTCTTAGGTTTCCAAGCAATTCAAAAATTAGGACAGTGCTTTGGCCCTCTAGATACTGCAGATTAGGATGGGACTGGTTGGGCTGACACATAGATAGTTTAGGGGAGTAGGGTTCCTCTGAGGTAGCTATTGTTGAAGGAGTCATGCCTCTAAAACTGGAGCCGAATAGTCCCAGCAGCTGTGGAGAAGAAATCTGTTTCCTCCTCAGCAGATGCCTGTATACAATATTTGTGAGAACTGAACTCCTTATCACAAAAGAAAATGAATCTCCTCTTCCCTCTGAAGTCTCAAAAAACAAGTCTAGAGCTTCGAGCTTGAAAACAATCTGCTTTCCCAAAAGGCATAATAGAGGTCTGATGTTTTCCTTTAAATATTAATGGTGATTAAAATTGGACTTTAATAGTTGCATGAATTCCTTTTAAGGTTGTGTTGTTGTTGTTTTGTTAAAATTAGTGTGTTAGCAAAAGTGAAGAGCATCCTTAAATTGCATAGTGATTATTCCATGGAAACGAACCCCTTTCTTTTTGCTTTTTTCCATTTCATAGGTAAGGTGACCTCGTTCTTCCAAAAAGTAGGGTTGGTTTTTTTCATATATGCAGATCTAGTACTGACTTCCTCACCTTTTTATGTGTCATGCCTGGAAAGACAAACACTTACCTACAGAATTAAGGGACTTTATGATACAATTGGTTTCATTACCTCTGTTACACAGTAAGAGAAAAGTAAGGTCAGGCAGGCACAATGCCTCATCCAGTATTATCCAAAAGGCTGAAGGAAAAGCTGGGGAAAGAACCTGCCACTCTGAGTCCCCAGTCAATGCCCTGTATGTGAGCCCCCATTAACTGTAAGGAACAATTAAGCATTCATACAGCCTTAGCAGAATTGCATAGCCCTTTATTGCTTCATTCAGCTGTTGCCTCCCCTACAAAATCAAAACAACCCCCAAATAGCAGACTAGAAAGGAACCGGCTGTAATGAGGAAGACATGGGAGACTGGGATGGGGACGGGGGCAGCTGAATGCTTGATTTTTTAACAGACTCTGGTCCCTTTAAATATCTGCGAATTTCAATATCAGAACCAAAGAAATCTTTTGGGAGGTGTTTCCTTTCTCCACTTCCAGCAGCTACCGAATTCATGCCAAATACCAGAGGAAAGAATAGAACGAAAAAGGGAAAGGACATCATCACTAGCTTTTAAGCAAGCATCTTCTATGCAATCCAATAGTCCCAAACCATTTCATATGTTACTGTCACACACTTGAATGCAAATATGTCACAACTATATATTGTTATATTGGCAGCTGAAGCCTGATAACATCACAGGTAGCTTTCTCTGTGCTGTACGTGCTAGGCTGTCAGGGTAGGGTCCGTAGGCGTTTCATAGGCACCTTACAAAACCCAGGCTTCGTTCTGTTTACTATTACCGGGAATCTGCTTGGTGGAGCAGAAGGATATGCCACCTGTGACTGCAAAGGATTTTGCTTTAAGGTTTCCTGATCGGTAATTTTTATTAATGTGGGAGAAAAAGGAGAAGGAGAGAGAAAGGAAAAAGTGAGAAAAGAGTGTAGTTTTGTTTCTTGGGATATTTTTAATATATATTTGTATTATAATAGAATACATATATAATTTTACCTTTCTGTAATTTGTGTATTTTTCTATTAGTCTATATAATTATTTAGCTGAACTCCTGTTTAATGCAGAAAAAGAATTCCAGAGTTGGGAGGGACAAATTGTATACATATGTACATATATGTATAATGGAACATAATTTCAGACCAAATCTACAAACTCAAAGTTTTCTCTTAAAAAATTTTTCATGTTTAAATCTTACCTCTGCTCCATCTGTGGGTCACAGTGGCATGAGCACTGTAATAGAACAGCAGCAGCAGCAAAGTCTTCCAAAGCATCCTTCTCTTTAAAATAAGTATGTCTAGCTGTATATTAGCTTTTCAGTTTCCTACCTCCTTTCTTTTCAGGAATAAATAAATAAATGGCTTTTCCTCTCCCCCTCCCCCTTTGAAGGAGAACCTGTCTGTTCTTCTGAGTACAGCTGAAGCCAGTGTGCAGCTCTTCTCCCAAACCAAGTCTCCTCGGGATCAGGAAACTTACTTTCACAGACAGACTTTGTTTTTATCCACATCTGGAATGACTCATGGTGCATGTGAGTTTGCTGGCAGCTGTGCGAATAAATATCATTACATTTTTGTAGTTGAGTTTCATTTGTTATATGGGCCAATTGGAATTTATTTTTGTCCAATAGACAGCCACAAGTAACTTCATTAAAGGACACTCTTGAATCCTAGCTCTGTTGCTACTCCTCAGTAACGCAGTGGGCTATACGCTAACCCATGTCTAAGGCGAAAGTCTCCTCTGGAATGATATACAGCTGCTCTTGGATGCTTAAGTCAGGGAGTGGGGCATGTGCTCTGCAAGAACATTTTGCTACTGTGATTCATATAATCACTCCTTTATTAAGAACATATAATGCCGCGCTCAGACTTCGGTTCTGCAAGACAAGTCCTGGCCTTTTCCTCCATTTGGCCAGTGCGGAGAACAGGAAGGTCCAAATCCTTAACTGGCTCTCTTCAACGGTACTATGTGGAACACTAAGCCATCCTAAGGACAATCTACAATAGCCAGGCTGAGTGTGGAGCGGTGATGCTGTACAAAAAGGCTACTGATAGGCATCTCCTTACTGGCACTGGCCCCAGGGAAGACAACACTGGAAGCATTTATCCCAGATCCACCCAGCATGGAGGAAGCTGCAGGTATGTACTGTCCCTGGCACAGCTTCAACAGCAGCATCAGGACAGGGCTGGGGACCACTGCGGGGTGCTTTGTGGGAATACAGCACTGGAATAACAGCAGGTTGCTGTGTGTTGGAACAGACTGATGAAAATAGGAACACAAGGAATGTTTAGCAGAATCAAGGGATAAGACATACTCTATTTGGTGCCTAGAAGTGATCTTTCTAATTTTATTCTTTTATAGCCAGGAACAAATCTACAGACATCCATGAATTCACACTGGTGTAAAACTGGCATATAAGAAAGGAGACTCCAGCTCAGAAGGTATAAATAGAATAATTAAGGGAAAGGACCAAGAGCTTGAATGACAGAGGGCACTGTGACTCAGGATTAATGGGCACTGGCAGGAAGGCATGGAGAAAACCTGTTCAGCTCCTGACTGCCTCATGCCAAAGTCTGGCCTTAGCCTCAGTCCCCTCATTCTTTTCTGTCCCAGCTTCAAATAATACCATCTGTAAAGGAAGGCGGAGGGTCAAATAAGGTTGTCTCGCTTAAGGCAACTCCACTTCTTTTCCTACATGTACAGATTTTCCTATGCTCAGACTGCCTCAGGTTACTCCCACATGAACAGCACATGAATGTAAGACATTATTTTACATGCCAAGGAGATAATTCAAGATATAATTCAAGCACAGGGTGGCTAACTATATATTCTTCTTGTTACCAAAACATATTAGGGTTGGGTCTGAATGCAACATTAAAGCTAGGAGTGAGCTCACTCATATGTACCTCTCTGGAAATTATGGAGCTGGAGTAAACTAGTTTTACATTCCCTAGAGAGGGGGAGAGAGAGAGATGCCACAAGAGGATGATTATTCCCACTTAGCTCAGATAAGTCACTTAGGACAGGATGAGTTCCTCTCTGGAGGAGATGGATCCAGTCATCAGCATGGCCAATTCTGAGACATTGTGCATCAAGATGATTTGCATCAAGAAGATTCAAGTTGCACCATAGTAAGGGAGTAATGATCTGTCAACTGCTGATGAAAAAAACATTGTGGTATAACTCCTACTGGAGTGACTTCAACCAGTAGTTATGGCTTGAGGAAGTACACTTTAATTTAGTAAACCACCTTAGTGAAAGCCCTCTAGCAAGCAAACACAGTGGGTAGAGATGGCTTCATTAACTTAACTACATCAGCCTAGCTACCCTGGCACAACAATCTTAATGTCAGCAGAGTCTGTGAACAAGGTGTTTCAAAGTGAGGAAGACAAGGGAGAAGCAGCACTTAGGATGTGCATTCCAGGCTTGAGAAATGAAAGAAAATTATGATAAAGCTTAAAATCCTGTGGCGTAACAAAGGATCACATTTTCTGTGGTGGCAGCTTTTCTGAGCTGCTGTATCATTTGATTGTTTACTTCTAAAGAAATGGTAGCTGATAAGAGACGATGAAGGATGCCAGACAGGCTCCATCTCCCTCTAAACCAGAAATGGA
Source organism: Charadrius vociferus (assembly GCF_000708025.1). Classification (NCBI taxonomy): domain Eukaryota; kingdom Metazoa; phylum Chordata; class Aves; order Charadriiformes; family Charadriidae; genus Charadrius; species Charadrius vociferus. The sequence goes on along the minus strand of NW_009648877.1, from coordinate 1,027,865 downwards.
ACTATTTTGCAGAAAGATCCCTGCAGGATGGCTCTGCCTCCTGGCTGCCAGCAACAGGACACTTTGTCTTCTTGTTCATTGTCACTGCTTTATGTATCCAGCCTAGAAAGGGAAAGGAGAAGAATGCCAGGAACTTCCTTTCCTAATCTTCCCCTCCACCTCCAGCCTCTGGAGCAAACACTCTGGGACCAACCGAGGAGCAGCAGCTGAGAGAGGCAGAAGAGATGTGTGGTAAGGCTGGCATAAAGTTCAAAGGGATATGAGGGCGTGAAATGATTGCTGATCTCTCCTTTTCCAGACCCTGGAGATGTTGCTCTGAAGCTACGTTATGTGTGAAGTTGTTATTATTATTATTATTATTATTATTATTATTATTATTATTATTATTATTATTATTATTATCATCTCCTTGATCTGAGTCTGGCTACAGAGTCCTCTCTCACAGCCTTTTCCTTATCTGAGCTCAAATACAAACTCTCCCCATCTGTGGTTGAAGGTCCCCCAGTGCAGTCTTCAGACGTTCCAGTTTTGACTGCCTCTCTATGTGTACCACAACTGTAGGGCATATTTGACTTTAAGGCTGTGAATGATGCACTCACATCTGGTTTCTTACAGGAAATTGAGCTGTAAATATAACAGGTCTGTGTAAAATAAATAATGCTTTCCCTGTGGTATCTCCTCAAGAAGTGTCTATGCCCCCTTTCCCCCTTAAAACTGGAGATGTATTTCTCTCCCATATGGATGCATATACACAGAAAGTCATATCTTCCCTATTAAAAAGCCCTCCAGATGAGGCCAGGAAATAAATCTTTCAAACATGCTCAGGGCACTTCAACTATACAGCTTCTATTCATCTCATGACTATATTTTATTAGATAGTTGCTCAGTTTCAGCTCAAGGCAGTTTCTGCCTATGCTGGAGGTTTGAATCACTGCAACTATAATGAATGCTGAAGCAGGACAGAAATTCTCACTATTTATAAATATTAAATGCTTCTAGATTGCTTTGGAAGTATCAAGCAGAGGAGCTTTATGGTGAAGAATTCATCCGGAAGACATGTCTGGTAGGAGAGGTTACCATGATGCTGAAGCCAGGAGGCTGAGAGCTGGTCTGCCGGCAAATTGATATTCAGGTCCTAAATCAGTGTAGTGCTAGACACGGTCACTGTTACGTTTTGCCAATTGTCATAAATTTAGCTGTTGGAGCTGCAGGTCCTCTAGTGCTCCCAGTATCTGCAAGACCTTCCAGGCACGGGAAAGGTGTGACTGACTGCTGCCTCTGGCAGGCTGTTCGAGCTGAAAATGGACATTTATGTAACTCTCAGCGATGTGATTACATACCAAGGCAGCAGCTTTCCCACTTGATTCCTCCATACTGATGCTGCCAGTGAGCGTCTATACACACTGCTACTCCCAGACAGTCTTTTTAAGAAACCTGGAAACAGGGCAGGGAGGAAAGAAGTGGGTGAAGACCAAACAGGGAAGTTGCCAGCTGCCTTTCTGCAGCCCGTGCATGGTGAGAGCAGAGAGATGGTAGTGGTACTCTAAAGCTGTCCTTCCTTCCCATCTCAGATGCTGTCATGGTGAAAGGACAACTGCAGCAGGCCGGGAGCATAGAAACTCTGTATTTCCCAGGGGATGCTCTAGAGTGACCAGTGCTTCAGGTGAGGTGTCTCTATGTCCTTTTAAGTAGCTCATTGTGGGAAATAACTCATAATCTAAAAAGAGAATAGAAGGGGTAACAAGGCAACGGGTGATCCAAGATCAGCAGTCTGTGGGTCTTCCAAGAAAAATAATCTCTTTTTCACTGGAGAATACCAGTTCATGATGTCAGTTCAGCTTTGGCTTTGATGAGCTTCTGCCAAACCCAAGGCGGGGTTTCAGCCTGCCCTGATGCCTCAGTCGCCGTGAGAGTCCCTTGCAAATCTATCAAAAAGATAGATATTTTTTAGATTTGCCCCGGTTCAGTTTGAAAACAAAGTGTGTGGGGGGAGGAAATTCCTCTGAACCAGAAACTCGGTTCTGCAGCCAGAGCTCTGCCCTGCTCTGTAGGCCACGCAGCATCTGCCTGCTGCTATGCCAGCACAGTGGAACGACATTGATGCATGACACAGCAACTGGTCTCCTTCCCACCATAGAGATGGATAAATGGAGACACAGACACTAAGTGACTCATTCACCGAATGAATTGATGGTACAGCCGGGGCTAGAAACCCAGAGATGATCCATTCCTCTGCCCAAAATATAAGCCCCCAATCTGGCACTGCAGCAGTTTATGCAGCATCAGTCTCATCAACGAAAAGGAGAAAGTAACAAGAGGCCAAGCAATACCCTCACAACTAGGAGCACAAAGAGAGGGAAAAAATAGCTGTACACAAGCTCCTAGGAGAAGAAAAGTTATTTTGAAACTGGACTACTGGCATTTGAACCTTATTATCCATAATGACTCTTGCTGGCCCCTCAGCTGAGGTTGCAGCTTCCTGCAGCATAAGTTTGGATGACAGAATCTCACCAAGCCTCAACGCAACAGTAGACAGGGTGAACCTTTCATAGCCACACAGTGTAATGGAGTTGGAAGTTGCAAGGGACTTTGAGGCATCTTTTAGTTGTCCTTCTACCCCAGAACTCCCTTGTTACCTTGATCTAGCTGCCAGAGCTCACATTACAAAAGCACTTAGATGCTGAGCTGATACTTTACAAATCTACATTTAAATAACCAAAATTTAAATTCTGCACATGCAGCTTTGCAGATATCTGAATTCCTTGTGTGCCTAAGCTTCCCCTGTGAGGCTCCTTAAATGCTTGTATCATAGTATCTACCTTGAAAACATTGAGACACTCACATCCTATTTCACATTTCAAACAAAATATTGAGACTTGCCTTAACGTTTACAAAAATATATGACTGCAAATGCCCCTTCTCAAGTCCCATGTTGCACATTTCAGTTTTTTTCCACATAATCAGGAAGCAGATGGAGCACATATTTTACTCTGTGACTTGATTTTTTGAGAAGTCTCCTGCTTTATAAAGTGTCCGGGCTCAGATCCTTTCTCTACCTGAGGAGATGTGAATACGCACTGTAAGAGATGACTCTAAGACCTGAATTACAGGATCTTCTGGGACCGAGTTTTTCAACTCTGTTGCTGAATCTGTTACTATCTGCAGGAGGTAATTAAATATTTGTTGTGGCAGAGAGAAGGAATGTGAGGATTACTCTTTTGCCATGATCACAGCACTCACGCATGAGGTGCAGGTCTTACTCCCTACCCATCTTTTTTATTTGGAAGCAGGATACATTCCATTGATACTTCATTATTCACCAGGCTCATATAAAAGATGAAAATTCAAGTCGCCTAAGGAAGAAGAGGTATTTAAATCCAGGTTCTTGGATCTTAGTCGAGTACACTAACTAATTAACTAAGAAGTGATCCCACTCCTATAATAAATATAGAAGGTCAGGAGAGGATTCATGTTTACAATGAAAACCTGGGCAGAGACAAATAACTCCCACTAGCTTTAAGCTCCAAAGAGACAGAAAATTTAATATGCCTCTTTCTCCCTGGTATTTCCTTTTGACTAGTTTAGATAGTCTCTGTGTTTCAGCCTGGATTACTTGAATCATTCTCAGACATCAGGCTTTCTCCCCAGGCACTGTACAAAGAGCCTAGATACCGAAACGGGGGCCATGAATACAGCTCCGTGTGAAGTTAAACATGCTCACAGCTCAGCCCAGCAATGTTGAGCCAGGGTTTCTCTTAAATCAAGACTTCATAAAACTAATGTGCTAGTAAGGCTGCGTAGGTCAAATGTGTGTTGCGCTACATAAGAATACATTAAGGATGTCACCGTTTTTTCCCCCAGATTTTCAAGACAATATGCAAGGGTTTTTTTGTGCAGTTCCTCAAGCATCAGTCAGGGCGGTGCTGCTCAAACCAGCCCACAGAGGAAGGAGCATGGAGATAGAGTAGCCAGCAGAAGCTAGCTTGGAAGGTTGCTGGTGGGAGTCTGACTTCTTTCTCTTGCTGCACTTTATAAACTACAGGCTGTTAATTTTCCTTGTGGCTTCTAGGGCAGTTGCTGATGTAAATCACTAAAGCTACACCTACCTTAGAGAATCTGTGCTGATTCATACCAGCTTATAACATGCAGTCCTTGCCCGGTAAGGCAGCATAACCCTTTTGGAAAATTAAACTTTCCAAAGATTCCATCAGTTCTGCTTTTTTGCAACCTGTTGGCCACAAATGTAAGCTTCAGTGGCACGAAGCCAATGAAAACACCAAGGCCATGACTTGCAGTTAAGCAACAGAAAATGCTGTTAACAGTGCTACTGTAAGTTGAGGTCTGAAATGAAGCAGACAAGAATTTTCTGTCACAAATCACTGCTAATATCATAAAGGAAGGTCAGCTATGCAGAGAATTTCCTGCCTTTCAGTCTAGAAAGTCAATAATGACAGCAGTGAACATTCACAGGGGGAGTTTTATGATTAAATCCTCAGGACAGCAGAAAAAAAAGTCTCCAGTAAATACAGCCATGAAATGTTAAATCCAAAACAAAACCAGAGCTTGACAATACAAAACCAAGAACTGATGCCATCTCTGGAGCAGAGAGAAACACCAAATGATAAACATAAGCTCATTATCACAAATCGCTACCTAGAGCAGCCAGATCATAGCTTTCTACACATTTTATGTTTTAGTTTAGAGTGTAACCCTAGATTCATCAGTTTGTTGAAACTGTGGAAGGAAATTGCCCTGGGGTGAAGAGGGAGCCAAAGGCTCTGGCTGATAATTATAAAACTAAGAGATTAGAGACACAGTAAAGATGGATTATGTGGTGATAGCATTAGAGGTGGGGTGTAATGCAGTGGCATTACGTAAAGAGTCAGACAGGAGTGGGATGAGGCTGGATCGTACAAAGAGGATGACAGAAGAGGGGTGGGATTAAGAATGAGTGCCAGATGCAGATGAGGTTATAGCACCAGCATACAGGCATAGGAACTGAACAGAGCCGGGCTCTTTTTTAAAAGGCTTGAGTCAATGGGAAACACAACATGAAACTTAGATCTCAGTTACTCTTGCTCTGAAAACTTCTTCTGCCTCCTGCTTCTGCTGGTTAACACATTGATATTCCCACTTGTTTACTGCAGTGTAGCACTGGTGGGTCTCTTCAGGGGTCTGTGGGTGATCTAAAACGGGAGTAAGATGAGAGGACAACTCAACACATTTCCTCCAGATGGAAGCAGAAGAGTAGTCCAGCTCTTCCTTTCTCCTTGAGCAGACATGTGGGCAAAGCAATGAGAGATGCAATAGGTGACCTGCAAAAAAAAGTCTGAACCTTAAGATACCCTCCTCTGTAGACTGAACATTCCCCTCTGCAAAATGAGTATTCCCCACCCCATCAAGATTTTTTATATTGGGAAATCACAAAGCAATTGCATTTTTGCTGCAAGATTAAATATTGTTATTTTTGAGTTGCTCAAATAAGCCCCTTAAACCAGTCTGCAGGTAGACAGGATGCAAGGAGTCAAAACATCCTCAAAAAATGGGAGGCCTGATGCGTGCCTGACATGTCAGATCAACAGAGAACATGCAGATCTTCACAGATGCAAGAGTTACTTTTCCATGCTACCAGTACGCTTGGCTGTCAGACCTCCAGAGCAGCAACTAATCATTTTCTGAAGCAGCAAAATTTTCAAATATGAGAACAACTTTGTGGCAAAGGTCTTCAAGAGGAATTCAGAGACCCTTCCATTTCTTTGTCTGTGTGATGCAGGCTTCAGGCGAAAGGCTAACTGTGAGTAAACCATTGACTTTTTTCTGCATTGCTTCCCAGCCTTTGTTCCTCATCTGTTTATCTCTTTAGATTGTAAAATCTTTTGGCCAGAGACTTTGTGCCATACCAAGCACACAAGAGCCTTCACCTCTGCTGAGGCCCTCGTCCAATCAATCCACCATACTGTGCCTCTGACTGTAGCGAGCCACAAAGACAAAGGAAGAGAGAAAGGAATTCTGCCTTCATTTTATTCAAACAGGTCACATCCTGATTCACCCCCGAACGACCTAACCAACAGAGATATTTAGCACACAGATTTGTTTAGCAGCCTTAGGGGATGAAAAAATGACCAGCTTCTCCAAGTTAAAAATCAAGACACCTGTTTAAGTGGTGGGAGGGCGTGAGGACACCCAAGGGCGGCAGCAGATACTAGCTCCTCACTTCTCCAGGCCTTTCCTCAGCTCCCTTTTGTGAAACAGCAACTTGATCATAATGTTAAGAGCTGAGACACACAGTTTTACTGACAGCACAGAAAATAACAGAGGTTGGAGAGGAAAAGGAGGTCAGAAGCAATTAAATCTCCTAGGCTGCACAGACTAAAGTAGCAGTCAATACCTTGAACACATGAATTGTTGGATGATTGTTCAAGACCCTTTTCCCACCTGTGAACCAAGTTTTTTTCTTGTTAAACAGCTGTAAAGTGAATAGCATCTTAAAGCCCTAGACTGTGTCTTAGGCTTCAGGAAGAGAGACAACTCATTGATTTAACAACTCATGCTTATAGCTGAAATCTGTCTGGGATCGCAGATGCATTCAAGGATAAAAGAGCAAAGGTGAGCGCAAAGCGTGGGTAATGCCATGGATTCAAAAAACCTCTCACAGCTGCTTTAAACCATGGCAGCTTTCAAGAGACTTTCTTCCCAGCTGTGTTCCCTCTCTCTCTCTGCTCAAGCTTGCAGGGTGTCCTCTCGCCTTGTGTGTACATACGTGGCAGGGCAGAGGTGGATGTAAACTTCCCGACCATCCTGCCAGGCTGGAGGAGACGCCTGTTGCTGGGGTATATCCTCATGCCCAGCAGGCTGCAGCTGCCCAGTGCCACGTTGCTTGAAAACCTAAAATGCTGCAGTGTGGTGATGAAACTGGCCCAGGGCCTGTATAAAATTGTTTTCAAAAGTGACAGTTTCCTAAAAAAAAAAAAAAAAAAGAAAACCAAACAAACAGATGGTGAGGGTGGATAACAGGCGCACAACGGAGTTCCTTCTCCTCCAGAAAAATAATGGAAGCATACAGCAGTCTATTCCCTCGCTGGAGAGGTCCGCAACCTCTCGAGTTAATGTATATTCCAGCTAATGGGAATTGTAATCATTGGCACCAGGCCCACATTTAGCTCAGTACCAGCCCTAGCACAAGGGAGGCATTCAGAAGCAGCTCACATCTGAGGGCAGGAGAAATGAGCTGCCAGTTGTGTCAGACATGTTGCCTCGGGGGAAAATCTAGCTTGTGGTGCTGCTGCCTGCTACACTTCTCTGATCCCTTCCAGAGCAGGCTGCCTCTCTTGTGCCTAGCACCCACAAACCACCAAAATTAATAGCCTAGTTCTTGTTATCTGCCGAGATTTCTTGATTTTGTGTGGCACAGTGCCTGGGTGACAACACAACCAAATTACCTTTCTGCTTGCTGAGAAGGGTGTGGGCTGGTTTCTCTCTGAAGCGCTCTCACTTTCTTCCTTCCTTCCTCAGCTTGGCACAAAAACTTGAAAGCAAACGTAATGGAAAAAACAGCAAATTCTCGCCTCCCTTTTTTTCCCTGTAGAAATATACATATAAGCGTATATGCATTTTTGTGTGTATGCATATGGAGGGAGAGAGCGTATTGCTTAGAGCAGCTCCCTCAGTGAGAGGGAAAGCTGTCATTCATACCTGTGAAGCACGGTAGGATGGAATCTCTTACACTGCAGTGACCTTACCTCTCTGATGTTTGCACTTGTCATTCATCAGAAGCTGTATCAGCTGCCCCTTGCATCCTGGGCTGTGCTATCAAGTACCAAGAGACCAAGAAAACAGTCTAATTAATTCCTGACTTGCACCAAACCTGCAGTGAACTAATGGTACTGGCCACAGTGAGAGAGACCTAGCTTGTATCTGTAAGCTGAACAATTCCCTATTGCTAAGTTGCTTTAGTTCAGTGGAGTTTGAACCATTACTGTTGTTCCCAACTGTTTCTGTAGCACACAACAGCAAAAACTGTAATGGAGGACACACCAACCCCATTTCTAGTACATCACCTGTGGCTAAAACAAGAGAAGTGTTGTACACATAATGGCAGCCATACTGCAGAAGAGAAGGAGAAAGTACTGTCTCCCTTTTCTAAACAGTAAAATCAATGAGATTCATATAATCTGGAGGGTTAGGGAACTGTATGATGAATATGCTGCTTCTTGGAAAACATCAGTCAAAGGAAACTGAAATTTTCTGAGGTAGGGGAAAACGTTTCTAAACCCCAAAGGGAGAAGTTGGTCAAACTTGAGAGAGCACCCAGTCGTCAGTGGATGAATGAAATCTTACAGTGCATTGCTACAAGGTATGGAAAACTTGGATTCAAGTCCTTGTAACTCCCACATCTGAGACAAGAGCCTTATCTGTCTATTGACTACATGAGGAGACAGTCCTTCAGGCTCCTCCATTGTAAGCACTCCATTTCCGTCAAGCAAACCAATACTAACTGAGGCAGGGATCCCAACTTGGCTCCTTCACATCCCATGAGGATGTTACAACCCTAGTTAACTCCATCCTTACCCTTCTTCTTAACAAATAATTACTTACACTCACCAGTTCAAGAGAGACAGAGAACTGCCGGAGTGAGTCCAGCGAAGGGCAACCAAGATGATTGAGGGATTGGAGCATCTCCCTTATGAGGAAAGTCAGAGAGCTAGGACTCCTTAGCCTGGAGAAGAGAAGGCTGAGGGAAGACCTTATTACTGCATACAAGTATCTAAAGGGTGGGTTGAAGGAGGATGGAGCCAGACTGTTTTCAGTGGTTCCCAGTGACAGGACGAGGGGCAATGGGCACAAGTTGGAACATAGGAAGTTCCATTCAAATACACGGAAAAAACTTCTTTATGGTTCGGGTGACAGAGCACTGGCACAGGCTGCCCAGGGAGGTTGTGGAGGCCCCTTCTCTGGAGATTTTCAAGGCCCGCCTGGATGCAGTCCTGAGTAGTGTGCTCTGGGGAATCCGGCTTTAGCAGGGGAGTTGGACTAGATGATCTCCAGAGGGCCCTTCCAACTCTGAAAATTCTGTGATTCTGTGATACACAAAGTAAAACCCCTTTAAAAAAAAGGAGAGTGAAGTCAAACCTCTTTGTCTTTCTCTGAAAGGTATTGGATTTGTCTTATCATAGACAGAACATTTTTGACAATGGAAAAAACTTGCAGGGCAGGAAGCCTGGTTTCCACTCAGCATTAATTGTGCCCCTGTAACAGGAGATACGATAAACAGAACTAGGCTTAATAAACCTCATTAAGTGTGGTTTGGGTACTAAAATCTAAACCAAGAATGGCTTGGATTTATTACTTCTTTTAGTTGAGCTCACAAAGCTCAAGGATTATGCAAACAGTTGAAGAAATGCTTCCAGTTTGGCTTCTCTTGGAGCCAAATCATTATGTCAGGCTCCATGGAAAGCAGTGGTAGGTTTTTATCTACAGATACAGGTTTTATGAATATCCTCTTTGGAGAAACATGCAAATGCCTAATGCAAAACAAGATGCCTATCTGTCTGTCTCTCTTTCATACATCTGTGTTCACACAGCTGTGACATCCTGTCTTTAATCCAGGCTTCAGATATTAGGTTTCTCCAAGCAGAATTTATGTCTCTAATAATGTGGATCTGCCTGGAAGAGCTCAGCATCAAGAGGGTGCACCGGTATTGCTATCCAGAGCGCAGGAAAGACAAATGCATCTGGCCTACAGGCTGCAGAGGTTAGGTACCATCAACAGAGTCAGAGGAAGGTGTGATGGGAGCTGGGCAAAACCATAACAGACTCATCCCACTGTTTGTACTAGGTCCCCAGCTTGTAAAAGTCCACAGTAGGACAGCTATGCAACACTACTGGCATGGTGGGATTAACTGATGCCACAAAGGCTGGGAAGTTCTTACGGTGCTCTCATGCAGAAATAAGATGGTCAGGAGAGCATGCAGAGGTGTAACAGGAGATAAGGAATAACACCACTGGTGCAGTGCTGCAGGGCAGATAGTATAAGGAAGAGAGAACAGAAGCAGAAATGTGGAAAAGGTAACACCCTGACAAATGCATGTGCAGTTGTAGCATGGAAGCAAAGGTTTGAGCCAAACTGCAGAGCATGGGTGGAGATGAGAAAAAAATACAGAAAATCCCTTTTAGCACGATGCTTTGAGGACTTATTCACAACATGACTCAGGAGCTTTATAGCCTCAGGATACTGGGCATTCCCAGCTTGCTGTTTCCACTGAATATTACAAGAGCTGATTTATGGAGGGGCTTATTAGGCCATGAACATCCCCATCCCTCCCAGACACCAAGGAAAGCCTGTGGTCCATGTTGGGGGATGAGGACAGGCTCTCCTGCTCCAGCCAACATGGCTTCATTCAATTCTGTAGCCTCCTTATAACTCTGGGCCCTTAACTGGTCTGTCTTCCTGGCCATTTCACTGGTCAGGCTGGTGCAGCTGGGAACTGCTTGACCTCACTGACCTGGAACTGGTTTCCACTCAGGACAGGTCTCATGCCTTGTGCTAACAAAAAGGTGCAGGACTGGTTGGATACGGAAAGCACGCGTGACAAATTTTATCTGAAAACAGTGGTGGGCACAACTACAGTGATAAGAACAGTGTTGTGCGCAATGTGTGCTAGCAGGTTGTTTAGGAACCAAACAGCACTTGAAAAAACAGTAGGAAAATTGTCCAGACACAATCCTCTTCAGACCACTTCTACGTCCCAGTAATCTCTCAATGTAGAGTCTATATCACTATTAAAGTCACCAGTAGGTAACCTCCTTTTGTGACCTGTATAACCTCTTGATCATTAAAGGAAAGTAACAGGACCGGATGTGTGGAGTGTTCCAAAATTATGCACATTTCCCTTCTAAAATGTCCTTCTGTCTCCTCACATAATTCTGGCCATTGCAAGCATAACTGAGGAAAAAGTAAGACGTGACCCTGTACCTTTAAGAGTTGCCTCAGTTATGCCTCATTTTAGTCAAAATGGGAGAATAGGGGAAGGAGATAGATTTTGTTGAAGCAGATGCTGGTTAGTATCAAAGTGAGATTAAATGTAAACATTAGCAAACTGGGGAAGCAGAGAAAAAAGAAGGAATTTAACATAATCCTTTTTGAAATTATAAAATAAAGATGGTTGATCCCTTCTCTTCTCACTGTCTCTCTCTTTCAGCTACTGTCTTCCTTTTTTATTTTTATTTTGACAGTAAGCCTAATGGAAAACACCAACAGCTGAGCTAAGTTTCTGAAACATTGGACAGCAAAGGGAAAAGATGAAGGCAGCTTTACAGATTTTGCAGGTTAATGCCTCTGTGACAATAACCTCTTTTATTCTCTCCACCCCCTCTCTCTGGGGATGTGCATGTCCTGCTGTCTTTAGTTGGAAAGCAGAAAGAATCTTAGCAGATAAATGGGTTCAAGCATGTGTCCCAGGGAGATAATAGCTCTGACGTTATTCTAATTTGCTCCTAGTAAACTAGGGCTTGGTCCTGAAACACCCTCTCAGGCAAGGGGCCCGTACATATTTCAGGAGTCCCATTTTAATCACAGAATAATATTTGCAACAGAGCTGTTAGGTCTTTATGGATAGCTGAATGGGGAAGAACTTTATGTTTGGTGTTTGACTACCAGGAAGGAGAGAGGACATTCAGATGCTGAAGCAGAGATTGCTTCCGCTGGTGTGTTGACCCACTAGCAGCCACAAAGCGGGGAGGATTTGCATTCTCTCCAGCAGCCATGGTTGCTCTGCCTGTTGTTCTTGCCTCTCCTTACCTCCTTGTCCCCCAGTCTCCTCTTATAGTGACCCAGTGTCTTGCTTCATCCTGGTGTCAGCCCCTGGGGTAGGGGGAATGGCAGGAGCATAGGAGAGCTGGGAGCCAAGCCCTGTGTGCCAAGTTTGTGGCTTTGAACAGTTTACCTGTGTTTGTTTACTCTGCCTCCCTCTTTGTCCAAATGCTCTCATTAGTTTACTCCTAATTATAATACCTGCAAGTGCCTACTCTCTGTGGTTCCCTGTGGCTTGCCAAATAGGCTGCTGAGGCATCACTGAGTTCCAAGAGAGGCAGAGAAGACAAGAGAGGCAAAGAAGACGTACATGCCAATGCCTTCCCAATGCTGTCTCTGTCTCCCACACGCACGCACATCACCACAGAGGAAGCGGCTGACCCCGTTGGCAGCAAAAGGTAACCAAAATGTCCAAGACCCCACCCAAGGCGATTGAAGCAATTAGGAAGACGCCCAATGGGCTCTTTTTCAGGCTCATAATGAGCACATACTTTTAAAATTAGTTTTCACCATTGTGACAGTGAAAGGAAAAATGTGTTTTATTTAGCTTGTGGCTGTGTCATAGCCTGAATCTTCCCTGCACAGTTAAAGCAGGCTCCTATATGGGGCAGCCTCTGACCTGGATTAACAGATTTCTGTGCCTGGTGGTCATACCCTGGGGTCTGCGTGGGTTTGGGCTGGCATCCCTTCTCCTTGCTCTGAGGGGACGGACCAACCTGTATGAGTGCAGAAGGACATCCACAGCCTTCTCCCGACAGTTCACTTTCCACTCCCCTACCCACAAAGGGCAGAATAGTCTTCCTGCAATCAGCTGGGAGAGCACTCTAGACCTCCCCCCTATACAAGATGTGGAGTTAGGACCACAGGCGCTGCTGAGGGACGCTGACACCTGCCATAGGCTGACACAGAATTGCACACCCAGGGGTCAAAACAAACCGCTCAGCGTTTGCTGTGTCCTGGTACACCATGGCCTATCTCGGCTGGTGCAACTGAGGTATGCAACGGTGGAAGGAGATGTGTAACCCTCCAGTGGCAAAAACAGTCTGTACAGGAGCAAGAGGAGATCTCTGCAGAAGGTAACTGTGCACTGGTGCTCTGCAGCTGGCAGTAATACCTGGAAAGGGAACACATGGCACGTGTTCCTGCTGTCACACAGAATCACAGAATCACAGAACGGTCAGGGTTGGAAGGGACCTCTGGAGATTATCTACTCCAACCCCCCTGCCAGAGCAGGGTCACCTACAGCAGGTTGCACAGGACGGCGTCCAGGCGGGTTTTGAATGTCACCACAGTAGGTCATCTGCGACACCACAGGAAGAAGTTCCACTGCGCTTTGGAGGCCCCTTTTTTAAAACGAGGAAAGTTGTATGTAGACAAAGAAAGAAAGCACACTTCTTCCTCCCACACAGAAATTAAATTTTCAGGGTCTAAAACTGGGCCTGAAAGCTATGAATCCTATTTAAATGAACTGTTTGTTCTTAACAAGGGAGCATTACACAGATATTTTTTTTTAATTAGCGGTTTGTGGTGAGAAAATGAGACTGTTGATGTTTGGTGTTTGTGCTAGCTAGGAAGGTATGTTGCTATTTGATATGAATTGCACTTGGTTTAAATTATCTTGAGAAAATTAATGTTGTATTCTTCACAGCCTTATAACCATTAGCCTGGGCCTGGAGCTATTTCTGTGTAGACAGTTATAAAGCATGTTTCAAAGACACGTCAAGGAAAACACCTCCGTAATACATTTGGGAGGTCTATTTTTAAGCCAGTTGTTGATTTTTTTATTTTTTTTTACATAAATATTTATTCCTGTATTTAAAATGCCTTGTCCCACAAATGCAGGCAAATAATTCCTGTTTTCTGAAAGAATAATTTCAACATACGACTGATTGCAAGACTGCCCACAGGGTAAAAGCCCTTCTAACAGTCTCTGTAAATATACGAGGGCTACATACAATCAGAAAAAAAAAGAAAATATTTGCTGAAGATAGATCAATATCTGGAGAAACAAAGAAAAAGGTTAAGAAATAAGAAATTAATGTACACTGTGAAAAATTCGTGAAAGCAAATCTCAAATTGTGTGGTAGAAAGAAAATAATGTAACTCAAGTGAGCATGCACTGCACTGGGAAAATATTTGCTGAGTGCCTCACTAGGAAGAATGGCTGCTACCAAAAAAGGATGAAGTTCTGGTGTTGCTACCTGACTACTGTCTTCAGTAGCTGCTTCTAAGATTTCAAGTCTGAGCTTTGTCAGTAGAGACATGAATCTTGTCACACTAGAGGAGGAGGACACCTCACACAGTAACCCACAGCCTTTGCAACCTCTTTCTCACCCTCCTAGGGCTTGTGCTGTCTGTATCCAAGTAATGATACGGGGCATGGGACTGGACCTTGCTCACAGGTGTCCAGACCTCCCAGCTGGCCCTGGGCCCTGCCTGGTGGCCATGGGGCAGTGGGTGCTCCTGTCTCCACCAACCCAGCACAGGGCTGAGGGCCATGGAGCACTGCACAGCTGGGTCTGGTCAATGAATTCTCTGCACTGCCAGAAAGAAATCCGCATTCCAATTGTGCCAAAATGGAAAAAAAAACCCAGTCATGAACATTTTGTCCATTTTTTTTTCTGAGATTTTCAAAGTGAGAAGAAGTTGAAGACGGAGGTTGGACTTCGAATTTAAGCACAGATGATAAGGTTGAGGTTCACATTTCATTTGAGTGCTGCATATCCCACCTTCTGATCGTGCCAGACTTTAGGACATCCTTAAAGTTTGTTTCAGTTTTTGTCCTAGGAATTTTTCTAGCTTTTTCTTGAAATAGGAGGAACAAGTTGTGTTTCTGCTATTTAAAATTTAAGTAAGCTTTAAGACGTCAGTTTGAAGCCATGGAGAAAGAGAAAAGAGCAAAGAAGAAAAGCTATTTGAATTATGCTTTTGGACACTGCCATAAGCACACTTTCTGAAAACACAAAAAAAACTTTACAAACAGTATTTTTAATAAATACCATAATTAAAATGTGAAATTACTTAATCTGAAATACTTTCTCAGTCGTGAAACATGATATACATTCTGAACATTTGGACCACAAAAAATCTGTTCTGCGAAATTTGCAGATTCGTGTGATTTCTTTTATAAACACTTAAAGGAAACAAGAAATTACTCTACATTCCTTGTGGTTGGATGAAAACAGGGAAAAAAAATGTGGATTTGGCTACAGATGAGATTCGTTAAGGCTTTTGAAGCTTTAATGTGTTCTGAAATAAAAGGAAATAAACATCACATAAAAACTAGCTGAAAAGTAAGTCATTACAAAGAAAACTGAACTTTAAATAATACTTAAGTGTTTCCGTTCTTAATTGACTAGCATTGCATTTCCAGCTGACTTGTGGCACTTTGCAGTTGGATCAAATATACCTCTTGCTGTGACGCTAAGTATTGTAGGACACCCTCCACACTGCTGTGCAACCAAGTATTGGGTGTTCTAGGTATAGCCTGCTCTATGAAATATCAGTGTGCAAACACTCGTGACACAGCTATACAACATTACTGCTGTATTCCTCCTGCTGTACCTCTCCACAGATGCTTACAAACTACCAAGGGGCAAGAGAAGACATCTTTGGATGGGAACCAGAACTAAAAGTGCTTCATGCTGGAATTTAATTATTCTACCAAAACATCAAAAGGAACAGTGAAAGTCATGAAAACTGAGCTATGGCAAAGTACCAGTCACAAATTTGGATCCAGTCATTTCCATGTTTGCTCCATTGAGCAAACACTGACTTACACCTTTGGGAAGCTGTCCTGTCTTGGTAAAATTATGCAAATTTATGGTGAATTTGCCAAGCCTCTTCTACATTTGTTCCAAAGTTCATTGTCCTTATTGTTACGGCTGCCCTGTACATCCTCCAGGTAACTAGAACTTCTTGCCAAAATGAAGCAGCCCTAAAGATAACAGGAACATATCATCTGCCAGAATATCTCTAGCCATATCAAATCTCATACAAGCCAAACAGGTGTCACCATGAAAAAGCTTTGAACCTTTCTGAAAATGAGGAAAATCGCTGCTTAAATGCAACTTACGTAGCCCTGGGGGTGTTAATTTGAAATTAAAGTCTGAAGACACCAAGGTGCAGAGCATAGTCATATGAGCAAACCAGCACAGGTAAGGTACCCTTCACAGTAATACAGTGAATGGATGAGCTCAATCCCACAAAACCTGCTGAGTTCACAGGAATTCATACCCTGTGCCTTCACCTCTGCCACTGCATATGAATAACACCTCACAACAGCTTTGCACTGGTTTTATGGCTATGCAAAGCAAACCAGGGCCTTAACCACAACTACTGTACTTTCGGATGCTGCAGCTGAGATTAATTCACCTCATAAACCAGCATCTCATTATCAAGACTGCAGTGCTTTATTCTGAAGCCACCCAGGAAAGAATAAAATAATAAACAATGACTTATTTTTTTTTAAAGGCCATTCTCACTTTTGTCTGTTATCTTTAGGCCAAGATTGCTAAGGTTTCCTAGAAAACAGATGCCTAAATGAAGACTCCCAGGGCTGTTCCAGGAAGCAGCTCTTATCGGATTTGTCTTAGTCACAAGCTCCTGTAGACACACAGAAGTCTGAATTCATGTTGGTTTATTGGATGATTTAGTTGTGGAGTGTTTTAGAGTCTGCTTTGACTGCTGACCCAAATAGAGGCAAGTTAAAAGTAGAAGTGGTTCAGTACAGAAATGGCAGCAATTATTGCACTTGGTGCTTTTCTCCCTTCCACATACATACACTTTTTAATTTGCAAATGCCTTATGTCTAATCTCTCAAGTTGATTAAACACTCTTACAACTGGGTAGCTTGCACACACAAAAGCCTGCATTTTCTTTTTCTTATTGTATTGCAATTACTAACCCCATTTAAGCAGAGAGATTATTTACCATGCGTTTCTGGTATAGTAGGACTTCTGTGGCAACTTAGTTTGTGTTTTAGAATTAGTAAAAAGTAAAAAGTTTAACTGAAAGCCAAGACATTTACTAAGGAAACCTAGTGGCAATCTATCCTCAGTGAAGAAGGTGTATATTTAAAACAGATAAACTGTACCCAGGATACCTATCAGGTTGGGGGAAGAATAGTTATTTTGTGATGACAGAGGCTCTGGACTGGGACCATAGACATGACTTCAAATGTGTTGCCCTGCCTTTAATACATTATTATCCTGGGACTCTTCAGCAAGACACAATGAATACAACCACAGGGTAGAGCTACAACCAC
>NW_009648877.1:921194-1010768 GCF_000708025.1 Charadrius vociferus | reverse complement strand
GGCTTACTTGTAGGTAAGAGGAGGACGAGGATTAATCTTTTTGTGCCTCGGTTGAACATATGCTCCAATATTGATTTAGATCCTAAGAGTCATTGCGAAACCACATTATTACTGCCTTTGAGACTCTAAAATACTTTGTAAGAAGCAGTAAACCTGCCTGTGTGAAAAATGAGATGGTTCACTTCTGAGCTAGGAAAAAGGGACATTGAATTGATGAGAAGAGCTTTTGTTCTGCTGGGCTGAACACCAAGCCTCATGTTATGCTTTGCATTTCTTAGTTTGTTCTTAGTTTGTTCTTCCTTGTGAGTACTGGCACTTCGATGCAGTTCTCAGTAAAGGAAACATCACTTATGGCCAAAGAATGGGTGAAGAGAAATTTTAAAAGTCAGGGACTTGTTATGCTCTTTGGTTTCCCAGCCAGGGGGTTTGTGTCAGGATCCAGAGACACACTCACCCCTGCATGAAACAGCTTGACTGGCCAGCATCCTAGGGAGAATACCGTTTTGGATTAAATGGCATCCCCAGTGGCTGAATGGCACCTTTCCAACCACATGTATCATGTAATCATAGAATCATAGAATGGTTTAGGTTGGAAGAGACCTTACAGATCATCTAGTTCCAACCCCCCTGCCATGGGCAGGTACACGTCCCACTAGACCAGGTTGCTTAAAGCCCCATCCAACCTGGCTTTGAACACTTCCAGGGATGGGGCCTCCACAAATTCCCTGGGCAACCTGTTCCAGTGTCTCACCACCTCCATAGTGAAAAATTTCTTCCTGATATGTAATCTAAATCTACCCTTTTCCAGTTTGAGGCCATTATCCCTCATCCTATCACTACATGCCCTTGTAAAAAGCCCCTTTCCAGCTTTCTTGTAGGCCCCCTTCAGATACTGGAAAGCTGCTATAAAGTCTCCCTGGAGCCTTCTCTTCTCCAGGCTGAACACCCCCAACTCTCTCAGCCTGTCTTCATAGGAGAGGGGCTCCAGCCCTCTGATCATCTTCATGGCCCTCCTCTGGACCCACTCCATATAACTTCACTTTACTTCCAAGGTGGTTTTTGTTTTTCCCTTTTACAAGCTCTACAGCAGCAGATGTTTCTTGGTGCCAGCTCCAATAGTTATATCTGAGGTGTTTAATGCTTTCCCCTAATCCACAAGCTGCCAGGCTCCGATGTTCTCCTGAGGATCCAGCTTCCCTTAAAGTGAAAATAAAACAAAATCAATTCACACCATTTCTGCAGTCTTCACGGCAGTATAAAGAAGCGTGAATTACCAGCCTTCAACACAAATAAGAAATCTCCAATTTAGATGGTTTGAAAGAAAACATGAGATACATTGGTCTGCATTAGCAGAAGGATAGCTAGCAAGTAGAGGGAAGCTGTTATTTCCTTCTCAGTACCAGTGGGGCCACATCTAATGTGTGTCCAATTTCAGGGCAGACCAGTACAAGAGAAATCAGTGAACTGGAGAGAATCCAGAGGAGGGCCAGGGGGCTGAAGGACATGAGATATGAGGAAAGGCTGGGGAAACTGGGCTTGTTCAGCCTGCAGAAAAAAAAAAAAAAACCTAAATGAGGATCTAGAGAAACCTAAATGGGTCTTCCCCCACCTGGAGGGAGGCTATGGGGAAGATGGAGCCAACCTCTTAGAGACGCTCAGTGAGAGGTCACAAAGCAGCCATAGACACAAATTGCAGTGAGGGAAATTCTGGTAGGAAATAAGGAAAAAGATTTGCCCCCAGGGATTGTGTAGGACTGATGAGCAATTTGAAGGCGCTCTCCTCATGACAGTGCATGACAGTATTCATAAGGCCGATGGTAAGCACAAGTTTTTAACAATTTTCCACAGGGTAAATGGGTTGCTTTTCATTACAATCATTCCTGGGATAACTGTGTTGTGTAGGACTATTACATCACAGCAAACCTTTGCTGTGCCTTCCAACCACTCAACAGATGCTTTTTTTATGGCACAAACTGTCCTTAGTGTTTCGTGTCAGGGATGGCTGCATTTTAGTGATATCAGTAATTGCTGAACACACAGAGGTGAAGAGCATTTTCAGAGCTCACAGAGTCTAATAGGAGTAGGCTACAATAAAGCATTAAGTGTGGACCTTCTTAAGTGGTGTCTCAGATGTCACAGAATTGGACAGAATTCCAGGATGTAATAGCCAGTTTCATGTGAGGCCATTTTTTCCCTATAGTCCTCCTGTGTTCCAAGATTATTTTTGTTGCCTTCCACACACTGTCATGTTGATAGCCTAACATTTCTTTTACAGCGATGTAAAAGAAACATCATAAATGCAGAAACAAAAAGAGAATGTTCCCATCACTGCCACAGTTCATAGCCTGGGATTAAAGTGATTTATTTCTTTTTAAATCAGAGGGCTTGCATGTTTTCCTATGAACCTTGAATCACAGCAGGCTTAAGTATTTCCTGCATCATAACCCCGAGCGTGAGTTACACAGTATGAATAGCTGCGTCAGTCCAACGGTTCACTGCAGGCTGAAACGAGGGGGTGACCAACCCCTGCTACCGCTGCTTCTGAGTGAGTGACCTTGCTCCCCTTCTTTCGCCGCTTCTGGCACCTACTGGACCCTTTGCTGAGCCAAATGAGATTTCTGGTCCTCTGCACTGCCAGCAGGTGTGCAGACTCCCCTGGTTGTGCCCCGGGGGTTGAGAGTATGCAGCTGAGACTGGGGGGTGCAGCTTAGGAGGCAAGGGAAGGGAAGGGGGAGCTTCCCATCTCAGTGGTAGGAAGTCATTAGACCAGCTTAAGCCTTAAGTGTAATTTTATCCTCAAACCCACTCTTATTTTAGCCTGAAAACCATTTGTTGAAAAACACCTTATTGCTTCTCAAAGTGATTCAAGTCCCTAGACAATGCTGTCTTCAAGACGTATCTTAGTGGGAAAATTTTGCTGACACAAACTCCACAACAAATTTAGAACAAAGCACAGATGCACTATGGCAAATAATCTGAAAATTATGTTCCTGTGACAGAGAGGTGGCTATTTGTCTTTCACTGTTGTAGCGTCCTTTTCCAGTTCTCCCTCCTTTTTGTCATTTAATGGAAAGCAGCCACTCCTGCCCGAGGCCTGCTGTTTTCGTATTCGATGTGGTAGAATGAAAAAAACCCCACATGATTCAAAACAAAATGTCTTTTCTTGTTTGGTTGCTCTATTTTGTAAAATACTTCGTTTTTTCCCCCCTCCTTTAAGACTCATCTTCATTCCAGATCTGTTTCTGCTCCCAGATGGTACATTTCACAGCCATGGTTTACTGATCATCTTAAAAAGCCTTTTATTAAGTCAAAATATAACAGGGAAAAAAAAAGATCCGTATATAAAGAGCATAAATAAAAGATTTATTTTTCCTTATACATAGGTGTCATTGAAAGGAATAGTGATGGTGAATGTGGTAGTAAATGTTTTCCGAAGGAAAGGTCAATGACAACAGCATCAAATTCTCATAAAACTCTTGTTTCAGTAAATGAAGCAATGAAATGAAAGATGATATAATAACCGCTATGTGCTGTCAAGCATCCATGAGCCTCATTGCAATAATAATATAGGGCACCCCTTCTTGTGATCTTGAAGTGGCTATCAAAATGTTCACATGTTGTTCCTGTCCTCTTCAGGCAGTACAAAGCTGGAAATAACTGTGTTCTTTACAGTTCCTTGATTTCAAGTAATTATACAAACATACACATAGTGCTACTCTGCAATTACCTTCTGACTTCTACACTGGGAAGTCCAACACGAGCCTTTTACATGAAGCTCAATGTAACATCTCCATTCTGTGCATGGGAGAACTGAAGCCTAATCTCTGTTGTTACCTTTTAGTACCTAGTAATTTGTTTTATACATATAGAAGTTACTCACTGTTTTAATTGTTACATAAATTGCTATATTGCTATACAAGCATGTATTGTTATACATGAAAGTACTTAGTTATTTAGTAGTTATTTATTAGGTAATCAGTGCTTTGTTGTCTGACACAGACAAATACACTGAAGTTAATAGGCTGGACAAGCTTCATTGCACTGGTGTCTCACGGAGAGCTTGTCTTTGCTGCAATACTAATTTGCACTGAACCTCAGGTGGGGACCTGAACTCAGAGGGGCTTCTTCCTAGGACTTGCTCACCTGCTTGAGGATGTGAGCTGACATTCAAGTGCTGCTGATACACATGCAGGTAATTAAGTTACAAAAACTCACCAAGCAGCGAACCTAGTCACTCTTTTAATTGAAGCACTGTTAATAAAAATTGCTGTATTTTCCAGGGTGGTCATTCCAACTCAAACTAATTTCCTGGGGAGCTAACTACAGAGCACTGACTCCACCTGTTACAGAGCAAACAAACTCTGAAAGCCCGGTATCTGGAAGAAGAATGCTGGAAAGACACTTGAACAAGAACTAAACAAGATTATTTATTTTGGCTGAGCCAATCAATCCAGAAATCATAATCCATAACTACTTCATATAAAAAGATACAAAGCAATACTATCTACATGTCCATTGAGGGGAGAGATGGAGAACAGAGTGACTTTTGCAAAGTTTGATTTTTTCCATAGACTTGTAAATGTAACTGAACACGTAAATATTCTCATTTTCACATCCTGAAAGGAATACTTCTATGCTTCACACAGAAATGGTACTTGATGCTTCACATAAGAATAGCTTCTTGGACAGTATGAGTGACTGAAGCTCTTACCTAAGCAGAGCCACCCCCCAAACAGGACAATGCCAGTACTCAGCAGACTGATGTGATCTATTTATAAAAGTGAAAATATCTACGTTTACCGCGATAGACGTGGAGTCACTATGGAGTAACCCAAGTGTGACAATTTTTAATACTGTGCATCAGTTTTGGTTGATAAAGTTATAAAAGACTGAAAGGCTTTTGTGTGAATATGCCGTTCTGCCTTAATAGAGGATGAGAAAGGCATAAACTGGAAAAATGTGATGCTATGGAAAAGTTCTCTCTCAGCAACTTGGCAGACATTTGTGGATAATTGCAAGATGGTAGTCTATTTTCAGGTACCAAACCACAGTGGGATCTGCTCTGCCAGGACTGAAATCAAACATTAAAAAGGCCATGAAGCTGAGGGGTCTTGTTGAGATGGTGAGGAGGACACAGGACTATCAGTGGTCTGTTGTGACCCAGAGGTAGCCTAAAGAGGCTGAGTTCTCCAAAAAGCAGAAAATTGCGAGTCTTCGGGCATCAGCTAAGCATATAGACTGACTAGTTTTAAGGGATTC
Source organism: Charadrius vociferus (assembly GCF_000708025.1). NCBI lineage: Eukaryota > Metazoa > Chordata > Aves > Charadriiformes > Charadriidae > Charadrius > Charadrius vociferus. The sequence continues at coordinate 1,005,509 of NW_009648877.1, read as the reverse complement.
ATTCCAAACATTTTGGTTTGGAGAAGCCATTTGCCTACTGAAAAATCTCTCTCAGTGCTGTTGGAGGGAAGAGAAATGCATTGTTCAGCCTGTGCTGGACCTGCTGAGATAACCGCAGCCAATAATACAAGGACTGCAATGCACAGACCTGTCAGAGAGCAACAGAAAATTGTGGTGCCTCCCCTCCACACATGGTCATTTAAGTGAGGTGATGGCTAGGAAGGGTGAGCTGGGAAGGCTAGAGTTAGCCAGCCCAGTGTCCGTGTTACATTGCACTAATCTCTTTAAATCCTGAAACAATGTGCTTGTATTTAAATTGCAAGCTCCTTAGCAGAGGATTATTCTTTGTCACATTTTCCCTTCCTACTGTTGGGTTTTCACGTGATTACAAAAGCATCCCTCCCACCTGCGGTATACGATTACTGGTCTGAACTGCATCAGGACAGGAGAGCTTAGCTTGCTCTGCTCCTCAAGAAGCAGCATTAGCAGGATTTAATGCGCTACCTCCAAGGACACCTGTCTCAAGAGTTCCTTGTTCCCGAGCTGCCACACTCAGTCCCAGTTACTGCGCTGTCGGCCACGCAGGATGGCAGCACCACCCTGCTTTTCCCAGGAACAGGAGTAACCATGAGGTTTCATCTAGCAGGACAATAAGGCAGGCCAGGAGCCTGAAGCCTCTCTGCCAGGCACGGATTAGGCTGCAAATAAATATTTGAACTTTACATCTACTTCCTCTTAAATGCAAACAAAAAAATCCCCAACCCACACACATTTCCCAGCAGCCTGCCTTGTGAATGCTCACTGATAAAAAGCTCTTGTTCCTTTCTTTGTAGCACCTCACCAACAATTACCAAAAAACCCCCCAGCTTCCCCTCACTATTACGACTGCTCATTACCAAGTCTGCATAAGACTGTAAATAATGTGAAACACCTGAGTTCTCTGAGGCAGGTGTTTCTCACTCTCTCTACCTACAGAAATCAGGACAACAGAGACTAGATATTAAATGTGGATTGCTAACCTGGCTGTAGCGTCAAAAGCAACAATAAAAAGCAGCCCTTAACATTAATTAGGTATTGGTTTACTAACTGCTACAGTTAGGATTGATATAAGTAAAGACAGAAAGATATGAAAAGACTTTTAATAAGGTTTTCAACAACAGCAGTTTCTCAGTGATACTAAGCCGTGAGAAAATAAACAACTTGAACCCCTCATGAACTAAATAGAAAACCAATAAATAATTAACTCTAACCCAAATAAAAATATGTTAGTTAACATTGTCATAAATAAACCCTCAATGCGAGGACTGCTGATTTATTGCATGCATGTCGAAGAGCAATGATTCTGGGAAGAGTCAGCTCCCTTGCGTATGAGCTGGGAACTTATCCCGGGCCTGGGTGCAAAGCCCCATCGTGCCCCAGGCAAGAGAGCAGTCCAGTGGTACAGGCAGATGGATGGCATGTGTCCTTCCCCTCACACAGGCAGAAGAGCTTTGCCTTCACTCACCCAGCCAAAAGCCGAGGGGTGGGCATCATGATTTTAATCTGTTAAAAGATGCAGAAATAATCCTGGAGCCTCGTCTCTTCTAGCTGAGTGCTTATACTTTCACACTGGTCCTAAGGAAAATTTGATGAGGTTGTTATTCCTTTATAAAGTAATCAAAAGGATTCAGCATTCACTCTTTTAGGCAGGAAATCCATTTATTTTTTTTTCTCAGTGGATTCACTTTGCCCCCTTTAACTCAATGGGGCAATGTTTGCTGTCTTTGTCTAGTCATGGCATAGTTCAGTTATTCCAAGGAAAATCACACCTTCAACACAAAGAACTGACTAAAACTACTGTGCATATATAGCTTAACACCTACTTGTCAGGAAACTCTGTTGGAGCTTCTTCAAACAGGTAGGAGATGATCTGGCTATGTTTTGGACTTAGGTATCTAAACTTCACTCTACATGTGGCCATCCTTTTGCAGACTTGGACATTTAAAAACTTGGATTTTTGTTCCCAACCAACAGAGGTGCTTTCAAAAATTATCTTTGGTCTTCCTCTGCATGTTTACATATCTAAGTAACTTAGTAAGTTCAGCCTGAAGTCATGTAAACAGCTTTGACACTCTCATTTGTCACACAACTCATGACTGTCTCAAGTCTTTGATCCTGCAGGCTGAACATCCAGCACATTGGCGTTGCAACTGAGATTGGGGAATTACACATGAGAAAACATTAAGGAACATTTATAAGATCAGGACGCTCGCTTAGCGGTGTCTTGGGGTGAGTAGATATAATGTCATCTCTGTGTGAACAAAATAATTTTTATCACTGCTTGTCTCAATTTTGGTGAAAGGGACAGTGACCCATGCCAATAAGCAACAGGGAAAATATTATCATCTGTTTCTTACAAGTAATAAAGTATGCAGAAGAGCTGAAGCCAGGCAAGCCTCAGAAAGGCATTTAAATGTGACCGCATTCTTTAAACCACATGCTTTATATATGGCCATGTTAGTTAAATTAAAAATAGTTATGTGAAACTAGTATTTAGTATCCTATACACTTGGCTTATTCTTTCATCCCACTCAAGTTTGAGGAGATACATCGTGTACCCTGCATCGTCTTACTCCGATTCTCCAGAAATTCCTGAAGTCACACAAGTACTGAAGCCTGGAACAGGTTCTGAAATGGTGTACTCGTCATCTTTTAAAATCTATGAATAACATCTAAAGAATCACTAATTGTGTGCTAGAGTCTTCTTGAAACACAGGAGTCATGGAATTGCAGAAAAATTAGTGTTGGAGATCCTTGGAGACCCCCTAGTTCAACCTGCTCAAAGCAGTGCCAACTACACAAGCAGATGGCTCGGGGTCTTGTCTAAACAAGGAGGACACTGCTTCTAGTGTCTGTTAGAGATTTGCTCATCAGAATCACAATCACTGATCACTTTGATGGGAGGATATCCCCAAAAGTGCTTGTTCGCTATCCCATTTCCCAATGCCAGGCCTTTCAGTAGGCTGAGAAAGGCTTTTTGATGAAGTTGGGTTGAATCTAATGAGATTGTCTAGCTAAAAGTTAATAAACTGACCAAGCTGTCTTGCATTATTTAAATTGCTTGGGCCAAATCCAGAAACTCTTCCTGAGGCCAGACTCCCTCTGAAGTCGGTTCCAGTTTAAATATGTAGCTTATTTACAGCTTTCTGTCGGATTCATCCCTTACCCCAGCTCCTGATCTGGACCGGCTGTTGAAGTTCTGTCATTCTGACTCTTGTCATTAGTTAGAAAGAGGATTTTTGTGATGCTTCTTCTCTCATTCCTGAATATGTGGTACCAAAGGCACAGTTGAACGCATTTATTCTTGTGGGTCAGGCTGAGCTGAACACTCAGGAAGCATGGGAAGAGTAATGAATGAGGAGCTATAATGGGACTGACCTGGTTTTAAAGGACAGCTGTCCATCAATGACCTTGCCAAGTGTCCGGTCATAGATATCCCGTTTGTGCCCCTAGTTCTTAGAGCTTCACAGTGTGAACTTCAGAGCAATACCTCTAGTAGCTTCTTCTTAGTTGGTCCTCCAGCATCTTTCTTTGCTGGCTCCCTCAAAGAGGCTCAGAGCTCAACCATACCTGAGAAGCCAGCTCCTGGCCAAATCTCAGCTTCTAACAAGAGTTATGGAAATGTAAGGGGGAAACTTGAGATCATCCACATCCACTGGGGCGATGAGACAAAGGGAGACAGTGCTCTCCCATAAGCTTCAGGGAACAGTCACAGCACTGTTGAGCAGCCTTTTTTTTTTCCTCTCCTCATCTATAGATGGATAAGGCTCAAAGAACCAGCACGTGGAAGAAACGTGGATCCATAGGAAAAAGGTCTAGTCAGCAAGCAAGAAATTTGGCAGCGAGTGTATCTCTTGATAGGAGAACAAAAAGGAAATAGTATAATCTATGGCCTCTGTGAAGGTCTGGGGAACGGCACAGAACAGCGCTAAATAGCACAAAGGTTTAAGTGTGGCTATGTGGCATTATAAAAGTGTCCATATGACATATAAATCCAGCATAGATTTTTCAGCACAAATCCCACATAACATTCAGTCTTTAGCAATGCACAGACCCTGAGATTACTTTCTTTACAGAGGGAAATAAGTGCAGTGAAAAAATTTCACTGATCACGATAGCAATATCTGGCAAAACTAAAATCGCAAGACAGTCTGACAAACTCCAGCCAAAGAAAATACTGTGGGCTACTTCTTAAGAACGATGTGGTTTTAAGGACAGAGACAGAAAACTGCCTGTGTAATTCATCCATAACACAGCCTAGCACCAACTAGATCCAGGTTCAGAAAACAGATGCCGTCACCAGCGCAGAGCAAGGAAAAGCTTTCTTACACAACGTGCTGTGGCTTGCAAAAACTTTTAGGAGCTGAAAAAAGGTCACCTACTTTTTCTTTCTGGAAAATAATAAAAATGATGAAAATCCACCAGCCAGGTTTTTGGAGTTCTGACCTAAAACCTTCAGGGACTGGTTTTAAACCACACCATAACTTCTTTCCTTCACCTGCTGGTGGTTGCTCTAAGCTCATTCTAGCCCAAGGCGATATGTAACACACCTTTACCCACTTTCTGGGACCTTAATTGGCTCCATGAGCGAGGCTATGAGGAGAGCTTCATATCCTCCCTCTTCTACCTCATTGCATGGGTATGCAAGGAGGAAAATACAGTACACCCCATGTAAAACAACTGCAGTTGTTTTGTGTTTTTTTTAAGCAACCTGGTACGCAGGCAGAGCTTGTCACTAGAAAGAGTAGAGGGGAGATTTCCTAGAGAGAGATGGGGCAGGGAGGAGAAATGATCTGCCTTAGAAGTGAGCCTGTTAAAAATCATATGGCTGGGAGTTTCCAAGGCTCCTGAGGAAATTAAGCAATAAATCCAGCTGAAAGGCAGAGGAGGCAAGTATCAGTGGAGTTATATGTTAGTTCTTCTGGGGAGTCTGGGCTAGACTGAAAAAACAAAGAAAAATAATTGAAATAATGTCATACGTGAACTTGTCAGCAACATTTTGCATATTCTAGGTATTTGAAAGAAATGATTTTGTTATGAGAAGCAACCTTCTAACTAGATATGAGACGAAAACCCTATCCCAAGCTTTGAGAAATCAAAATCGGATCCAATTTTGTGGTTTGGAGCTGTCTCAAGTTGAATAGCTTGGACCGGGAAAGGGGCCAGTAGAATGTCTACTGCCAGGAGAAACAAAGAACAAGAGGTATGTGGTGCAGCCAGTGCACATCACCTACTGGCCCATGTCAGCTTCTGTTAATGGAAGGGAGGATGGGTTCTCATCCTGCAAATATCCTTTTTCCTCCAAAGAGCTTTCTGTCTGTTCCCCAGCACTGCCAGGACTTGCCATGGGCTCGCTACATTCAGCGAATGAGCACAATGTCCTGTTCTAGTAAGGGACTACAGGAATTTAAAATGTTCCTTAATCAAAATTCACATGTAAGTTATATTTTTAGAAAGGTCAAAACCCACTGGGAGAAATTCAGAGTAAATACGCAATAATGTTATTGCAAATTTTTTTATGACACCAGTTCCAGTTTGTCTATGCATAAAAAAGAAACCAAGAGACGAGGATACAATCAAACATCTGTGCTGAATTGACAAAGAGGCCATTCAGCAGTGGGAATATGAAGTTGCTACTGGCCTGATTAGACCTTTGTTCAAATACAATCCCATTTCTTTCACTGGTCTTGATGCTGTCATCATAGGAAGCCCCAATTAGTAAAACTAAAAGCCTGAGCCTTCCCAACTGAAGCTCACCAATGGATGATGCGATCAGCATATGTTTACACAATCCATCCTTACATGCCAAAAATCCTACAGGAACATGGTGCTGATATTGACTCCTCACTACTTCTCTCTCTCTCTCTCTTCTCAATGTCAAGGCCAGATCCTACCTTTGGGCTCGTTTTCCCTCCCATCTGCTTTACCAAAACCCTGCTGCATTCTGTTGCGAGGGACTCATTGACGCTAAAGGCTGACGCTCTCCTGCACCAGCAAAAGCAGCAGCCTATATGGTTGCCCTGAATATTAAGGCTGCAAACATGGGTGGCCTCGTTGCCAACACTGGCCCTGCTTTTCCTACCTGTCAGCCAGCGGGTAAGCCTGCATGCCACCAGGCAGGATGACCGCTTTGGTTGAGGGGACGGTGTGACTGATGCTCAGCATTCCCTGCTCTCCCTAGCAATCCTGGGCAAAGAGGAATCTCCTCAAGAAATGTCTTCTGAGTGATCTCTGCATGAGTTAGCCTGGGGACGGTGTAACTGTGTCTACTCTGCACTGTGTCCAGGGTGACTTTCTCTGCCGAGTGCTGCATCAGCAAACACACGCTCGTGTTTACACGAGCAACAGTTTGGCTTAATTAAGGCAGATCAATATGTTGAAGAATGCGTTGCTGGGGGCACTCTATACTACGTGCAGTTTTACTTTGGAGCAGATATAGTCTGGTGTCTTGAACCAAACATCTTTAAAGTGAACATGGCCACAGCAAAGTCCTGATGCAACCTGCCAAACTTCAGAGATCGAACAGAAGTCCTTAACTTCTCTCTCTGGAGTCCCTCTCTCTGTTGACTTCCAGGGAACAAAATGTGATCAAGCCCCATACTTCGGCATCTGAACTTCAAGTTCAGTGGTGGGAATCTTGCCCCACTCCATGGACTTACACTCACTCAAAACAGGTTCTGCCAACTTTCTGGACATATCACATGAACTTGCTGTTTGTTTTGATGCTTGACCTTCTCCTTATTTTGTAACTAACATTCTTAACGTAAAAATAACAAACCAGACTAAAAATTATCACCCCGCTACATTGGACACTGTTATATTTGAAGGGACTGTTAATAACAAAGGAAGCTTTCCAAGCAGCAAAAAAGAAAAGTTTTCAGACTTCCTTTTTTGTTGCTTTTTAAGACTTCTGACAGTCTTTTTTTTTATTTATTTATTAATATCCTTTTTCCTTCCACTGTCTAGCATTTCTGAGTCATTTTTAAATTTAAAGCATGTGTGCCCCAAATATGATTTTATGGCAAGGCATCTTGTCCTAACCTGTGTTTTCATTTTTTTTTTTTTTTTGGTTCTTTCTTTTGTATTCCAGTCAGCAGAAATTTCTTCCGCATTTTGTGTTATTTAAATGGATATGGGAAAGCAGAGCAGCTAATGGGACACATCTGACACGTCTCCCTGTCAAAGGGTAAGCCCAGCTGTGAAGTTTGAGCAGCTTGTGCTGTAAAGAGCTCGTTAACCTTATACTTTATAAGCTGTGTGCCACAGTTATTGCACCAGCTGTGAGCAGGGGACTAAAAGGAGCCTTTGAGCATGCTCTGTTAGAAGAGACAGCACTCACTCCAGTTGCTGGGGAGAAAAGGTATGCAGTACAGCCCTTTTCTCTCACAAACTTCTACTACCTGTTCTTTTACTACCCTATTCTTTTCTTTGGTAGAGGACAACTTCCCCTGACTTTCTTCTCTGCCTCTATGCCCTGACCCCACAGATGCACATTGGTTTTCTCTCGTCTTCTCTGCCTCGTGATGCCTCTCGCAGCAGGACTCGCTGAGAAACAGCAGCCTGCTAATGCTCATGTCCAAATGTCTGTTTCAAAAGCATCACTTTTCCAAGCTATATAAATAAGTCAAGGATTAGCTGTAGAGCATTTGATCTCTGACCAAGACGTTGTTATTGTCTAGTTTTCATTTTGTACTGTTAATATAACAGGATTCTCTTGGATATGAAGTCTTGCTGACTTGCTTTTTGCCAAGAATCGCAGAGACTGAGGCCTTGGTGATACAAGTTTTGTTCTGAAAGTTCTGGTTTTCTCCTTTTCCCTTAATTTTCCCTTCCATCTCTTCTGATCAACCTGCATATTCTTTCCTTTAAAAGCTCATGGATTAGGATGGTATGAGTTAGCTGGGCTGTGCTGATTTATTTTGGGCAAGAGCTAGCCTGCTGTGGCAGTCCACAGCCAGCTGGGAGAAGTCTGCCAGTCTGGCATTTTTCAGTAATAAATCTTCTGGCTGAGTTTGTCTTCTCAATCTTAGAACTACAAAGCCCACGTAAGTCTTTAGATCAGAAAGTTGAACTTGTCTATTGAAGGTTTTGGTCCTTCAGTGTTCAGGCTGGAGACTTTCCTTTGGATAGCGACCTCCTGAATATTCCCTCAAACACTTGTTCATGGAGGCACCTGCCCTTCATTTTGTATTATGTATGCAAAATATATGTGAAAGCATGGTTTGGTATTTTCTGCATTTTCCCACAAGATGGCACACTCTTCTTGTGATAACCTGACAGAGCACGCTAAAACTTGTAGAGTGATGCTTTCTGCGTATGGCAGTAATACAGCAAATTAACTTACTTTGTGGAAGTTCATAGCTTTATTTTGCTCATAATTAGTTGATTTACCCTGGCCTTAGAGAAACTTGCCTTCTCTCCTGACTTCCTGTTCTCCTCCCACCGCTTCTTTTCCCAGCCCTCAAAGGACCTGTATCCATGACATTAAAAAGTAGGCTGCCCACAGGCTCGAACTTCCCTGTGTGATGCTCGACGAACACATTTTTGGGAACTGAGCCCTGTAGCTTGGTGATCACTTCATCTTGTAGGTAAACCATTTCTGGTGTTTAATGAGGTGAATAGTTTGAGCTCCAGGCTGAGTGCAGGGAGAAGAGCAGGGAAAAGGGAGTTTCTCATCAAAATATGTGTAGAAAATTTGGAGTTAAGTTTCTGGGTTTTTTGGTTTTGGGGTGGGGTTTTCTTTTTGGGTGCAAAACATGTCACCAGTTATCCCTTATTTCCCATCTGTGGCAATGCACTTGACATACTCAGGCTTACTGACAAACTAGTTACAATCTGCGCAGGAAAGTGCTGTCATACAGTATTTTTACCAATGAACTATGCACAGTTTGGTTGACAGTATTGGGATTTTATTTTTGGAGGTATGCTCTACTTTAAACAAAAGACATTTGAAATTACTTTCAGTTTCTGTTATGAAGCACCCATCAGAGTTGTTTCTTTCTGGCTTAATACTCCAAACCATGCCATGAACAAAACTTATGATGTATCATCACAGATAAGCTTTTGGACTGGGTGCTAGGCAACTCAGATTTCCTAGGGGTTGTGGCCAAGGAAGGAACTTCACAGTGTGAAATGTCTGGCTTAGTTTAGTTTTAAAAATTTAAAAAACAAGCATTGTGCTAATGCCATGAGAATGCCTACAGGAAATTTCAGAAGCTGTTTTTCCCTTTGGAATGGGGGGGAAAAGTAGTCTGAATATTTCATAGGATGGTGAATTTTTGACACTGTTCTGGATAAGTTATTAACCAAAGTCATGCATATTGAGAAGCCCTGTGAAAGCAAAGACAGAACCCTGCAACAGTGTCAGTATTCAAGGGCGAGCTGTTACATCCCCAACCCCTCTACTTATATAAACAGTTTATTGCATTTCTCCCCTGCTTTAGACTCAAGAAAGACTTAATTTTTCCTGACAAAACCAGTCAATTGCACTGAGTGAGAAAGAACTATCTTAGGTCTTAAAGTCTATCTTAAGCCTTAAAAAGAAGTCTTAAGAAGTTTACGTGGAGGGTTGGTTTGGTTGCATTCTTTAGTTTTTATGTAATGGAAGCAGCCAACCAGCATGCCTCAAACTCTTTTTCCTGCGTAGCGTGCTCTCTATATATTATGTGATTAAATGTAATGCAAGGTATGCTTCTACTCTACACTGTCCTTATATGCTGGGTATATATATATCTGTTTTTAATATGAGGCAAACGGCACTACAGTTTCATTCTTTTGTACAGAGAAAATAAAGACAGACCTCACTGATATCAATTTAATAGAAACAATCATCAAATAAGCTGCTATCCTACCTTATTAACTTAGCTGAAATATTTTCTATCATATTCTTGAAGCATCATAGACATACTAATAAATCCATGCAATTCTACATAGGATTATGGTAACCAAATCGGATGGAAGGAGAGAGAAAGAGGGAATTAATGTTTCAGCACCCTACCCAGTGCATAGGTATAATGAATCAACATCTTCAGTAGCTGGAGAAGAAGGACCTGGGAGAAGCAGCCAGCTAATCAGCTACTCCCCTACTGTCTGCAAGTCTTTTTTTTTTTCCTCTCAGAACTGATAACAGCTGTTGAAAAGCAGGATCACCATCACTGCTATTTGTAGCATTGTTTTTCTTTTCTTCCTGCATGCTGTGAACTTGTCTTTTCTTCCTTAAAGTTTGCTATAGATGCCTTTTGGGACAAAACACATGCTGACTGGCTGCAGCAGGTGTCACTGTTAGAGACTCAGCACTGCTCCTCTCTGGGTGGGAATGTCCCATTCCTTTGCCCCTGTCATGCCAGTGGATCCTGTCTCCCAGAGAGAATGCCTATAGGCCATAACCATCTATTCAGCAATATATTCTACTTGAACACTTCAAATCCTACTATGTCAGAATTCATGTGGCTTATTTCTCATGCTCCATTACAGGCCAAGCTCCTTTATCCCACCCTGTATTTCCCCCAGGTCACTGCAGCTTCACCTCAAAGCAAGAGGTAAGCCAGGGATCTGCAGCACCACTGGTAGCAGTATGTTCATTTTGAATTGACTTCAGCAAACCAAACATTCTAATTTGGGAACATCAAAACTGTTCATTTAAGTCAAAAATGTTAAAACAAATATGTCAACTTTCTGAAATATTATTTAAAAAAAAGGATAAAATATCAGCAATTCCTCAGGAATGGAAGTTGTGATTCACAGTCTAGTCTGTCTATAAGCAGAGGGAATCAATGTGTGAATGAGATATAACAAAACCTTCTGAGCAAAATCAAGGGAAGGAATATTAAAGAGCCCTCTTGTTCAAGCCATCCACTACTGAGGGTCAAATATGGAAGACAGTATCAAAGCCACAAACTGATTGCGTATAATGCCACATGATAAGATGATATCAGCAGTCCAGGTTTTAATAGCCTCTGGAACTTATATAGGCATGAGCCACCACCATGCAACCCCTGAATATTTTTTTTTTTTTAGGTGAATGATAGTTGTTGAGCAGCCTAAGAAAGATGCAATGTCCCTCCCTCACCCTCACAAGCCTGACAGCTAGTCAGAAGTCAGTGGGACAGGGAAGTGTTGGCCTTTATACATTACTCCATAGAACAGTCTAATCCTTGGTCTTGTTAAATTGTCACCTTCTGACTCACTGCTTTTATTTTCTTGGGGTTTTATAGATTTTCTTGGTGTTTTTGTCTTAAGTCTTTGACTATGACTGAATAATTCCATGTCAGTCTTTGTTCCAGCCTTTCTTCTGTTGCGTGGCTTTGGCTTATGCATTTACTCCCAGATCACAATGACTTCTTTCTTCAGGAGAGCTGAGCCGATTTCACAGAAAAACGGTCTGCCCCACTCCATTGGCAAGGACAACCACAGCCCCTAAAGCAATACCGGATTGGCTTATGCCCCAGCTGTTGAGTAGCAGCTCACAGCCTCTAGAGCGCACTGGCTATGTGCATACTGCCTAAGCCTTGGTCTACATTGTCCCTCTGTTTGCCCCCATTGGCCTTGTGTGTGTGTGTAAGCCATCAGTCCTGTGCCCAAAGTGATGAAAAGGTGGTGATGCATCTCACAATGGGTTCTCTTCACAGCATGCTAAAAGTATGTTGTGCATCCTGATGTATGGCAGGGCATATGTGAGGCCACACATATCTACAGGAAGGGTGCTGGAGGAGGAAACCAAACCTGTTCTGGCTCACGTCCAATCTTTCCAACAGGAAAGGACCTGAAGCAAATGACCCTGCCAGTTGTACCCTACCTTTCTTCTGAAGGGAACAAATTGATTCAGTCTAACTGTCAACCAGGGAGTGAGCAAGCCTGTATGTAATATGGAAAAGCAGAAGACAAGGCTCCTCTGATGAAACAGTGCGGACATATCCCAAGAGACTCTTACTCAGAGCCAGGTATTCAAAATAGGTCTGAGGTCTATGACCTCAGACTACTTCTTCCTTTTTTCAGTCTTCATTGACAAGATGGAGAGAGGTGGGGCTGAGAGAAGGTCCATTTAAAACTTCTTTTGGCTATCAGTTTAAAAGAAAAGGACATTCAGAAGATGCTTTTGAATCTTGCACATATCATTTCAGGAATACTTTCATCCCTCACCTACTGTTTCTATCCCACCCTCTTTCTAGACACAGGAGAAAGAAGCATATCAATAAGCAGTGACATGTTATGGAAACCAGAGAAAAGAACATGTGAAACCATGGCCACCTTTTTTTTTTTTTTTTCTCCGAGTAATGAAATAGAAATAAATAGTGGGATAAAACTTTTAATACAGGCACCAGTGAAACAGTTTATGACCTCCTGTTTTGCATCTGTGGCAAGGTCATATGGATCAGTAGTTACCTTCCTGCTACCACATGATTTTTCCGAGCAAGCTCTGGAGGAGAACGGTGGCTGTGGAAAGGATAAGATCCCATTTTTAACTTTCCTTCACAGTATCTGAATTTAAGAGAGGTTGGTTGTGGTTGTGTTTTTTTTGGTTGTGGTTTTTTTTTTTTTTTAAGCCGCCTCAAACAGTCTTTCCTTCCTGCTCTTCTTCACTCTAATCACTTGGGATTTAAATGTATTCAAGTCATGGAGAGATAAAAGAATGAACGTGATTGTAATACCATGTCTCCTGTCTCTCAAGCACAAGCAGCGAGCTTCCTCCTGAGCAAGGTTATTATTTTCAAGGTGGGGAAAGATAGGGAGAGATTTAATTTTCTTGCATGGGGGACCTGTCAGGCACACTGAAAGCCCCTGTGTTCCCATCACCCTTGGACTCCAGCTCTGCATGCACTGCTAGTCCTTGTCATTTCCCCATGCTGCTGCACTGCAGTCTCCTTTCTGATTTCCCTCTCCACCTACCCAAGCCCATGGAAAGAAAGACCATGTAGGACACAAATGATACAACAGGAGGGCCAGCAGCAAGACTGGCCTTTGCAGTAGGCAGCACTCGCTGCTGTGAAGAAATACACTTTTTGGCAACACTGGTTACCAGCCTGCTGTTCCAGTGAACCCTTGGCCATCAAAAGTGACTGTGAGAGGCAGCCCCTCAACTCCACCTGGGAGGCTGCATCTGCTCACTGGGCTGCTTCCCACCAGGGCCAGGGAAACAAAGCTGGGCCTGTTCCCTGAAATGAGCATTGTTCATCCAATGTGGTAGGAAGCAGGAGCTTCAATTCTTGCAGCTGTCAATTGTATCTGTGACATTGGACCTGGTAATTTCCCTGCAGCTGGAGGAAGCCCACCTCTAGACCACCTTAATGCTTTTAATAACATAAGAAGGAAATCTCTTTGTGATAGGCTTTTAGAGACTAAATACTTATACACAAAGAAGAGTGATTGGTTCTTTGAACTCAGGCCAGTTTACAGGGTGGAGAGTTAGGTCCATGCTGAGATCTAGGTTTGATCACTGAAAGACATTTAATGAAGTAATTAGACTTTACCAAGCTGAGGACATAAGGCAGTTTTAGGAGGAGCTCACGGAGCATGAATGATCCATTGGCATTGTCAGCTTCTGGAGCATCCAGAGTATTAAATTAAATATTAAGTTTTGAGGAAGAAAGGAGTATGAAACCTGATTTCAGAGAACGCAAAACATCATTTAATGTTGTGACTAAATTAATGACTTCATTTTACAACTGTGTAAGACCTCACTGGATAACCTTGTATTATCTGAGTTTTCAAGTGCAGACACCATTCACTCAGACAAATTATTTGTGGGCACGTTTGGGCAATGCTGTACCAAAAGCCAAATGAATGTAATGAATGGGTGACCACTTGGCAGCACAGAAAATCCTGTCTAGATCCACACTGTCAAGGCAGCACCTCAGAGGCAAATCAAAAGTCACTGGGGCACTGAAACGGTGATCCACATTTAGAGTACTATGTTACACCACTGATCATTTGTAATTATTATTAATGCCATGTTTATCTAGAAGGAAGATGTGTTAATATGTATCTTCAAGAAATTTGCACAAAAAAGCAGTGGTGTTGAGTTGTGTAAAGTTGTCATTACATGAATTTTATTATTTGGCATTTGGAAGCTGAGTGAAACAGACCACACCTAAGTGCCATCCCAATTTTTCTAGTGTGACTCCAACATTGAGAGGAAGACAACTAAAATTTTGTCAAATAATAACAATATATCATCACTTTTTGACGTTGTTGTGAACATTGATGGCTAAACAATGTTGCACTGGGCATAAGAAACAGTACTTTCTGGCTTCCAGAGAGAATAGATTGCCTAAAGATGGTAATTTAGTAAGATAAATTCAGATCTCAGCTAAAGGGCACTGGAATAATGTAAATGCTAATACTTGTCTCTGTGGATTTTACCTTTAAAGAGTACACATTTCTGATTTCTCTTTCCCTCTGTAGGCTGAGGAATATGCATTGCCATATAGCTTCTTATTGTTCCCCTCGGATGCTCAGCCTGAGAGCTGCTCTAACTAGGATTATAGTGAAGCTAAATTTTTACATTTGAGAATATATTCCATCTGGGTTTTTTTCGAGTTATCTTTCTAGAACACAGCCAACTAAAGAGAAAAAAAAAAAAGTGGTTTTGGTGTAGAAGCAAATACTTTCCATTGTAACATCCCTAATGTGGTAAACTAGACCACAGCCCAAATGTTAATCCAGTCCTTTACTGTCCCAGTGGGGAAAATTTAGCAATATTACAGAAACCATGGTGGAAATCTTATGAAAGGGAGAATATCTTATATGCTGAAGCAGGTAAAGTAGCTCTGGGATTTGAAATTGTTGCTCTTTATGCTTTTTATATTAGAAATATCCAGGATAATGCAGCAATTTATCTCTCTCTGCTGCTGTAAGCTGGGATATCAAAATATATCAATGTCCTACCTGCAACTTCCTCATTCATGAAACTCAGATCAGTTTTGTGTCTGAGAATAAACCAGCAATGAACACCTTTATGTTTCATGACTCACAATGGTAAAAACCACCATCTTTCTGTTCCATGGTAACTTTAAACTTTTGAGCATACAAAGTTACATATCAAAATGAAATACAATGTGAAGTTTCCTATTGAAAAGGAAATTTCTTTTAAATTCCAGAGAAATAATAATTTTTTTTTGTTTTGAAATGGAATTGAAGTCAAGCTCTGTGCTCTCTTGCAGAGTACACACTAGAGCAAAGAGACTAGCTACTGCAGTTTGCCTCTGACACCGTTCTTGAATAGTCAAGGTTGTACCCCCAGGGCTGTATTTTTCCTGTTCTGTTTCCTTGATGGTAGTTTGTAACACTTGCTTTCCTCTGCCAATATGGTCAAAGATTAATAATGATGCTGCTAGCAAGAGAAAATTCGTAGTGTCTGGGTGGTTCTTTGGTTTGTCTTGGTGAGGGTTTTTGCTTCTGATAATTGTTTTAAATTTGATAATCGGGCATTTTCTCACTCACTTAAAGAAAATAAGAAGAGAGCCTGAAGTGTTTTCCTTTTTACATGAATGTATAGCCTTAGACACTGTCACTTAAAATCAGTGTGCTGGAAGAAGGAGAAGGAATGCAGAAAAGAAATAATGAAATCATCTAGAAAGAGAGATGGATGGCAAAGCATAGTGAAGGTCTTATACTATAAAGTCACATTTATTTTTGGCAATTATGACTAGCCCTTTGCTGAGTAATAGGATAGGAGGGAAAACAGAACTTCTCCTGGCTCTGTGGTGTTGACAGGCAGTAAGTACACTTCTTGGAGAAGTATAATGTGGAAACAAAAGCTAGAATTTTCCAGGATATACTTAAAACTGAGCAATTAATCCCAAGGCAAATTCCTGACCCCTCATTGCTTATTATATATTTTTCAGCTCCCACCTTTACTTGTGCAAAACCCAGAGATTTGATTCTTTATTACAATTGCAATAAGACCCTTGATTCAATCAGCAACCACATGCGTTATACAAGGACAATGCCACCCTCAAAGGTGTTGAATATTTTGGCCTCAATCTGGCAAAATCATCAAGTGGAGTTGTTACTCCCAGCGTGGACAGTTTCCCTGAAGTAAGCGTGCTCCTCCTGCGCATGAGACATTTGTTGTTTTGGAGTTTGCAGCCTTCAGAAAAAGTGCCAGGCAAGCAAATACAAGGGGGAGAGAGAGGGAAGCAGGCACAGTGACTGGGAGCACTGCATAAAACAGCAGTCACTCTGGTTTCAGGAATCAGGGAGGCCATCTACCACCAACCGACGACTTGATCACTTTCTAGCATATACAGCTTGCTGCATGATTCTGGAAAGCATGGATTTTTTTGGCAATTCCTGATCTGCTTCCCAGAAAGCTTATTGCAAATTTGGACACTGGGACTAGACACATGCTCTGCATGCTCTAGGGTAATGGAGACCTCCTCCCAAGGGTGGTAGATATGGCATGGGAGAGGAAACAAACCTGTGCTCTTATGGAAAGGTCACTGGAGACCAAGTGAGGCATCATATGGAGCCTCAAATGGCAATAGACACATATGTACAGGCAACTAAATTATACCCCTTACTTATTACCACAACAGATAACGAAAGTGCACCTCAGCCTTCTAGGTGCTCCCAGATGCTTTCTCAGTATTTACTCAGTAATGTTAATTTAGGTAACGAAACCTGCATTGGAAGAATTTAACATTCACCATCTTCACAGTGTGTAGGCTAACAGGACACTTTGCTGAATGCCAGCAGATTACCTTAAGATCTCTTTAAAGGAGGAGCTGCCTGTTTTGGTATGCTTTGAGCAAGTCTGGTTGATACTCCAGAAGAAATCAAGAATAATATCTTCTAACTTTGCTGTTGACCTACTGCAACTCAGACAACTCTAGAAGGAGAATATAAGGTCTTCTTATCAGAAGGAAAGAGAAGAAAACAAAATCCAAACCACCTTCTTATCTTGACTGTGGGAAGTAACATGAAATAGAAGTTGAGGTAAAATCAATGAATAATTACCACATAAATTAATAAGTTAGTTTAAACTATGTCTTCCTCTATCAAGTACCAACATTTGTCTACTAACTCAAATGGCACTTGCAGACAGAACTGTCTTTACAAAGACTATATTTTACATCAGTTACCACGTTAAGTATATCATAGGAAAAAAAAATATTTTTTTTTTCCCTGCTGAAAATTAAGTAAAAATGCATAAAATGTATTGAGACTAGAAATATTCCTACAGGAAAATTTGCTAGGTAGACTACTTGCAGAAAGCAAGTACTAAAAATGTCTGACATGATTTGAAATTATTTTTCATCGTTTGACATGATTTGTATTATTTAGAGGTGCTGTGAAATGATTACTCAAAGCTCTTCAGCCTGGCCTGACTATAAAACATAGCTCTCTATTGGTGGAGACAAACTAGTGAACAGCCAAAGAAGTACAAGCATAGGCAGAAGTTGGGCCAAGGACCTGCAGCAAATTAACAGTGGGGAAAACCAAATGTGAGTTATTTGAGGTAGTGTTATTTACAAAGATAAGGATTTCTGACTCTCCGAGAGTGATGTCTCCCTACAAAGCCACAAATAAGAATGAATAGCTCCAGTGAGGTCTCAGCCAGTGTGGCAGAAGAGGTTCCTGTGCCACAGAGCTGAGATTTTGTATCTACTTAGGTTATGCATCTGCTGGGAAGAGAGAAGAAATCACACAACTATGACTACAAAGGAAGACTTTTTCTGTCTGTTTCTAGAGTGTTTCACTGTATAACCTTTATGCTTCCATTTCCAAAAGGAGATAGGATCCAATCTGTCTCTGTCAGTGAGCATTACAAATAATTTAATTCTAACCTCTGTTACTGTCCTGCCTAAAAAATGAGTGACAGATGACAGAAGAGAAAAAGTGGTAAGGACTTTGAACTGCAGCAATCACTACTGCACCAATATTAACTGAAGATGAAACTAGCAGCACTGCGAAACACAGAAAATTGTGAATAGGCTGATGTAGGTATGAATTGCGCCGCAGATCTAGTGACCCTCCTAATAAAGGTACACACAGCTGAGCCACAGACTAACGCACATTTACTTAAAGGCAGTAGAATTGAAAACAATCAGCAGACTCAGCCCAGCACACCCAAGTCATTACTGTAATTTCACAAAATGGGTCTAAATTAGAAGGGAAGAGTACACAATCACTACTCTTTCTTTCTTACTTACTTTTGAGAGGGCAAAAGTGTACTCCCTTATTGCACTTGCCATTTCCAAGCCTGGTTAAGGAAATTCCCTCTTCTGCAGAGGTTGAAGACCATGAGTGTATTTTCATACCAGAGTGATATTCCACTATGACGTACAATGCCTGCTCTTGGAAGAAGAATAGTCAGGAAAGGGTACATAAGATGTGTGACTGAGATAGGAATTAGCTTTAGTCCGGCAGTCTGCCCAGTCATCCTGCCCTGAGGTAAACAAAACCAGAGTCTGCTGGAACGAGCAGCTGCAGAGAAATCCATAGGTAGCCATATGTGTGCAGAGATACTCCCTGCTATAGCCTGTCCCGCACTGCTCTGGCTTGTTTTGCTGGGGTGCATCTTGAGTGGATTTCTGCAGAATTTATCTTGTGAGATAGTTAAATAACAGGAGGCCTTTGCATGTCAAACTCGTTTAAGGAGAAGTTCAAAAGTCTATTATTTTAATATTTCTTTCATCATTTTTCCTTATCACCCCAAGTTTGTTAACAGGGCGCAGTATTCAACAAGATGCACGTTAACGATGGGACAGCGGAAAGGTGGGGAAAACCTATGTTATGGACGTTGGCAGAGGGGAACCCAGAGGGAGACTCAGCCTCCTGACGAGTTTACCTTTAAAGAGACTGGAAGTGTTTGATTAGAGGTCTGGCTGACTGCAGACCTCTATGGTAAAGTCAGAAAATAGGCACATGCGATGTAAAGGAAGATTAGCTCAAGCTGCATCCTGGGTATTGGAGAGCAGGAAGGTGAGATCCTCCAGAGACCTAAAATTTGCCTTTGCCTTTACTCACTCTTGCCTCCACCCTGCAAGATCACAACATCCCAGAAGCAAAATGCTTATGTGGGGCCAATGGGAAGAGGAAACAGCTGGGGAGCGTCAGATTTAATGGTTGGTGGACCTTCATGGGGAGAGATTTGGGGACAGAAAGCAGGGTGAGAGAATGTACTCATGGAGGTGCAGGTTGCTGGGGCTGGGGACATAGTAATTTGGAGGAAGCTGCCAAGAAAGATGGGGTGTGATGGTCCAGAGTGTTACACAGAAGAAGATGGGAGAGAGACCAAGTGACTCTGAGAACCACAGTCATCTTTGTTAAGACGCAGGGGTTCCAGTCACAGTCCAGGGGCAACTGCAAGCCAGCACCATGCAGACCAGGGCTGCTGGTGAGTCACCAGTTGTCACAGCAGCAGCAGTTGACTTTAAAGCTACGTATGGGTACCAGCATGTATTTCTTAAGAAGACCTTGGGTATAGCTGGGTTTTTGTTTGTCTCACTTTCAGGAGGCTGCTTCCACCTGTCCCTGTTGCTTTTGTCCATTAAAGGGCCAGAGAGAGAAACAAAGCACATTTCCCAACTATTTTCTTCTGCCAGTAACTGGGTATATATAATCTCTAATTTATAGCAATGTTACATGAACACTTGAAGATACCAAGTCTAAGCAATCTGATCTTCTAAGGGAAGCAATATTTTATATTGTGGTTACTGGTGTCTCTCAGTCTTCATTGTAGAGCGCAGCAGAGTTTTTGATTAAAGATAAGCATTGCTGCTCAGGACTGAGAAATTATTAGATCTTGGGAGCAGCTTTAAAGCTTTTACTTAAAGTCCATAGAATTAAACAGAAAAATTTCCAGGTGATAGGTACCTACTCCAGGTGTTAGACATCCTGATGACTTATCATCTTCAGATGTGTCCTGCCCTGTCATCAGCTCTTTCGGAGGCTGAAGGTAAGACAACAACAAAGTATTTAGTAGTGAATTGGTTGCTGATATGTTGGTAAATTGAGGTTTCTCCATAGCAAAAACTTTATTGTCCCTCTACAGGGCATTACTCTGTTCTATGGTGACCTTTGAGACCATGTGACTACACCTGTACTCATGATAACCCTCTGTCTTCTAGATGAAACAGAACCAGGGAGGTGCTAAGAAAAAAGTGTCAGAGGAGCATTAACTTCTTTGATGCGTGTGTCTCCTAGGCCAGGACAGGACACCTTTAATTGCTCCAGGCTAGGCACAGTGGAGGCTTGTTCTTTCCAAAGTTGCCCATGCTGAGTTGTTCTTTTTTCCCGTAACAGAACGAAAGTGTTGTTCATTGTCAGTGTTGTTCATTGTTATCGGTACAAAAGCTCATCTCAGAGCTCTGGTGGCTTTTGCAATGTGATCAGAAATTTTCATGTAACTGGTGTTTGGTTGCATAAGGTAGAACTGTCAGAGCTACAGTAGGAACAGTGAAGTTTTTAAAGCACAGAGTTCTCTAGGATATGGGCTCTTTTGACCTCCTTTATATAGAGTAGTCTTACCTAATTGAGTGGGTTTTGGGTGTAGACAGAATGGTTTAAGACATTACCAGGCTGGAGATTATGAGATGCTGTGAAGGATCATGCAATGACTCCTATTCCATTTCAGAGTAATCGCAGGTAGATTACTAACAAGGGCATGTCATAACCCAGGTGACTTTGCAGTGAATTGGATTAGAGACATTTGGAGACCTTCTTTGTGAAGGAGGAGGGGACTTCATGTTGAAAGGCTAAGGAGCACAGATGGGGTCACTTCTTACACCTCTGCAGCTACTCCTGAAATGACTGCGTTATCACACCCTACCACATACCCTAGTCAGACAATAAAGCAACTGCAAACAACACAGCAGCTCCACCACTGGCTGCCTTGTGCTCCCCACATGATGGGGTACTGCTGGGAACTCGCCTTCACCGGCCACCACGTACCATTGACTTTGCCCTACCCAGGGCCTTCTTCTCCTAGAAGGGAATTCAAAAGAAGATTTAGAAATTAACGTTAAGTATCAGCAAATCCTTAGAAATACTGACAGGTGTCTGTCATATTTAAGATGTAAAACACATCTTGCCAGGCTTTTTGAAGTGCTCAAATATGAACATTTTTACATTTAAAAAAGTAAAGGAAGAACATTTCATTTAGAACCGAATGTGTGGGCTGGTACCCAAAAGCTGAGAAATAAATCATTGTACTATTGCTGTAGTCCTCCTCAGACCCAGGAAATTTAAAATGTAAGCTGTATTTAAAAAGTTAACAGATTTTCATATGGAAATATAAGGTAAGACATTTAAACAACTTTAACTCAAACAACTGTATAGAAGTATTATACAAAGTATTATTCAGGGAAAATGTATAATTCCCCGAGAAATAGCTTATTGGAGAATACTTTTACTTCCTCTGGAAGCACAAATATTAAACTTCTTTTATCATGAACAGTCATCTTAAATTCTGAATGATCCAGTTCTTGTGTCTGTTTCTCATATCAGTCTGACATAAACCTGCAGAGTGATGGAAACATGGCATTGTGCAGTTATTGTCTCTAAAGTAATCCCTATTTACCCTGGGATATAAAATTTAAATCACGTCCTTTCTGATGGATACAACTTCACCCATAATAAAAGACTCTGCAATCACCAGAGAGTAAACAAAACTGGTCATGATGGTTAAGCAGAGAAAGCAAGCTTCCAGCTTCAGCTTTGTAGCTTGTCTTCATTTCCCAAACCCATTCTAAATACAGAAAATGTGCCAGGTTACAAACATGCTGAAAAGAGAAGCCCTCAAACCTCCAAGTCAAAAGAAGCTACAACCTAATTCAAGCAGCCTTGTGATTTCTCTTCCAGCCTAGCCCAACATATTAGGGGTTGGGTTTGCTAATACCGCAGGTTTTGTGACTACACTGGGGCAGTAGCATAAGAAAAACACAAGTTATAATAACAAAGCAGTGTGCAGTAATGGGAGACAACTTAATGTTTTTAATAATGTACTAAATAGAGCCACTCGAGTGACAGTATTATAGTGGGCACAGTTTCTTGCAAGTGTTTACTTTTGACAAGTTAAGTGTTTTGTGAAGACAAATTGTGTCAAGCAGCATGTTCAGCCCACATACTTGTCTATTCCCTGAGGATATGGGGGCTGGCCTTGATATCCAAATGAGGTCAAGGGAAAATTTCTATCTCTTTTCACTACCTTACTGCCTTTAAAAAAAATAGAGAAAAAGAGTAACGCAGGAGACAGTGCCAACAACTGGAGCCTGTGTGGCTTTGACTTGGGCCAGTGAAGGTCAGATGTGCAGGCCTGAAGAGTCCTTTGTGCACAGCCTGGGTTTTCTGGTTAGCGGTGCTGGAGCTAATTTGCCAGCTAACGAGCAACCTCCCTGCCAGTTGAGGAACTCACACAAGTAAAATCAAAGATTGCCAGAAGAGACTCAGAGCTTTCAGCAGTAACATGAGATTGCCAAGGACATAGCTCTGGATGACACACCTATGGTTATTTTAGCAAATGAGTGTTTATAGTGCAATGTAGACGTCCACACAAAGACTCAAGAAAAATAGCATGCCTCCTGTATAGCGTTATGCTTAAGATAGGTACTGTTGCAATTGTGCTCTGTATAGCTGTATAAGACACAATGCAAACTATCTTATACTGCTTATAAAATAGCTCAGACTTCATAATCAATAAGAAATACTTTTCCTATTCTTATTCTAACATAATTTGCATCATAATAGAGCAGTGAGGCCTCAATCAGCAAAGTGACCCCGCTGTACCAAGCACTGAACAATCCGGGGATAATAGCTCTTTCCTGACTTCAATTTTATGTGCAGTGAAATGTTATAATGAGGACATAGAGCCTATCAAATAAATCCGTGTTTAGAGAAAACAGTCTAAACGTATTTTCATCAAACGTACAGGAAGCAATAGTCTGCTTTTAAAATTTTTCTCATGAAAGGTAGGCACCAGCTAAATTAATCTATTGTCTGTGTAATGAATCTGTCCAACTCATTCTTTGGGATAATAAACTAACACTCCCCAGTGCAAATCATAACACATTCTTGTGTGCAATAACACAGAGACAACTGAACTACAAAATGGCTCAGGCACCAAAGTATTGGCCCTTCCCAGCCTCTTCCCTTGTTCTGGAAATCAGGTTAGAGACTGGTTGATGCTTCTGGGCTCCAGGCAGGTTGTAGGCAGAGAGCTTTTCTACTGTTGTTTTTTTTTGTTTAATTACCTCATTTTGCCTTTCCTTCCTTTTTCTTCGGCACCTCCAGGGCTGCTTGGGCAGAGGGAGGGAAGCAGCATCGTGAGACATTTCTTAACAAGGAGGGGCCAAGTGCTGGAATTTGGGTTGGATGGGTGCGTGCAGAAGTTGCTCCTCTGAGTGTGGGTTGTTTTTTAATTTCTTTCTGATAGCCAGACCATTTTAATCTTTACAATGGTAATGATTTGTGCAAGGAATGATTTTGTTGCTTATTGAAGCAGTTAAACCGTAATTGCAAGGAGAGGGTAAAGGAAATGGCTTTTTTGTATATCTTTTGATGTCATTTCTATGCTAATAATACTCAGATTGCTATGTTTGAGAAGGAACATATAAATACATATGTATATATATTTATACGGGGAGGGAGGGGGGAGAACACATTAGCAGGGCAGGAAAGGTGGCTAAGGAGAGTGATGAAAGAATAATGCCTGTCTTAGTCCAAGAGGTAAGACAAACCAAATTGCAGGTGTGACTGATTTCTTCCCTGGATACCTGATATGAGGAGGAGTTGGCTACAACTCAGTTTATAGGACCATTCCATAGCTAGAACCCAAGCCAAAAAAGCCTGTTGGGTTTCTGTGCGCCATTTGGTTTGCTGCCACAGACAAAGAATATAGCAGCCAGCAAACATCCAGCAACCGCTGACTTCGCCCCCTGCAGCAGCAGTAAGCTGGTTTATGGCTGCATCAGCAGATGGGGGCTTTTTGGCATAAACATGGAGAGATACTTGAACTACGGAATAATATTTCCACTGCTTTGCCACACATTCGTATTTGGGGGATACGGGGGACATGATCTGATTATTCCTATGTCTGTGATCTATTAATTTATGCAACACCTGCTGAAATGAAGGGTGGGATAAATTTTGCATAGGTCTAGATGTCTGCCAGGTAGTCACCCAGGACTCTTTTTATATTTGCTGGACAGAAATTGACATTTTTAGTGGGCAAATAGTCTTGATCTGCTTAAATGTCCCCTTGAGTTTAAGTGAATTAGTCAGTGTCTTTTTCTCTCTCTTGACCTCACAGGGAGGTTAGATAAAGAGCCCAGACATACGTGTCTATGCTGTAAACAATCTTAGTGAAATCCCACAAAAGATGCCTGGACCTGACGGAAACATGATGCATCAATAAGGCTTCCTCCTGCAGCTATTGGTAGCCTTGGCTCTGTTGCTCCTGGGTGGAAGGTTTACAAGTAGCACTTGTCAGGATGACTTTTCCTGGGTCCTGACAACAACGGCTACCAAAACAAGTTGCAGTTTAATAGGCAGTGCTATCTAATTGCTGGGATCAAAAAAACTGTCTTGGCTTGCTAAGCTTCTCAATTTATTTTTTAATTTCTTTTGCCTGCAACAAATCTTTATTTAGATTTGCTGTCGCTACGAAGCCACAATCTCAGTGTTTGTGTTTACAAAGCCAAAGATACAGGCTTAGGACAGGGAACTGCTGGAAAGGGTCCAGCAAAGGGCTACGAAGATGATTAGGGGACTGGAACATCTCTCTTATTAGGAAAAGCTGAGGGACTTGGTCTTTTTAGTCTAGTGAAAAGAAGACTGAGGGAGGATCTTATTAATGCTTATAAATACTTAAAGGGAGGGTGCCAGAGGGATGGAAACAGGCTTTTTTTCAGTAGTGCCCAGTGACAGGATAAGAGGTAACGGGCACAAACCTGAGCATAGGAAGTTCCATCTAAACACGAGGAGGGACTTCTTTACTTTGAGGGTGGCAGAGCACTGGAACAGGCTGCCCAGAGAGGTGGTGGAGTCTCCCACTCTGGAGATATTCAAAACCCGCCTGGACGCTGTCCTGTGCAACTTGCAGTAGGTGACCCTGCTCTGGTGGGGGTGTTGGACTAGATGATCTCCAGACATCCCTTCCAATCCTGACCATTCTGTGATACATTTAAAGGAGAAAAACAAACCCACTAACACTCATGCTCAGAATATAGCTTCATCTCCTGCTTCAGCTTGTTTTTGTATATTTTAGGAAGGGGGAGCAGGGGGAAAGCAGTTGTGCTGGGCTCACATACAACTCCCATGCAAAAATACTGTTTCTCCAGGTTATTGCCTTAAAGAATGAGATCTTATCCCGGTGTCTTCATTTCCACCTTTGAGGGGCATTTCGCTTCCTCTTGAATGCAAATGTATTTCAAAGCACGTTTCAGCCCTCTCTCTCCCCTTGTTTCTTCCCTAATTATGAGGTCTTGCGGTCTTTTAGGTAGCTGCCAGGCACCCAAGAGAAGAGTAATGAAATATCTTTATGTTTATTTGAGAGTGAATCTCTTACAAATAAAGGGGGACACCAGAATACCAGGTTTTATATGCTGTTTTAATATTTTTTTTCAGAAAGTCAGACTAATTCCAATTATAAGCTTACATTCTAACATTTTGCAAACCACGAGTCACAAGTTTTCTTCCGTCACCAGCAGTTCCTGGTTAAAGGTCAGCAGGGTTTTATATCGCTAACATGTGACATGTTAGTGTACACTGTTGTTCTGGAATCATCACATCACACATGACCGGGCCAAATTCTGTAATAGTTCATTTGTAAAAATGCACGCATTCCATTTAGGCTTGAAAAAGTGCCTGAGAAAATAAAACTCCCATATTGTCTAGAATGTAATTTCAGTCTGTATTCATCTGCAAAGTTCTTTTCTCCCCTTTCCCTGAGGTGCAGGGAAGGATCTGCACAAGTGTAACAATAACGATCACTTTGTTTCTACTTCAGCATTTCGATTGCTGGGTTTTTTTTCCCACTTCACAAAAGGTGTCAATGGGCTCACCTGTGTTTGATCATAACAGGGGGAATGCATGTCCTTATCTGTATCCTACACTTTACTGGAAACGTGGGCCGCCTCATCAGGCTGGAAGGGATGAATTCAGTAAGTCCATCCTTTTCCTGATGTCAAGGAAAGAAAGGTCAGTACCAGCAATTGCTGATTAAGTTTAGCAAAGCGAGGAAAGGAGATTAGCAAGATTGAGCTTTGTCACCTCTCGCTTTTTGGTTCAACTCTTCAGTGAATGAAAAATTATCTGTGTCTGATTGGAATTCATGTCTTTCAGAAGGTATTTCAAAGAGGTAGTAACATCTGCCTGGCTCAGGCTGAACTAAGTGTTGAAAATTCACCTCTCCTTACAGCCAGTTCAGCAAAGACAAATGAATGTTGATGAGATTGGAAGCTTATTGGTCCAGAGAAAGTCATGGAGAAACTTTTCCCTGGAATTTAATGACAGTCAATGATTCTTAAGGGTGCTGTGGTTTTTGATAGCCACTACTCTACTACCTTCTACAAATAGTATGTGAAAATAGTACAGAGAAAGCTTTCATTGAGGATGGTCAGAAGTCTAAGCTTTGTCTTATTTAATTTTATTTTGCCATTACCAGGGACATCAGGCCTAGTTATTTCATTCAGGAAAGTGCTGAACATTTTTTGAGGAACATGAAAAGTCACGTAGACTTCTTAAAGAAATAAGGTTTATAAAGAGGGGGTAAAAATATCAACAATATTAAATCTGTAAAAGTCAAGTTCACGTTGCATTTCTCATTATCAGCAGAATAACAGTAAATTTCAGCACATTTCTAGGGCAAATATAATATACAGGAAGAGGGGGAATGCAAGCCAGCCTATCTGAGATATTCTGCATGGTACTCAAGGGATTACATAGTAAGTTAGACAGCACAAGATACTTTCTGTCATGTTACTATACCTTACTTTTGTTAGGTATTGCCTGACGGCAGAGTCAGTTCATTGCTCCAGAAGAATGGAGGAATTGGAAAAAAGAGGCAGCATACTGCTTTTCTTGAAAGAGATCTCATTTTCTGCCTGTAGGTGAACAGAAACGTGAACAACTAAAGAAAAAGAGAAATTTGAGAAGACCAAGACAACCTCTTAGTTCAAGCTACTGTTGCAACCTGTTAGCTATTTGGGCATTTTTACTTACAGCAATTGCAAAGTAATCAGACCAAACCTTAGAGAATAACTCTATAAAGTATTTCTTATGGACCTCTTAACCTGGTAGTGCTGCAATATCTCACAAGCCATTTGATATGTGCATGTGAATACCATGTACAAAACGTAAGTAAGAGAGAGATATTTTAGTGATCTGAGTTAGACTTTCTTCCAAACAAGCCTGTAGCTCTGGTGACACCGTGGTGGGCACTTCAATGTACCCACCACCTCTCTCAACTTAGAAGAGCTGCTGATGTGATTCCCTCTCATTAGGGGAGAAAAAAGAAGTCGTGTTCTCTAGGGCTGAAGAAGCAGTGGTGAAGGAAAGAAAGATTCTGAGTGCTGTTCATATTAATGAACTACTGGTTCCCATAAATGGTCCCATGTGCTGGGACTATTGTTATTGTTTTCTTATTTCTGATTTTAGCCTGGAGCATTTCCCTGTGCTCCTTGTAACCTGCAAACAGAGCAGAGGTAGGAGCACCTGGCTACTTCTGCTGCCACTCAAAGCCTGTTTGACCTGCTTTAGGAACATGTGACATGACCCAAACAGGGTCACAGAACAACTTCTGAGAAGTTTTGAAACCAGATTCTGATAAAAGATTCTGGGAACTAAAACTCTTGGAGAAATAATTCCTTTTGTTTTCCAATTTCTTTCTCCTGTTTCTCTTCCTGTAACTGTACTGTTGTACTTTGTATCAGTTCCTCGTCTCTGTGTGCATTATATTCCAAATATTCACAGATACGTAACTCAGGTAACCAGCTAGAATCATTCACTATTTAGAATTTGCCATGTCCAAATAGTTGAATCCATCCATTGTTAAACAACAGCTACGTAATGGAAGAGCTGCATGAAGATTACCATAAGTAAACACAGCTTCACAGGTTTTAAAATGAGAATTTTTTTTTTTTTTTTTTTGGCAACACAAAATAGGAAGAACCTCATACTGCATTGTAGAAACCTCTGCCTTTGGAAGCTCAGGGGAAGCTCAGGATGGCAAAGGTATATGCAGATTACAGAAACAATAAGACAAATTCACATAAGAATACTCTATCAATCTTTTCCTTTTCCTCCTCTCTGCTCTCCGCCCTGGCAGGAACCTTAGCGTTCACTCTGAGAAGTCAAAAAGACTTCTTGTTTCAGAGAACAAGAGGGGAAAAAAAAGTAAGCAATTCTTATCCTGAGTGGCTCTCTACACTCAGCTGTCTGTGAAAGGATGTGCAACCCTTCACTAGGTTGCAATTACATTACCTTAGGATTTCTACTTTGAAGTAGAAATAGTTTATTTAAATCTGAACCTAAACCTTTGAACAGTGTCTTTGAAAGTAATGAGAAAAATTAGTAGCGTGACAGTGCATGCCCTTTACTGCAGTTTTGTAATTCTTTGGAGTCCATTGTTCCCAAACGACCTATTTGTCTGCTTTGAGCTAGGAATGTGTACAAGATGTGGCAGGGTGGTGGCCTGATGGGAATGCTGATCTCCAAGAGCAGAACCTTTTTTTTTTTTTTTTTTTACTTTGAGCTAACAAGAGCATTTGTATCTGCCTGTCTGCATGACTCATGCAGTGATTGTAAGTTATTCCCCTCTGGGAGCCAGAGGCTACCAGCTCATCTGTTTTATTGCATGCAGTAACTCACTTGCACGCTCTGGAAAGCTTTTCTACATAAATAGCGCTGTTGACAAAGGTCCCGTTTCAGGATTCTACATTGGTTTCAATGGGATATTTCATATTTAAAGTTCAATATTTGCTGAAGTACCTAGTAAAATGAGATTTAAAGACAGAAAGACTGTCCTCTCCATCATCATTTTGTTGTTGACTCTGCTCTTCCACTGGCCCTCATGTCCCTAGAGATGCTATCTCAGCAATCTTGTCAATGTACTTCCCAGCTTTCTTTTGTGGGTGGTATGGACTCTCTTACACAGAGCTCCCTGTGCAGTTAGCAGACTGGCAAAGTGAGAGGGAAGTAGAACTGACAGAGACTTCAAAACTCAATCATTTCTTCATTTTTCTATTCTAGCAAATGACTGGTTCAGTGACTGATTCTGTAAGCCAGAAAAGGAGCCAGCATAGAAAGTTAGAACATCTGGTGATGTTCTTCACTATCCTTTTTCTGACAGGGTCTGGTAGCAGATATTTAGAGTAAAATCAAGACAAATACAGAGGAAAATTTTGTCTCAAAAGTCTTCCTGCTCTTGAAAATAGGCCCATTGGGACTGGAAGTTATACCCGTGTTTTTAGTAAACCTTTGATGTTTTCTCCTGGAATGAGCTTCTAGGAGATATTTTGACCAATCCAAACTCCACATACTCTGATTTACCCTACTTTGATAAAGCCTTTCCAGTATACACAGAGTTGCAATTAAGAGTGTAGAAATGGACAGGTCTTACTTCTCTGTGAACAAGTCAGGACAGGGGTCATTTTGACTGCCTCTTAGCTCTCCAAAACCTGGTCTCAGTCACAAATGACCGTCATTGGGGGGGGAAAGTGGCTCTCCTGGAGCATGCTTCATTCTGTGACAGAAGCTCAGACAGCTGAGTTGCATCCTCAAATGTATGCCTGGTCCTCTGTGCACCACCTAGAGCCCCAGACTGACTGGATTAGCTGTCCAGATGTTAAATAGCCAGGGTAAAGGGAGATTAATGTCTCCCCAAGCAGAGTAAAGGGAGATTAACCTTTCTTCAAGTCGTGGACACAAGTAGACCCTAAGTGACTACAAAAGAAAACATTTCCATTGATAAATGTAATGTATCTATAATTATTTTCCTACCAGCTCTTTAGCTTCCTAACACTTTTTTTGCAGTAGTAAAAAGCATTTTGTCTGCTATTTAGGAATTTGGTACATACGCTAAGTGAATAGGAAGTAAATCGGCACAGGATGCAGTTCTTCCAGGCAAACAACCCTATGTAAACGTAAGGAATTAGTATAATCTTTGCTAACCCAGATTATTTATGTGGTTAGTCATCTGGGACCCTACAATTTTATTTTAAAGACCAAAAAACCCCACCACTTTTTAAATGAATATCCATTTGATTTGACTTCTTTCAGTAAAAAGTTCCCTTTGAAAGAATCGCATGAAGAAATTTCTAGTTTGAGTCCATCCAGATGCAGATTCCTTGTCATGCAGTTTTACGCAACAGTAAAACCTCATTCTCCATTACTGCTCTACTTGTACTTACTTTGTCTTCCAGCCCAAATTTTAAAGCAAATGCCAAGCAATTTGTTGGGATGACACAAATATCACAAATGAACCTTAGGTGAGATGTTCTTTATCAGCTGGTGATAGCATCTAGCTGTTCTTCACCTCAGAAATGACATAGATAAAACATTTCACATGCTTAAGAAGCTTTTAGTACAGCTAGGGAATACAAATTCAGTCAAATTTAAAACAGAAACAAAAAAATAATATCCTATGAAAACCTGATTTACCATTTTAACTATTTAAAGGATTTCTTTTTTCTTTCAAAGGGTTTTACACTCAACAGACTGTGGAGTCTTTACACAGGAAATGAAGAAATTTTCTCAGTCTTTCTGACAATTCCCTCAAAGTGGATTCAAAACATAAATTAAATCTCTGAACACTTCTGTTTCACCAGCCAGATAAATAAGCAGTGCAGCAGGATGCAACACCTGCAGATGTATCCCCCCAAGTTCGTGGTTCTCTTCCACGGAAGAAACATATTGCAAAATTGGCGTTACGTGTGTCCTACAAAATGTTTTCCTTCCCAGCTCTCTTGCCTGTTGAGGAATTGTCAAGGGTTTCCACCCCACACCACAGCCCAAGCTCAGCCTGTTGCTGGGGGCAGGATTACACTCGTCTTGTCAGTGCAAAAGCAGTGTCAGCCACTACAACGAGCAAGGCAGAAAGAGTATTCACCTCCTCGCTGTCCCACTTGTTATGTGGGCACACAACAAGGCCTCGGACATACAGAACAGCGCTGTTCATAGCATGGGTGACAAGCACAGGAGCCTTTTTTCTTGGGATAGTGTGCAATCATAGAAAATTAGGGCTGGAAGGGACCTCAGTCTAAATAACTAGTTTATTCATCTGCCCCAAGGCAGGATCTACTGTACCACTGCAACACTGACAGATGTTTATCTAACTCTAATGTATTATTAAAAGCCACTGGTAACGGGCACACCACGACAACCAGACAAATGATTCCTATGTTTTGTTATACTTTTAGCAACACTTTTTAGCAATAAACTTTGTCAGAAGCTTTATCACTGTCTTTCTCAGTGCATTTAAACTTAAGTTCAAACAGTTTTGTTCACTCATTCTCAGGAAACATGATTTCATTTCTAGTAAATTTGAACTTTACTTCAGCAGGGCATGGAGAGACCAGGAGGCTCTGCTGGGCTTCTCAATGGTCCTTTTTGTCTTGTTTGGGAAGGAGTATCTCAAACAGAAATCTACAACCAGTGATAGCACGCGTACCCAGTACCATCAGTAGTCCTTATTAATTGGGTGAAAAGCTATCTGTCTTTCTCCGGGACTTGTAGGAAGGTCATTGAAGAATTTTGTCCTGGTTGCTTCCTAAATTGATTTATAGATAGCTTCCACCTGGAGCCCAGAGAGTAGCCACCCCCTGCCCCGCTGCCTTGCTGGGGAGGATGGATTGGCTCACGGGTACTAGATTTTTCTATGTAGATAGTACAACTGTGGGGAAAATGAAGGTGGTGCTTGGGCTAACCACACAATGAAGGCATGTTTAGTGTAAGCTCTGACATTACTGTACTTTATCAGATCCATTCAAATGAATGAATGCCTTAAAGCGATAATCTTGTTTTGTATCTGGTTTTATACCATATACCTTCTATAACTCATGAACTTGTCCCTATAACAAGCCTATAATATTTGACTTTATAACTGTATAGCTCTACAAAATTTGGCTTTCTAGGAGATGGATGATGGTAATCAATATAAACCAGCCAATTCCAGGGGACACCATAATCCCACCCTCTGACTATGATGCTTTGTAGAGGCAAGAGGTGAAGAAATGTTTTCCTTGAGGCTGTAATTCAAAAATAAGTGCCGCAGCATGTCTCAGAGCAGGGAAACGAAAGTGCACTTCAAACCCACCTTTTATTTTAAACATTCACCTCTTGCATTGGCAAAGTTGTTGATTCCCACTGCAGGGACAAGGAGAAACATAGAGAAGAGATGGGAAATCAAGCAAAAATGTTATCTGTTGGGATCTGTGATGGCCAATAAAGTAATTAACAGCACAGCTGTTAGCAACCAGTTGGAACTGGATTGCAGTGACCCCTGCAATCGGAAGCATAGGCAAGGAAAGCAGGAAAGGGAGAAAACCTAGAGGTTTTCAGCTGTCAGTGGAAAATAAATTGGCTGGTTCTACCCCTTTACACTAAGTTGTCGAGTAGGCACATCTTATGCTCCCCAGCCAGCAGGAAAACAGTGATTTAGGGGCTTCCCATTTTCCCTCATCAAAAGCTTAATCTTCAGAATAACACATTTGCTGCAAAAGCCACAAGAAGGGAACAGAGAAAACAGCTGGTTAGACACCCAGGCTGTCAGAAACCACCTGCATGAAAACGTGTGTACACGCACACTTCCTCATTTTTTATTCAGTATGTGAAAAGACATTCATTGCCACTGGAAGTCTAGTGTGACACATCTTTTGATTAGTCTCTTGGGCCAAGAAGGTAAGAGAGGCAGCACGTTCTTTAACATTTAAGCTATTGATTAAATCTTGCGTTCTGACCAGAAAAACTTGGTTGAAACAATATTGCTTTAGGGATATAACCTGATTTAGAGTCAACCAAATGACACTGACCAGTGAAAACCACAATTCTTTAGAGAATCCTGGTAGGAACTTTGCTTGAGCTAGGATCAAACTTATATGTCAAGGTTGTGTTTGCCACGCTGCGCGCTGCCTTCCAGAAGCTGCCTTACCCATGGAAGGCAAAGAGCTGTTCACTGTAAACATAATATTAGTGGAAAAAGAAACATTTAATGGTATCAAAACCACTCACAGATCAAGTATAGAAGCACTGTCCTGTTTGTTTAGGTAAACCCTTATAAAGATCGCTTTTCAGTATGAAAGCAAAGCTTTCCACAGAACAGCGAGGGTTGAGTGGGTTCGGAGAGATCGAAGGTAACGGTGCTAACCAGCTGTGATAGCTGGCAGTGTGACATGGCCACACACATTTTACTAGGAACTGAACTGAAACTAGTATTTCCTTTAATGAATCACTGAACTAGCCATGGGTTCAAAGTAATGACACAGAGGTAAAATAGCCTAAGCGTGTTAAAAGTCCCAGAGCTCTTACTTGGACTTCAGCATCCCTGCCCACAACTGAAAGAGACTTGAAGAGGGAGAAAACTCTTATAGCAAAGATACTCAGTCTGCTGGATGATGTTATTTCTACCTTAGGGTTCATACTAATTTTGTTTGCTTTGCTACCCTTTCTACCAAACCTCTGAGACAGAAAAAATACCCAATATGATAAAAATCCAGTCCTTTCTACAGAGCACTTAGGCATACAACAGTTATCTCCACAGATAGCTATGAGATGCGGAATATCTGAACTCAGCACATGCTTAGGGAGAGGGAGAGGAATATATATCTCTCCTTATGGGTAACAAATAGGAGGTGAAAAAAGAGGGCAGGCTGACTGTGACTTGAAAGTTCTGGATTTTTTCTGCCTTCCAGAAATAAAAGCCCAAAAGTTTTGCTTACTTATTCTTTTACTATGCTAGTGAAGATGTGAAGAAAGATGATTAAAATGGGAACTGGTAAATAATCCAGAAGGAAAAGACTTTCAGTCCAAGAAAAAAAATTCATAGACTTTTTAAGACCAAAAAAGAAAACTGGGGTAATATACTCTGATCCCTACCATTACATTAACAGTTTTTGTTGAGGCTGAAGCAAGTACATCCTTCCAAAAATCTCTGCAACCTTGATTTGAATATTTTTAGTTTGCAGGGTGACTACTCCAATCAGCAGATAACTTGTTTCAATGACCAATCGTTCTCACTGTTAAAATCAGTATGTTTTCACTTGCCTGAATTTGCCTAGATTTCACTCCCGGATACTGATTATTACATCTCAATCCAAAAAACTGAAGAATGTTATTCTTATCAAATTTTGATTTCTGCAGTGAAATCTTAATATATGTCTTGGCACTAACTTTGGAGATATCTGTAATACAATTACAAGGATGTTGGCTGCTATTCATTATGTTCCTGACTGGAAGAAAACTAAGAGAAGTGAGTGAGTAGGCAGTCTCTGTGGGTCAGTAGGAACCAAACTCCAAAAATGTCCCAAGAAAAAAAGAAAAAAAGCTGGTAATTAACTAACAAACCAAAGCATCACTCCAGTTTAGCTTTATCAGAACAAAATAAATAATACTATGTCACGTAGCTGCATGCTATATCTAAATAAGCATTTGGGGTCCAAATTTCAGAGGCACTTTGAAAAAAAAAAAAAAAGTAGGTAATCTAATGGGCAGCACTTGATCATGATCTCTCTTTTATAAGGATTCAACAAAGTGAAATCTTATTAAAAAACAAGTCACTGTATAAAACTTCTATCCATATTGTGTTAGATATTTCAGGTCAGGAAAAGCAGTACCATTTTTCTAAAGACTAATTTTGCAGTAGAATAAACATAAATTTGGCTTACAAGTTGTGTTAACTACATAGAATAAAACATAATTAATTTAAAATGAAGATCAACTAAATGTGCTCTTACCCTAGGAAATCACTTTCAGCTTAAACAATAATAGCGCCAGATCTGATTGCATATATAGCTGTATTCTTTGTCCAGTATTGACAGTTCAACTTTTATGGCAAGATGAATAGCAATGAAGCTTTTCATTTGTTCTCCAGTTATAGGAATCCGGTAAATAGGGGAACATACAACCTTTCCCCAAAATAATAGTAGATTTCTTATATTACTAATCGAGAAGCAACAGTTGAAAACATGATCAAAGTGCATTTCAAGACTCAAAACATAAAGGACAAAAAGAAGCCCCAACTTACTGTTGTAGAATAACAGGAAAAAAAAAAAAAAGATATAGGGAGCCTAACTCATGCCTGTCATGGGTGAGATGGAACAAAATACAACCCATAGTGGATCTGGATACTGGCTTCTATTTAAGAACCAACAAGATTAAATCTTGTACCCTGATTATTTTACACACTCGCTTGCTGACCCACCAGCACTATCTTCCCAAGGTCTTCACTTCCCTGCCCAGATGGGAGATCCCTCCTGGCTTGGGAAGGTCACGCTGCAAGTCAGGCTGGTTCCTGCTGTGTGGCTGCTTGCAGTTGTCAGTCTCCAGGGTTACCAGCCAAGGTTCCTGGGCATCCCCTGGTGTTTGCCTCTATTGATCTCACCCGTTTCCAAGATCTTCCTCCAGCTTGGATGTGCAGACATTCACCCCCCCACGCACAGACATACAATGATCTGCTGCCTATCAACATTCACAGGGTTGAGGTTTTTTGCCTACTACAGTGACTGTTTATTTAATGTTTGTGCTTGGACATATTGCCAAGCTACAAAAGAACCTCAGAGATTTTCAGAAGCATCTAATGGCACTAAAATGTCCATGAATTTCCTACAACAGAGATATTCTTCACCAGAAAGGACTGCCTTAACTTAACAAATCAATACTGGATGACTTGGAAGAAACTGAGAAACTGAACGGTGAAAAACTACCCAGAACAGATGATATTTATTCAAGAGTTTAAAGCACCTCAGCCATGGAAGTGCCATGACGTGTGATCTACAGCTTAGCATGGACGAAGTGCTACAAGAATGAAAGGTGGCAGTATGGCACCAATATTTAACAACGGCTCCCTGCCTCTGGTGAAAATCACAGAAAAAATTCCTCACCTCCATATGAGGCAGTGACAGAAACAAAGAAGAGAATGAATAGGAAATATGATATATATATCAACACGACTTTTGTTCAGGGAAGTCATCCATCATATGGACAGAATCAGTGCTCAAGTGGTCAGTTTGTCACCTTCCAAAAAAGGTGGAAACAGCACTCCTTATCGAAAGCCCTTCAGTCCTCTCATTCTGGAAGGAAAGATTCCCTTAAGGACTGATAACTGCTTAAAAAGTAGGAAAGAGGGCGCTGAACTATATACAGTCAGTTTTCACAGTGGAAAGGCTGTTGTTGTCATGATCCTCCTAGGTTTGGTGCTGGGATCTGTATTCTTCAACATATATTTATATTTAAATAACATGAAAAAGGCTAAAAAGTGACACGACAAAGTTTTCAGATAATACAACAGTTTATGAGTACTAAGATCTAACGTGGCCTATACATTGCACAACGTTGAATGACTGAGCAATAAAATGGCCAACGAAACTCAAGGACAGCAAGGAATGACATGTGGAAAGAAAACCCACAACCCTGTTCAGACTTGTTGATAAATTGTAAATTAGTTATTTGCATTCAGGAAAGAGCTCTTCCACCCTCTATAAATGCTTTTCTGGGAAGATCAGCTGGATTTTCCAGTAGATGTCAAATAGTCAAAAATAGATGGTTTAGCCAAATAAACGTTTCACTGCTGACACAACTGAGACGCCTCACTTTCCCCTACACCCCCCTTCTTAGTTCTTTCCTTCATTCCTCCTCCTATCCAGCCTTCTCTGCTCTTTCCTCCTACATCCACTGATCCCAAGCGCATGACCCCTCTGTCTGGCTCTGCGACCTGACTAGTCATAAGGCAAGCCAGCTCGACTCACCAAAGACAAAAGCACTTCTTTTCATTATTATTTAAGTGGGTTTTCTGCCGTTTCAGTGAATTGGCTTACTGTGTGTCTGGATGAGCACCAGAAGCACAGAGGCAAGCTGGGCTTTATGAATCCAGGAGCTGGGGGCGCAGAAGCTGAGAGAAAGATCAGGACCTTTCCCTTTTGGCAGTAGCGAGCTGTTATCTTGGCTCAAGCTGTATTATGAAACCATAAGCTGGTGCTCATTTCTAAGCATCTGCTACTGGCCCTAGACAGCAAATTACCTAAATTAATCTTTAATCTGGTGCTGCACTGACATTCTTATAGTCAATGAATCAGACTTTAAAAGCAATCTGCATAGTTACCTTCAAGCAGTGTAGATAATTCTGTGAACACTGTCCCAGAACTTCAGTAGTCTTCTCCAATTAAGTAATCATTAAGGTAATAGATCTTCCAGCTCTTCTCCCTGTTTAACAAATCACGAAGAAATTTAACTACAGAAGTCTATAATAAACTTTATATACATGCACAGGTATTCTTGGATCTCATAATTCTTTTCTTGCTTTAAAGTGGAATACATCTACCTGTATTGGATTTTTCTTCCTGAGTACGAAAATAAACACGTTGTTATAGCCCCAGCAGAAATGTTACAGCTTAACTCGTTCTGCCATTTTGGAAATAAAATTATTTCATCATCATTGTGAAGTCCCATTTGTTGCAAAACTTGTCAAAGAATGAAATGCTTTAGGGATTAATGACATGCTCTGAGTCATGCTTTTATAAAGCTACCACAAAATGGCATCCAAGGAGTACTTAGAGATGAATCCATTTTAACTTTTGAAATCTTACAGCCTTGAAACAGATGACTCTATCTGGAGACAGTCTTGGTCTGGGCTATGTCTCTGTCCTGACCTGAATGTGTCAAATCCAAATGTGGAAATACGGTGGCCAATCAGTCAAAAAGCTCCTCCACTTGGGATGAAGACAAAGTCAGCAAAAGAATGCATCGTTCACAGATGTTACCTTCTTTTTCTTCAGGACATACAAACACAGCAAAAAACTGCCCAGACTTGAATGTTTCAACTGAAGAAAGCCCAAGAAATAAAGAGAGTTTTCCCACACAAACTGGTGTTTCTAAAATAAGCCATCCCGCATTACTGTTACTGTGATAGACTGTAAAACTCACTGGGTCCACACACAGTGCAGCTAATGAAGCAGAAGAGATGCAAACATATCCAACATAGACATTTTTGATTGCTTACGTTCTAAAGAAAAATGAAACATTTAGTAGATATGCTACCTCATCTGTTGTTAATTTAAAGTCAATCAAATCTGGCCCACATTACAAATATTGGCGTTGGTAACTTTGTGCTTGTGTGTGATTTTTGTACCATTTCTTTGCTCTGGAACAGCTATAACCATACTGATCAAACCACCAAGGAGCTATATGTATACGCTTGCTGATATCGCTTGGCATAGCACAGGCCAAAAGCATTTTAAGCTGTGTCACACTTCTCTTCCAGTAGCGTAGCTGTATCTAGGTTAAGTGCAAATATAGCAAGGTCTATATACACCAATTGATTTTTGTGTGAACAGGAGGTCAGTGATGTCAGGATTCCAGTCTGTCGTAGATGGGAAGCTGCTGGTATTTAAATGAATATTACAATTTGCTGTGGTAGTAACCGTTAGAGAAAAATAACAGCTATAGTCAGCTAATGGATTTGTTAAACATTCTTTATCTTCGTGGTCTAAGAGGAATCGTGAAAGTGCATTAGTATAAATATTTGCATTTAATATATTACATCATCCTGGAAAAATTGTCATGAATAAATACAAGTCCAAGTACAAACTTTATTCTTATAAATTATAGTGAGACAAAGAGACAATCCTGAATTGTCCTTTTCAAAATCCTTCACCCTGCAGAAGCACAGGCAGCCAGCTCATGAAGCCATGGTAAATCACGGTTAGACAACAGGAGGGAGGGAGGAAGGGAGGGAGAGAAGGAGGCAGCTCACTACCAGTGCCTGGCACACACAGCCGGAGCTGCGATGGGGCAGCTCTGCCCCGGCTCCCACCTTCTGCTTGACCTCGGGCCTTTACCCATCCTCTGTTTTCTTTCCTGTCTTCTGTTTCTCTTCAGCATGTAAGGTATACCATTACCAGTGCAGAAGTTCAGCATAAAGATTCCTCTGAAAGTCCATTTGGGCATTTAGCTCCATGTAAGTGAAAGGCAAATTTTGGGTCACGGATTCGCAGATTCGCAACCAGGCACTGCCTAGGGTAAACCCGGCCTTAAAATGACTTGTCAAAGTCCTAGAAAACAGTTTCCATAGCAGTTTAGCATTGCTTAAGACAGACAAGTGATTTCATTCTCAATTTGCAGTTAATTACTAATTTAATGAGACTTTGTAAATTAGAACTTCAAAAAAGGGCATTTGTGTAAGCTGGCAGTTCAGCATATGGATGCTGGGGGAAGAAAAGCTATTTTATATGGCTATAAAAGCTAATATGGGAAGTTGATGGTTATGAAATGTGCGGCTGAATTGTTGGACTAAACAGAGCAGAAGCTGTCGTTCTGATGGTGGGTGGTGTGGGGGCCGTATCCAGAAGCGAGTGGGAGGATTCAGTGCACAACTTCAGCACTGAGATATCACAACTGCCATGAAGCAGGAGGGATTGGAGTGATCAAAGGACAACACCAGACAACAGCTGCAGAAAAAGTGTTGTCTGCCGATACAGAAAACATTGCTTCTTCCCTGCCAACATACTAAGGGACTTACAATAATCATTCTTCTGGCCTATGGAACCCTGGAGGGAAAGAATGAACCTCTGTTTGCTTTTTAATAGCAGTGGTGGTGTAGCTGTGATGGCCAGAGAAAGTGAGGCTTGGAGCAGAGCTAACATCCTTCACCAGAGCAGATATACAACATTTTCAAGCACAGACACACCCGCAGGGTCTCAGAACCTCACAGCACATCTGATTTTTCCAAATACATCAGCAAGGCTAGTGAAAGATACTGCCTCTCCCTATCAATCTTGCTTTCCTGGAAATACCATTCTGTACTTACCTACCATAAGGAGTTACAACGCAATTAAATTAGCAAAAGAGTGAGGCCTGGGGAGGTTCCTGCACCACCAGTGAATAGCACAAGAGAAACATAATAACTGCTGACGGACACACTAACTTTTCCCTTCTTAGCACTGTTTAAGGCACACATGTTTTGTAGTTTCACTCCCTCGTTTACCACTGGATTCAATGGATGTGACCCAAGTTTGACAGAAAGTATGATTTTACTTATTATAAAGCAGACATGAATGTCAGAAGGAAGAGAAATGTATTCGCAAATGAAATAAGAGACCCCTGTCAGTGCTAAGCTAAGCAGCCACTCTCTTTGGATGTCGCTAGAGTTATGGCAGTTTGTCACATGAATATGATTCCTCTCCTCTCTCCAGACAGTGGCTTAAAAACTAATTCAAGAATACAGTGACTAATACTAACAGCAGTCATAATTTTTCTGTGAAATCAGCCACACAACATTTACCATTTTGGCTGAACAAAGTGACTTCCCACTGGGGCAGGGAGACTAATGACTGAGATCAGGAGGTAAACCTAGGGCACTAGCAAGCCAACATGGGGAACAAAAAATGAGAAGGAAAAAAAAAGTTAAAAAGTAAATAATTAGTGTAAGCACAATCAAAGGCATTCTGCCTGCATTATTGCCTGCTGATCCCATTTCTTTCCAACCCATGCAAGAGGCCACATGCTACGCCAGTGCAGATGTATCGCACTCAGGGGTATGCTTATTCCCTTGATCACAGCCCTTTCTTGTTGAAATGCATGCTATGAAGTTTGCTTTGACAAACCTCTGAAAAAGCCCTCCCTAAACATGCACAATGTGATAAGAAACAAAATTCAGTTCTCCTTTACGACTGATTTTCCTTCAACCTCTATCGTCTTTGAAGGAGATATGGAAGTCACTAAAGTTACTCGCTGATCTCAAGCACCTTCTGAAAGTACGCTCTAAAACTTGTCTTTCCAAAAGAGTCCTAATCTCTAAAAATTGCTATCAAAACCTGCAGTAAAACAGCCATCCATCCATCCATTCTCAGCTCTTCTCACAGTAACTCAGAAAGATACGTAGTCGTGCTGACATGTGTTGAAAGCAAGCCAGATTTCAAAGGCGGCCAT
The DNA here is from genome assembly GCF_000708025.1 of Charadrius vociferus. Classification (NCBI taxonomy): domain Eukaryota; kingdom Metazoa; phylum Chordata; class Aves; order Charadriiformes; family Charadriidae; genus Charadrius; species Charadrius vociferus. Next base: position 964,394 of record NW_009648877.1, on the reverse strand, counting down.
CTGCATGCAAAACTTGCTCTGTTATCCTTGTCTGAAATAATGCCTACTTCTCTTTTCTTAGTTGTTTGTGCGCGTGCCTATGTGTGGCCTGTAATAGCACTTGCTTGAAATGGGCATAGAAAAAAACATATCTCAAGCTTAAGGTTGGAATAATGCCACTAAGTACATCCACCCCTTTTGCCCCAAAAGGAAAACTTCTCAACAATGCGGTCATTGCCAGGAAAGTGTCATGTTTTAGGACTTGGTATTTTTTGTACATTGGAATAAAGATATTTATAAGTTTTTAGATCCCGATTTCACCTATTTTCTGTTCTCTGTCCCCTGCTTCTATCTTGTCTGCTGTTCTTATGCCTGCACCTCCTCCTCCTCCTTTTCGTTCCATACAGGACCGTTTTTTCCTGACTATTTCTCTGGACTCTTGAGGTGAATCTGCTTCTAACATATTCTGAAAGTAACGTATTCTGAAAATAATTTATCTAAAATTTTGAATTCTGCCCTTGAATCTAGTTCTCAATGCTAGCACAGAAGATCTCCAAATCCCTGTTTTAAAGAAAGAGTTATCAAAAATAATTGCCAGAACAATGCCACTGTTCTCTGTCAGGAAGGGGGATGCTGCAGAGAAGCAGGAATTGCCATTTTAAGGGACAACTCACACTGTATTTTTGGTAAGAAAAGGAACCACAACTGTCACAGCACGACCGCGCTAACTTCAAAGCAAGCCAAAAGCTGAATTATTATCATTTAGTCCCAAGGAAAAATGCATTTGCGAATCACCCTCACTGCGCACAAGCCAGATGTCCAGTGTGCTCTATTATTAGTAAAGAGCAGCGGCAGCAGCCTCTAGCAGAGCTGGGAGAGGAGCTAGAAAGGTGGTGGCTGTAGCTGAACACATTTATTTGCTGACTCATAAGCGAGCCTGGCCAGGACTCGCACGGCTTTGTGGACTAGCTGCAGCCTTAAGGGACAAGCTCCATAAAGTTGCGACAACAAAGCTGTTCTGTGCTTATTTAAGCAAAACTCCCCCTCTGAGGCAGAGTCTGAGAGCTCCCCATGGAAAATTTATTTACATATTTGAGTGGTACATCACTCAGTTATGTGAACGTTTCTCAGGACTGTAAATCTGGTAGCTAGTCTAAATCTGTGATCCCACCGTGGTTTTGTAGCTTCTTCCCTGTTACAGGCAGAGAAAAATTTAAATAGATAAACCCCCTATTAAAAGTGACTATTTTTCTTACTGCTGAAGAAGAAACAGTCGCAAGATGAGCTGTAATTTTTCATCCAGATGGTAGAGAAGTTTGTGACTGTTTTTAGCTCTTGGACCACAGACCATAGGCTTTGAAGACTTGCAGTCCCACACACCTCTCTCTCTCCCCCTCTGAGAAATGAAGAAAAAAAAAATGTTCTCTTCTTGTCTAGTCAACAAGAAGGCTGGTTTAGGTCGTTGAAGCAGCTTAAGTCTATGAGACAGCTCAAGTCCAGTCCATTAGAAATTTGGAGAATCAATGGAAAGACTTTTAATATCAAGTGGTACGGAATGGAAACCAATGTATGCATTAAAGCATAGGACTGAGATCTTATAAGAAAGGTCTCTGGGCATCTGTGCTATGCATACCTTACGCTGCATGGCAGTGGGGGACACTAATACATCTGTATGGGATTTACAGGAGAGGAATTGCGTGGGGTAAGAGAACAGTTGTGGCAGTTTGTCAGCAGCAGTATTCTGCAGAAACGCACTTCTAGCGAAAGGAGAGGGGCAGACCCTTCCTCCTTCGCAGGAACAAAGTTTTAACAAAACTATCTTTTTCTCATGTGACTGAAATGAAAACCTAGGCAGCTGCGATCCAAATGCAGGCTCAGAGCTGTGGTTCACAAATGTGAGCGCTGTGGTCCTCAGGGCTGTAACAGCAAAGAGTGTCTGGCCACAGCAAGAGCATTAATACCGCACAACGCAACAAGACTGCTCCGGCTGCCATCTTGTGCATGGAGAGGTTTTTAGGCTGGAGTCCTTTTTGTGGAAACCCTTACGAGGTCCAAAATGCTGCAGAAGTTACAAAAACCCTTTGTGGGGCTGTACAAATGCCTCTTTGGACCTTGCTGAAAATGCTTTCCTGTGGAAGCAGATTTCTTCTTGCACTTCAGAACAAACGCAGAGGACAGCAAGCCCTGCATGGAGCCATTAGCGTTCAGTGCTGGGCTCTACTGCTGCTCTGGAGTTCAGAAGGGAAGACCATGCACCTTTCTTTATTGCTAATGACTTGTTTCCAGCAAGAATTCTGCTGCTGATGATAAATTACCCAATACCGTTGTCCAACCCCCCAAGCTTTATCTCTCTACTCCGGGCTCCTTCTCTCCCAGTCGATGTGCAACCCCTGGGATGGGGGGCAGGAGAGCTAACAAAATGCTCAGATTACAGCAAGACGGTGGAATTGTAAACAGCAGCAGACACAAGAGAGGAGACACAAAGACGTGAACAAGTAGCTTTTGTTTCCAGCTGCTAGCAGTGTCAAGTTATTCTGGCAAGACCAAAATTACAGCTAAGGCAGACCGTACCTCCGTTATTACTGGCGAAAAGAGGAATTGGCACCATCAGCCTGCAAACACGTCTGTGAGGCAACTGAGGGTTGGCAGGTGACAGATTTCACCTGGTGACTTGACTGGAGAGAGAGACAGAGAATGCCAAATGTGGCAAGAAAGCAGGGGAGCAAAGGCAGGGGGCTGCGAGGGGAGGAATAAAAAACAAAATCCAAAGTATCTGTTCATCCAGAGAGAGCACACATCATCTTCTGTCTGTACATACCCAGCTTTCCCCTGGGAGGTACAACGATAGAACCCCCAGCTCTGTCCTTGGCAAATCGCTTTATTTTGCAGTGTCTCCCTCTGCTATCTGGAGATGGCTGCTGCCATGTTTCTTTCATCATGTGACTTCGTTTGCCCAGTCAGGCTGTAAACTTTTAGGCGCAGGGACACCCACGCTCTCATTCTGTTCATGAACCACGTCTGGCAATAGTCAGGGGCCCTCTGCCTCCATGAGAGCCCCCAGGTGCTGTGGTGACTAAGTCAGTGCATGTGTTGGTTTGAATGTTTTGGTTCCCTTTAGCAGCAGGAGCTGCAAATCCAGCAGCTGCAGCAGTGGGATGCTGCTGAGGTTGAAGATCCTCTGAAGCTGTTAACACCAAAGCAGAGGAGAAAACAAGTTTAAGGATAAATGAACTTTCATCTTCACAAGTTCTTAGCAGGGAAGGAAGGATGAAGGATAAACAAGCAGATCAACAGTATCTGAAGTGGATGAGGTACTGAGATCTTCCAAGAACATGCAGATCAAGACCCAGAAGAATGTTTGGGGTACCAAAAAGTAACGTTGTGATGCTCCCAGAGCAGACCTCAGGACTAGGTGCCCAAACTTCTTGTACAGGCCCTCATGGGCAAAATAGCTCTCTGTAATTCTTTTCTTTAAGGCACTGTGAGGAGGAGATTAGTAACATTATTCCCAGAGAAGGAAACTGAGGCACAAGGAGGAGAGATGACTGGGCCAAAGATGCAGCCTCATTCAGCTACAAGTTTGTGCAAGCTGCATCTGTTCTTTCGTGCAAACAAAGGAGAGAATCATGCTGTTCAGGGTTAGACACACACAACCCAAACTCCCTTTAGTTGATTCACCAGCAATAAAAACTGCAATGTCCTCAGTGCTGCTAATCTTTTCTGGAAGGTACGGTTTGAAGGGACAGGTGAAATATTTTCTAAAAATCAACTGAGTGCTTTAAGAAAGGAAAAAAAAAAAATTAAGACCTGGGACATACAAATTTTCAACCAGGTCAGAGATGAACTGAGCTAATGCTTCTACACCAGCTGAGAAGGTGTGCAGTACGGTCCTGCTAAGACCTAATCTTGATAGGATATTTAATTTAACAATTTAATAGAGTAGTGAAAGGTAAGGCATTTTCATTCAGTCCATGATTTTGTTCTGCAGCAATGCTATGAACGTAGAATTTCCCAAGCTTGTCCTGATTTCTCCTCAAAGTTGTGGTTTAGAGGCTAGAAATGGAGAGCTTAGAGATGGAAGGCTGTTTGGTGAAAACTGTTCTTGCAACAGATTCTGGATGTTGCTGGTCCCTATTGTACTGGTTGTTTGGTTTCACCTACCTCTTACCGGAAGACTTATCTACTCTGGAAGTATAGGTAGATGTATAAACAGAATCAGAGCTTTCAAAAGTAGTGGTGGGTTGTTTTTTTTTTCCCCGGTATACAAGCTGAAAAATACAGACACATTTCTGTCTTCCATTGCAAGTCAGCTGATTCAAAACCAGAGACTGACTTTGATTAGAACATTTAATCTTCAAAAACACCATTGTATCAATGTTATATCATTGCCCTAGGATATTTCCCAGAATGACATGTGTTTTCCGAGTTACATATATGTGTGTGTATATATATTTTTTTCTTAGAAGGGGTTCACTATCTACACACTGTATATATGCCAGAAAAAGCATTCATTAGTGAAGACGCAAGTGCTGAAAAAAAAGTGGAAAATGAGGATGTCATTGCTAGAGCTCCACTACATAAAGCCAAGTTGAAAGAGGGATATAGGCTTCCAGGTAATGCTAATGGTGCCGAAGAGGGTGTCTTACATGAAAGGACTCTGGGAGCAGCAGCATTAGGTAGGGTGTTGGAGAGGCAATGAGAATGCATCTTCCAAAACCTCTCAACCTAAATTACAGTTGGTTTAGTGCCTGTAACAATTTCTGCAGTCAGGACAGGAATGAACAACCTACTCGCTGTTTACTTCCCCTGAAGGCACTAGTGCAAACAACACATTTTAATGTGGTTTCACCTATAAATGTATAACCTTGGACCAGGATGTTACATACACAACATTACTCCCACAGAGAGATGTTGTGACAGTGACATGCTAATTCTGGTGTCCTGCCAGGGATGTATTGAATGCATTTTTTAGGAAAATAAAGGGAGAGGTAATTGCACAATATGCAAAGGCTTTTGTAATTTTCTTTAGAGGCTGAAGAAGGGTTTTATTTAAGCAGGGAGACAATAGGCAAAGCCATTTGAAATTCACAGAGGTATCAGTGCAGAATGGGAAATGAAGTAACAGTAGCTACAGGTCAGTGAAGGTTGCAAAAGAAAAAAAAAGGAAAACCCAGGTAATTATCCTTTCTTTCCTAATTAACCCTTGCTTTCAGTTTCTGCCCAGCTTTCCAGCCCTGAGGGAGAACCTGTTTCCAAGACAGATGCCAGGTGATCCAGTTCAAGGTGTTCCATCACTTCTGAAGCACAAGCAAATTGCCTGAATTTGAGAATAAGTTGGCAACTAGAGCAAAATCTGCTGTCACGTGTTATTTTTAGATCAAGGGAACGAGATACGTGGCCACAAAGGAAACCCCACCTGCACGCTTCACTTCGAAGGCTGAGGACAATTTTTTTCTCTTAAAAGACGTCACTCCCCTATGTAAGATAATTTTGACAGGCTTTCAGAAAGTCAAGCTGCCCTCTGCAAGCCTGTGCAAACTCTGCTGAGTAATATTGAAACTTAAGTTTAGAAGCTAGCTCTTGCTGGTGTTCATAAAAGATGACCTGCAGAACTGTGCTTTGCTATGCTTAAATGACCTCCGTTTTTCTCTTTCCTTTAAATGGTCCTATCTAGCCTAATCACCGAGTTTTTAACTTACATGGAAGAGAAATTCTTGTCTGGCATTCTCTAAAAACAGCAAAGCTTTCTCCAGAAAGAGTAACAGGCAAATGTGACTCATAATTTACCAAATCCATGTTAGGGAAGAACCAGCTATCCTGCAGGAAAAGGAGCTGTCATGCGTTGATCTAATCCCCACTAATTCCAGTCAGCGCACAAAATCTTCCAATGCTACCAGAGGCAGATTCTGGATTGAGAGAAAAAGGAGTTTTCATGTTGCACCCAGCCCCTGCCTTCACAACATGAAAATAATTCTAAGATGTCATGGAAACTTAGGAAGGATAGCTTGGATAGGATATGAAACAGTTATTGGTATGAGCTCTATACAGCTGTCCACTTCTCAATCATTCCCCCCAGTCAAAGCCTCCTGGAAAAATTTGAATTTCTTGACTATAACTCAGACATGTATTCTACAGAGCAGAAGGAATGATGGGAAAATTAAACCCACACATTAGACTAAAGTGTTTCCCTGCATGAGCAAGATGCGTTACATCCACAGCAGAAGAAGAACAAGCAATTGATCACTGTGCATCACAGGACAGGATGGGGCTGCTGAATTAGTATTGAGCTGGAGTGTACCTTCTCCTGCTAGGCAGTAAAGCTGCATTTCATAGGTGTCCTTTGTAATGAGAGACAAGATTTGTATTCATCTGAGGGTCAGGTCTTTAATGAGATTCACTTCCCTGGTCTATAAGTCACAATGAAATGACTAGAGCTCTCCCGCAGCCAGTGTATCACCTCCCCAGCCACGGGCCTTCCAAACGTCAAATGCAAAGTGCACAGCAAAGCACCCTCTTGCTTTCCCTCATCATCACTGATTCACTTGGGATATGGCACATGCTGTCACCCACAGAGCCATGAAAAATGTGGAACCTGTGACCAGGAAGAGCTGCTGCAGAGCTGGGATGCTGCCAGAGGGTCTGTGTCTTTGAAGAGGAAAGTGCTGCACTTGCCCAAAATCTTCACTAGAGAAGGAAATGGTGTTATTCAAAACACTGTCCAAGGGAAGGCCTTTCCTAAGACTAAGCCTTTCTTTGCAAATAAGAGTTTGTTGCAAAATAAAATGAGATCAAAACCATAAAAAGCAAAAAACCCCAACCCTAAACCAGGTCATATAGCTGTGGTTGTATGACCTAGTACAGGACTTTGTGCTGTTAGTTCTCCTAGTGTACCAGACTGATTATTTCAGGCAAAACTACAAAATAATGCAATAGGAAGCTGAATTCAAGTTGCACCTTAATCTTTAGCTTTCCTAAGTTTTGAGTGATTTAACAACATTCTTTAATGCTGTGTTTAGGGGCTCTGATTGAGTATGTAAATGTCATGCCTGTTTGCTGAATCCAAGTATTGTCTCTAATCCATACTTAGCCTGCAACCACTTTAATAACAGCACTTAAATAATTCATTGTGCACCTGCACAGAGGCTTCACATGATCCATTTTAGAGACGTCACCCAGTCCATCCCACTCCTTTGCAACAGCCACAGTGTCTCGGCCACCAGGAGCCAGCAGTGTTGCCTGGCATCCTCCCCAAAAAATCAAGAGCTTTCACAGGCTCAGATGCTCAACAACTTTACAGTCTTCTCCTCAATCTGTGACAAAAGCACCAATGTCTGACCAGAGAAGGGAGCCAGACTAGATGACTTGGGGCATAGAAAGGAGCGGAATTATTGGAGCCCTAAACAAGACCATTTAAAGGTTGTGTTGTTTTGTTTTGTTTTTTTCCCTTAGAAAGTTCTTCCTCTTTCCATTTCAGTCTCTTGTAATGTATCCTGAAACTCCTCAGTGTGACTGACTCACAGAAAGGGACAGTCAGGTTACCTAAAATGTTTTGAAACCGGCTTTTAAGTCATTCACAAACATTTAATATTTTAACTAATGACAATGGCTGCATTCAAAAGGAGCTTTATCCACTATTCCCAAAAGCAAAGCAAGGAGGCAGAAAAATGAAGCTGGCTCATTTTTAAATAACACTTTTTGCCATAGCTGTTTGCTCCTGTGCTGCTTGTTTCTAGCGTTGGCTGAAATAAGTAGTGCTGAAATACATACAAAATAAGCTATACTATTTCTAGCCAAGCCAAAAATACCTGGAAACCAAAGCTTACCAAGCAACGCTGTTCTCAGTAAGTTCAGAGGAAGATTAAAGTCAGATTCAGCTTTTGGAAACCTTACTCAAATGAAATCTCCAAACCTAACAAAGTTTAATTATTGTCAGATATTCTGCTCAAAACCATGGCAATGGTGAAACTTCATGAAAAGACAACCTAGGATCCACCTTGTGTAGAAAAATACCTGGCGCTGCAAATATTAAGATTCCTCTCCAGATCAAAATATAAGTTGCTTTAAATGTAATTTATTAATATAACCCATGTAGTTTTTCACACAGCTAACAGTTGTAGAAATTAAGTAAAAAGTCAGGTTTTGTTTTCCTTGTTTTGGTAACCATGGGTATGAGATCACTCAGACACTTTGGGGTGCAATCCAGACTTATTTCACCTACAGGAATACAACCAATTAATGGAACATGTGGTGAAATAATAATAATAGTAACAACAACAACAACAACGGCTTTTCCAATACTGTATCTTTTTAAAAGCAAGAAATCCTAAAGCTTTGAGGACTACTAAGATTTTCTTTTGCCTTCCCTCCCTCCCCACTTGTTCATTTTAAACTTAGTTATATCAAAAACATCCATTTCAGCAGGTAGGACAGTTTACCCTCCTCTAAAGCCCATTAATCAAGTGAGCTTTTTGCCCTTGAGGTGTAGGACATCTCTTCTTCAGTTTCAGTCCTATATGACATTGTTAGTGCCCCCACAGAGGCCTTCTGCAACAGAAAACTAAATGTGTCCAAGCTAACAGGAAGCAAAAAACCTAGCTGGAGATAAATGAGGTACTTATGGTACCTTTGAGATTCTCTCTGTATGTTTTTAAGAGGGCTCTCTAAAAATGAAAGGGGCATATCTTATAATAACTGAAACAGAGAACATCCACCTCAGAGCCATCAGACATTTAATATCACAGCATTAACTATTTATTATGAGGGTATATGGAACAGTTCATTAAATGATGAAATAACTTCTCAAGATACCAAACCAAGAATACGGGAAAAAAACATTTTCTTAGACAGATCAACCACTGACTTACAAGTCTGCTGTCGAAGGCCAAAACGCTCTGAGCTCGCTGAAGACTGTACATGTATATCTAGTCTCTCATAGCCATTTTTCCCAGGTTATGCGAAATGGTTTTCCCATTTTTCTCTTTTCATCCCCTTTTTTCCCCTGTCTCTCCACTGATCTTCACTTCCTTTGTCAGCCCCAAAATGAAGAAATCTGTAATAAAAATGACAGAGTTAGATGATTCAGCTCATTCGCTGTGTATCATGTGTGGCACGGAACATGTACACTAAAAAGCTGCATTTTATCACATCAAGAGATTACAATTGTCACAGGCCAGTACAGCACAGAATAGGAAGGAATATGTCATAGCAATGATGCTGTGTTGAAACAAGTGTTTTATCTGTTATCAGTTGATAAGCAAGGTGAGAAGATGATTAATATTAAGTACACTTAAAAGTCTTGTAGAGTCAAAGCTTTATCACGTTTCCAGGCATTCCTAGAACTGTAATTATTTTTATTTCTCTTTTGTAACTCAATAAAAACCTAGTAAGCATTGAAGAAAGGCGTAGATTTGCTTGCAACACAATAAAGTTAAATCTTAACTGATATTTCGTTGCAAGTACTGGAGAAATGACCTTTCTGATTGTTCACAGCTCATCTTTTTCTCCCTAATACTGTCAAAATAGCTCAAGGAAGCCACCTTTATGGTTGATGTGCTTATGCACATTGGAGCCCCTTGAGGATATGATATTTATTTGTAACCATGGTTGCTCTTATTATTCAAGAAACAAAATATCTAGAAACCCCCTGGACTGCTTACACCCCACTCCGCAGACATTGGGGTGGTTGAAGTCTCCCATGAGGAACAGGGTCTCGATCGTGAGGTTTCTTCCAGTTGCCTGAAGAAGGTCCCACCTGTTTCTTCTGACTAGATGAAGTGGACACCCACCGCAGCATCGCCTGTGTTAACCTCTAATCCTGACCCATATCTCTTGACTGGCTCATCACCCATCCTATGGTACAGTTGCGTGCATTCCCACTCCTCTCTCACATAAAAGGCAACTCCCTGCCTCTCCATGCTGGTTCATCCTTCCTAAAAAGCCAGTACCCATCCATTGCAGCGCATCCCTGTGATCCCAGTGAGATCATAGCTCTGCAGCTACCTGCAGACACCTAGCTCCTCTTGTTCACTCCCCATGCTGCCTAGAGTTCCTCTGGAGTTACTGGGTTTAATTTGCAGCACTAATAGCTCCGCAAATAATTTGCGGCCCCAGTCCCTGAAATGTGTGTCCTGTACGTTTGCTCTTCTCCTGGGTGTACCTGGGTAACTCACACTGAAATAGAGTGGCCACATGCATCCTCCCACGCACCATGGAAAGAGACGCTTTTGCAAGCCTTGTCTGCCTCTGCCTTTCTGCCTCCTCCTGCATTTTTATGTGGGTCTTGGAACACAAATATTTGAAAAAAAAGTTTGTATAATCCCTTAGGCAAATCTTTGGTCACTCTGCAGAGTTAGGCAGGTGACTGCAACCAGTCAAGTCACTGTGGTTTGCCAAAGCCCTGTTCAATGGCTGAGCTACAAAAGCAGACTACAGGTGGGGGCCCGGCCACTTACACTTGTGAAGTGCTGTTTAAAGTCATTGGTGTGATTGTTTCACCTGTAAAATGGACAACCGGGATTAAAACTGGAAACACATGTTTGACTGACTGAGCATGATTTGCACCACTGTAGCCCATTTATGAAGGACGGCTTTCTCAGCTGTAACAGTAGGATTGTTTTCCAATCATCTGATTGTAGCCTGCGTTTGACTTGAAGACCTGAAAGGAAAGTATTCCATCCTACAACACATGAAGAAAAACTAGGATAATCTGGAAGAATCTTGCAAATTATTCATTTTCTGTCTGTATGAATTCAAATTACAAATGGATGAAATGTTAGCACTCCCTCAAAATGCAACATATAATCTGAATTATCCTGTGGGTCTAAGGGACCTCAGGAGGTCTAGTCCAACCTCCACGAGAAACTTCAAACTATAAGCTGATGCAGATGCAGCTTTGCAGCAAGGAGGGATGTGATCTCTAATGGACACGTTTGACCATTGAAGCTGATGAAATAAATCTTGCTATACCAGATGTTTTGCTGGTTTTTCTGGTTTTGCTGTCTTTTTTGCTCAGGGTGATGGCTAGACTAATACAAAGAATAACTTTCTTATTGTAGCTGTATTCAGTCTTGCAGCATTTTTTTTAGTATAGCACAGTAGAAGCCCTGGTAATGCAGACATGTCCTGCAGCTAAAATTATCACCTGGTTTCACATTTGAAAAATGTGAAGTTTACATGCAGACCATGATGTTTTTCTTTTATTTGCTCATCATTTGTTACAAATAAAAAGACAGTAATATTATTGGGTTTGTACCTTAAGCACAAACAAATCATAGAAGATAAATTATCCTGAAATTATATTTTTTGGAAGTCAGGGAACAATAGCCTCATAGCAGAGAGGAAAAAGTCCATTACAACCCAAATGTGTTTATCAAGGGATACCACAATACCCCAGGCCATGTTATTTCAAATTAATGGGGCTTGTAAACACACTTTTCTTGTTATATCTTATTTGTATCTGCTGAAATCATATACAGCTGTGAAGCATTGCCAGAAGTGGTACTCTGCAGAGAAATCTCCAATTAAGAAGCTGCAGAATTTTCATAATTTCAATTAACAAAAATGAATGGGGGAAACCTCTAAAGCCAGCTGGCAAGCAGTTTGTTTTGTATAAATCCCATTTTCTTGGGAGTAAAGTTCTATTAATCAGCAATGTTACATCATGAAAGAAACAAAAATCTATTTAAAAAAAAAAAGTAGCCGTATCCAGACATCTATAATCACAGAATCACAACCTTAGTACTGTGGATATAGTTAAATATGAAAACAATGAAACGGGGCTAGTGATGGCAGACATGATTTCTAAGTGGGAATGTAAATAAACTGTACTGCTATAAGTTATTTTCGTACTAGAATACTAAAACAGGCAGCATGAAGACAAAGAAAAAAAGTATTACCTTTTTAACTAAATTAATTACACCAGCGTGTAGCCTGTGCCTACGTAAGGTATCAGAACTGGACTTCAATCAATTGAAGAGCCTTGTGATTTTGACACAGTTCAAGATCCAACGTGGCTCTCAGAACCAGTTTTTTATATTTTTCAGGCTGGTTGTAATCTCTTTTTCATAGACTGAGCTGTCACAGTGACTCAGTAGGATTCTGCAGGGTAGTCAGTTTTAAGATCAATACAAAGAGTTGCAGGTGATGTGTCCTTGGAAAAAAAGAAAATTTTTTTTTTATAATTTTCTTTTCAGAATTTCAAGCCTTTGTTATTTTTCTTATCAAAGTCCATTATTGTTCAACAAGCTGTACAGAGAGGTTGCCTTCAATGAGCACAATAGCTGATGAAAACACCTATGAAGTATGCTGAATGACTCTGTTTCAGAGGACACTAAACCAAATTCATCCTTTAAATCCCAGAAAGACAACCTAACTAATCATTCTAAAAATGACTAAAAATGCTTAAATCCATATAAATGAAATAAATGTGTACTCCTTGTATGCGTTTTTTGTTAGACATGCATTTTAACACTTTTTTAGACATACTTATCAGTACTAAATTTATACACCCCTCAAGGAGATGAAACTTCACAAAACTGCAGGCCTAAGAGGAGTTTGGAAAAAATAATTTAGATCTGACCTTGTCCCAGAGGTTTATGTATGTAATTTCTGACAAAAAAACCCAAACCAACAAATCTCTCCTTTCTGGTTTTAAAAGCATTTAGCGATGGAGACTCCATAGACTTTCTCAGAAATCAGTTTCAGAACTTCACTGTTTCTTGATGTCAGACTCCTCACTATAGTTTATACCCATTTTATCTTGCCCGCCACAGCCACAGAGAAAGATGGCTTCCCTTCCTCTTTGCAAGGGTGGTTTACATATTGCAAGGTCTGTTATGTCTGCTTTCTGGATCTTTGATCATTCTTGCTGCTCTCCTGTTTGTGTGAAGAATGTTCAGAGTTTATCTTACTGGAATTCAGGACTTTTGATCTCTTGGAGCTATTTGAAGTAGCAGTGGATGTAAAACATGAGCTTGCTATAGACTTTTTACCTGTTGGCATTGTAGCACAGAAGAAAAGAGATGCCAGTCTTTGGCCGGGGCTTCTGGACTCCACCATAACATGTTAAATAGATTTGGTAGCAGCACGCTCCAGTGGAAATTCAGATGGGCAATTTGGAGATGTGAATGTTTCTTCTATTTCTGTTCTTGATCATGACGCTTTTATCTCAAAGTGTCTGCTTCCTCTGTAAAACCTCCCACATGCAAAATGGAACGAGGCATTATTAATTATATTTTTCAGCTGTTTGCCCATGCTATCATTATAGTGGTGAACTCTAACAAAGATTACACATCATGCAAAGTGTTTGCTCAAATTCTAAAGGACTGTCTATCATATTCACAGAATGTTGATAAATAATTGAAACACAAGACAGTCTGACAGCTTGTGACAGGCTGTTTGAATTGTCAGGCTGCTGGCAAACCCCAGATTTCCAGTTTCAATGGATTTCTGAAAAATATTGCAGAAGCACAAGTTCACTCCATTCCTGGGCCCTGCATTATTAATGATCTGTCCAAACTTAGTTTAGATGGAGGTGAAGTCATGTATTGAAGTTGCCTTAAGAATAGCTGGTAATTTGTTGTTTGTTACAAGAGGCAGGGGCAGGGAATCAATTAGTTCATTCAGAAAAGGAATCGATTACTCCCCTAAGCATATGTTTACCCTTGTAAAGAACAGTTTATAAAGTAGGATGCTTCACAAGGACTTTGGGGAAAAATAGAACTTCTGGCTGGATTTTAATTGCCTGCCTATTTACGTGTTTGGGATGCTTACATCCTCTGTTTCCTTTGAAGTTAGAGTCCACAGCCCTGAAGGACTGTGAACTTAGAAGATAATTACTGATTGTTAAGGGACTATCCTTTCTAGATAAATTGCCCATATTGTTTCTTCTTTATTGCACCCCCTCATTCCCTCCCCAATATCCAATTGATTCTAAATAGCCTTCTAGATAGAAAATGTTTAAACTTTCCAAAGACTTTTTACAACCTCCTTCACAAGAAGCTATTGAAAAATCCTGGCAACCAGCACGGGGAAAAATCATGGCACAGTTTAAAACCTGAGCAAGAGAGAATTAGACATAAGTAGTTATTTCTCACTGTTGACAGAGGTTAATACCAGAGTGACCTAGGGACCAGCCTTCGGACTGGACTGAGGACACTCAACCCACGTATTAGTGAGCTGAAAGAGAAGGTGAACAGCAAGGTGACTATATCCCTTTGATTATTCTAGATTCTTGTGGACAGTGAGGATTACAAGAAACTTTGGAAAGACCCAGCAAGCCTGGGGAATCTGCCAGATGCAATGAATCCACAGACAGCTGTGTACAAGTTTTGTCACTGCCGTAAATTAAGAAAGAAAAATTTGCTAATTCTCCCTAAGAACACCTAAAATATTGTCTCAGGCTTATCGTATTTTTGTTATTGCTGTTAAGGCTATGTTTTCTGCTGTTTCAGCTCTCCTCAGGACCAGTTGAGCTTTAGTGCTAATGCAGGAAAAGAGGGCTGGGGCTCTGCCCAAGACAGGGGAAAAAAAATAAAAAATAAAAAAAATAATCTGTCTTTTCAGCAGCATTTGCTGCTTTAACTGTTCCATCAAACTGCAGCACAAATGATTTGTCCGAAGAGCAAACAAAATCTGCCAACCTAAGGAAAACAGCTCTCCTGAATGTGGAGATGGCCACTTAATCATCTGGAACATCCTTTTCAGCAGAGGAAAGCAATGGACAGCAATAATCTACTGGCTGTCCACTCTGTGTTTCTCTGCTCTGTAATTCTCCCACCACTGCTGCAACGGCAGCGACGCACTTGTAAAAGCCATGACAGCTTACACCACTCTATCTCATACCAGTTGCACAAGAATCCTTTACACCAGATCCCTTTTGAATAGAGGTTTTCCTCCTCCTCTGCTGTAGTTCACAGAAGCTCATCAACCAAGACCTGCAAGAGTATATCCTAAGAAGGTGTTTGTAACAGTGCTTAAAGCAAACCTAGAGGTGACAGCTGTGACAAATGAAGTCATTTGCAGCCAACCTACACAGCTGGCACTCCTGCCACCGCTAGCTAGAAGAGGGGGAGCTGCCTCAAGGACAGGACCCCAGCAGGAGAACCCAAAGCTTTGTCGCAGCGGATTAGCTAACCTTCAGCCAAACAGAGTCGTACTTCCCAACCTCCAGAGGGATTGCTGATTACAAAATGCAAAGAGTTTAGCGCTTGTTTATTTTGTTGAAATATACATTTATCTTTGTTATTTCTGTATTAAGGATTAACTGGATTGGGTGACTGGTTTGCAAACTTTTCTGTATAAGGAGCCAACATCAAAACAGAAGAAAGCTTCACAATTTCCAACCAGCTATAAATAAATAAATGGAACTTGGTCATTCTGAATGAGAAGGCAGACAGAGTTTGAAAGTCTAGAAAGCCTGCGGAAAGTAGTGCTTGGTAATTGTTGTTCACTTCTACGCTGCCAATTTTAAACACACTTTTGCATTTCAGAAGGGCTGCCGCGTTAGTCTATTTCAGGAATAAAGATTACAACCGCTTTCCTGTGCTTTTTGCAACATTATATTTCACAATGCTATTTCAAACCTGCAGAATGTAGTGGTTTTACAGTTCAAGATTAAATAATAGCACCATTTAGAAAGCAAATATTGAGCCAAAGAACTTCAAAGCTGCAACACTTACTTACTCAGCTTTCATGTATTTAAAAATCACAAGTGAAATAAAACAAAAAGAAAATTAAATGAAAAAGCATAATTCGTTCATTTGAAAATAGGTTCTAATTAATATCATCAAGTTTAGACTTATTTCTTTTGCTCTCTCCTAAATTACAGCATAAAAAAGAATCCCAAACCTTTTTCAACTCTCATCTTAGTGAATGCATTGCAACACATACTCACTGCTTTCCTTTCCTATAGAGTAAAAACTTTTCCTGCTGCCCCGGCCATGAAGATAGCTTTGCTGTAAGAATCACGGGTATGAATGCTGGCCATATTTTACCAACCTGTATTTTTTTCCCCCAAGTGTTGTTGCAATGCATACTTGCATTATTTCTGCTCTTTCTTTATGTTGCCTGATAACTTTCTATGTTCCCTAATAAAACTAAAAATTTCCTGCTTAGCCCCTCTTATATATTACCTTTAGATATCTTCTCTGCAGTGGTCACTTTCCAATGTCATTTCCTCCAAAATTCATCAATTCATAATCAAAGAGAAAGAAATGCTTTGGAGCCTTTCCCCAAGCCAGGATGACTACGTTTATTTCCACATTCCCAGTTCTCACAGCTCTGAGTGAAACTCAGTTTCATTTAATCCTACATTTTTCTTCCTTGATTAGCAGCTACAATTAATACAGCTGAATGACTGCAGTCCCAGCACAATCCTTAGTTCTGGAAGGACATTTACTCTCAGTGACAAGAGTCACAACTCATGAAAAAGTGATACTCAGTCTAACTACCACCCAAGAAGTGCAGCTACTTTGACTGTAGCCATAGGCACCACGTGCTTCTTCAGCTTCTTCTCTTGTGTTTTATGTAGAACTTATGTAGAATTTGACTGGCAGAAAAATTTCATCAATTCTTGTTGTTATACTAACCCTGCCAAAGATATACTGATGAAGGTATCAATTTTTAATGACAAAATTGTACCAAAGTTCAAGGATCAGGGAAATTCCTACCTCTTATTACCTGGTGATCAATGGTCCACGAGTAAGATAAATTACCTTCTCTCTTGCTGAAAAGAAAGCAAAGTAACTAAAAAAAAAATAATAAAGAAATAAACTTCTATGGCAGTTGTTAGCTGCCTATTTACATATACCAAATTTCCCCCCCAGGCTACAAGGGATTATTCTATTTTAATCAAAGAGCATACAAAGTACACATCCCAGCTTTAAAACAGAGAACTGGGAGACAATAATCAGTGAACACAAGCAAAAAAGCTGACCGAGTTTCTCATTATGACAAAAGAAAGCCTGGAAAAATCCAAACTGCCAATAACATGTTAAAAAGTGTCAGTGTTTCTTACTGTTAACCTGTCAAAAAATAAATTTAGTATCATTTCAAAACCTCTGCTAGACAAGCTTTGTATTTTTCTTTAGTTAAATACCTTAATAGGTCAACTCCCTTACTAGCTATTAGCCTTTATCACTGCCACTCTTACACTAAATAAAACTTGCTGCGCTCTCAGTCATGCATCATCCACAGCAAATATCATTGCTTTTCTTCACACAACTGCCGTCAAGAACGACAGAGGCACCTTTAGGCTGCTGGTCTCAGCCATCAGCTTTTTAAACAACAGAACATTTGAACAAATATTCCAAATCTTCAGTAAACGGATGAGACAACGCGACCGTTCAGTAGGTGCCTATAGCTACTACCTGGCAACAGTCTGAACGTTTCCTCAGGAGAGGATCCAGCAGAATACACTTTTTTTTCTGTAGAAGGTTTACACTAGACAGGCCAAGCTCATGTTACCTCTTTCAAATCATCATTTCCTCACTCCAGTGATTTGTCACTATGTGAAAAGAACAATAATTTGGTTGAAACCGTTTTTTTAAAAGGTGACATTTTTCTGCCTAGATTGCCATGAAATTATTGATGGGTTTTCACAGTCACCAGTTGGGAAAAATGCATTTGGAAGTCCAACAATGTGTCACAGGCGCTCTCTGCCGTGAAAATGCTTGTGCATGCAGCAGGCAGCTCTGCACTGACATGGGCCTCTGCTTCATAGCAAAACTCAAGTTCAATAGAGCAGCATTTCTCAGTCCAAATGGCTGAGTAAGAATGGGCAACTAAGCTTTTCTGAAAAAAAAAAATAGAAAAAAAACAATAAAAAAAATTTCATAGACCATGTTGCACCTATCATTTCCGAGCAGGAAGGCAATAAACAACATCTTCAGCATTAACACACAAAAGTGTTACAGAACATAAGACAAAATATAAAGAAAAGCCAAAAAGTTTCAGTCATTTGGATTATGGATTATATCTCACAAAGGCACACACAAGTCTTATTCATTAAAATACCAAATGCTTGGGAAAACAGGCCAGTTTGTTGAACACAAAACCGGAATGCAATACCTTGCTTTGCTTTATCACCTCAACAACTATTGCACACCGCCCCCCAAGTCTGGAGTTCAGATGTTTATGAACTTGGCTTATAATTGTTATTGAAAATTGTTTTGTCTCCAGTGGTAATTGTGAAGAAATGAGCTCAAAATAGAAAATGGTCTATGAAAAACTACTCAGTCCCTATGGACTCTTACTTTTTGTATCCTTCACTTGCCTAACTTGTTTGTTGGTGCAAAATTCTAAAATACTGCAAAGCCTACTCCAGCTCCTCTCTGGCTTCTAGGTCTGTCTTTTTACCCTTCTGCTTTACAGCTGGTCTTTTAAATCCTGATCTTTTCTATTCCGTTTTGTCTAGGTAATTAAAAATAAAATGTCTGTTGCCAAGTCACCCTGCTATTAAAATGTCTAATCTTGGAGGGGTGCGTTTGCCCAGGTATATTTTGAATTATGCTGTATTGCAACTAACAAGCAAATCGGAGTCACAAGGCGAGCTACACTGTAAAAAGAAGCGTGACCACAAGACACATCATACCTTCCATTTCGGCCAGCAGTATGATGCATTAGCCCTCAACAGTTCAGTATGCAAATGAACTACCTTGCAGGTTTAAGAAAGTTCTATTGCTCCAAAGGTTGAAACAAAATCAAGCCATTTACATTCTTCCTACCAACCTGCGGCATTACGACAGAAGCAGTCAAAAGGGCATCAAGCATTCAAACAATGTGTACATTAAAATGCTTTTATTACACCCACATTACTTCAGGGTAGCACCAAGGATCTCTGTGGCACCGCTGATATTACTGTATTTTGCAACCACTTTTTCTTCCAGTAGCTGTCTGGCAAAAAAACAGGAGAAAGTAAATCATGTAATTCCAATCCTACAATTACTCAGTGTACACCTGATGTGAAGAAAAGAAGAAAGGAGTTAAAGCAGCTGATAAAAAAAAAGAAATAGGACATACTACCACAACATTTAAAGTGAAGAACAAGCCTGTAATAGCAAGGAAATAAGTAAAGACTTTTTCCATCCTAATTTCTCCTCAGTCTTTCCTCCTGTGATTTTAATTCCTCCTTTCCTGTTACAGATGACAGACAGCCTTAGATGGGGTATTTTCCAGTAACATCTGCAAACAAGTTCTCTGCCTACTTTCTAGGCACCTATTAAAAAGAGAAAGCTGTGATGAGGGTAAAGTACAGCTTTTGAAAGCTGTACATTCAGGAAAGGCAGACAAAGATGAGAGAAAGAGAGCACGTGTTACAGGTCAGGTCTGGAATGCGGAGAACAAATGCAGTTGACAGAACGTGACCTTTAGAAACCACTCAGGGAAATTTTGACATTAATTTATAGTACATTTCACTCTCTTTACATCTCACCTCTGACAGTAAAAAAACCCTTCAAACCTAACCTCTGAGTTTTGCAAATTGGTAACAAGGGAAACCTCTTTTTCCCAAAGCCACCATCTGCTAAGTAAGGAAGTGCTAATTTCTTTTTTTTTTTTTAAACAATATATTTCCAGCTGTTTATAGTGAGAACACAGCTTCAGAAGCACCTCCTTATTAAGTATACAGGTTATGCAGCTTAATTGCTGTAGGCTGGGTCTTTTTTCTTTCAAGTTATTGTTTAATATGGCTTTGTAAATATTTAATTTATAGCTATCATCAGAAATTTCATTAATTTATAAGCTTGGGTTTTGTTCTTACATTTTAACCCTCTGACACTAGAAATCGTCGTACTCCCCTCTGTTTCATCTCTCTCTTTAAATAAGCTCTTCTGTGCTTTTGAGAAGGTTACTGACACCAACTGCAAAACACACAAAAAAACGCCCTTTAAGGTGTGTCACGTCCTGAGAGATAATCCTTCAATCAGCTTACAGGCTAAAAGCACGAAAAAAAGAAGGAAAGAAATTAAGTTTTCCTATTGAGAAGTGAAATAGAGAGGTTTTTGCACAGTCACAAAACAAATCTGTTGCTGTTGTATTGATCCCAGTTCTAATGATATCTCATCCAAAGCCTCAAACTCAGACATTTCTTCTCACATTCTATTTACGCCGACTGTTCAGGATTTTCCCACATGTATATACCAGTATCAGGTGTAGGACTAGGTTTTCATAGCAATTTGTCAAAAGAATAGTTGGGAAGTATTCGTCAGCACAACTGAAGAATTCTTATCTATTATATAATAGATAAGAACACACAAACATGGGCTACATTTTTCATTTAAAAATAATGTAAAGGCTACATTTCTGTTGTAAAAGGTAAAGTTACAGCTTTGCTTTATGCAAAGGGGCAATGAAAGAAAAATAAAGGGCATTCTTGTTTTAGGAAGTTTCCTAAGGCACATGCAAGACAAAAAACCCAAACAACATATAAGCAAGTAACAAGAATAAACTTTGGGAAAGACTTTTGGAAGCTAACATTCCAATTTATTCGCTCTTTCTAGAAGGCTGCCATCTTACCATGGCCATAGCTCATTCAGTATGACGACAAATTACTGTTTAACTCTCTTTAACAACGGCAGCTATCCTCACCCTCTGCATGCAAGAGATCGATATTGGGAAGTCTTCTGCATTGCAGAAACCAAATTAGGTAATAACAACCCCATTCAGATATCTGTCTTTAGTTTCGCCCTAATTAAACTTTTACATCTGCTCTGCGCTATAGCGGATTTGGAGACACTACAAAAGTCTAGTGCATCATGAAGCTCTCTCCTATCACCACTCTAAGCAGAAACCAAGCTGAATCATTACATCGGGACATGCAAACACTCATCTGGTTTGGTGGCTGCAATGATAAGTTGGAAGGCAAAAAACCCAACCGCAAGCTCACGGCATTTTGTGTGAACCTGGAACATACCTGTTGGTTTTCCACTGAAAATAAAGAAATGGGCGGTTGGATTTTTGTCATAATATGCTGCTACTCTTTAAATAAAAGGGTACATTTTTTAATTAAAAGTGTATTCCAAAAAGAAAGAGGAAGTATAACTTCATTTACCTGAAGAGGCACATACTTTTCAAGACTTCCCACCTCCAAACACTTTTGAGGCAAAATAGTTAAACATTGATCCAAATTAGAAAATGGTTTCTTTTACTTTGAAAAAAAAAAAAAAAAAAAGCTTTGGTGAACAAACTGAAGTTTCTTTTGAATGTACTGAGGAATTACTTCCAGTTAGAGGAAGATAAGAAACACATACTAAGGAGTGTTTCAAAGGTAAATAATTTTACATAGGCACCAAACTTGAGTTTATTGTAGATCAAGAAATTATTTTTGAGACTGAGTTTTGTATCCTTCAAATTTATGCTCAGCTTAAGACTACCAAAAGAAAATTTCCTTTAATGAATTGTGATAGATGAAGTGAGACACACAGACTATGGATGGTTTTGGCACACTGTCCTGCCTCTCAACTTCAATAGTCATGAGATGAACCTCAGTGCATGAGAAAGCAGGCCTCTATTCATAATTTTGAAGTGTTGCAAAATGAAAGTATATTTGTGGAAAACAGGAACTCAGTGAAAAGTACAAATGAATCCTGTATTCTGTAGTGGCCTGCAGTACCTGAAAACAAAGACATTTAGTACACAGGAGAATGGAGATGTGCACACAGGAGTTTTGCAAATGCAATTTGAAGCAAGAAGAATCAAGAGATTCCAAGACTTCTATTTGAAGGAAGGCTCTCCAAATTAACATTAGATCACAATAGCAAGCAATGGTATCTAAATGCAACTTTGCTTAGTTTAAAATTAGAAACGTTGTTTTCACTGCTAAGGCAGTGAGAAAAGAGCACTGCTCCAAGGAAAAATGCTCATACACTTCCTGAGCAGGCAAACTGTACATGCCTTTCAAGGCATTACATGAAACAAAGTGCTTTCCAAACAATGCATCTAGTAAGTTTATGGCATAACTTAGTTAGAATCTGACAGCTTTCAAGTAGAACAAAAATATTTTGAGGAGAGCTTTGAGACTACACTTTTCAAAACAGAGAAACAATCAAATGATCCAATTGAAAAAACTGCTGTCTCAGGCCAACTTCCTTTTGGAAGGGAGCTGAGAAATCCATTTATTCCAAAAGACCAGCTATAAACAGTTACTAGGAAAAGTGTGTACATGTACAGATGAATTTGGTTAGCCATGCACCGAGGCAAGTGAGTGAAAGAAATTTGCATTCTGAACTTTCACTAGTATTTACTCCTGTAGAAAAATTGTCCACTGCAAACAAACCAAAAAGCCAATAAGATGAACACAGGAGCTGAAGCACAGGCATCGATTGCCACTAGCCATCACACTGTTTGAACCATTTTGGTATTAATGACGAACATGTCCCTCTTTTCTAATATTTGACTGAAGGGTTGTGCATACAGCATTAGAAGTCCCCGATGTCAAAGTTTAGCACAGAAAAACAGACAAATTATTATTCTTTAGAAATATTTTTCTGCATTTACATTTTTCCCACTTTTTCACACCTTCCTGTACTTTTTCTTTAAAAGGGTATATTTTTAAATAAATCATAGCAAAGAATTCAAGCAATTGGATCTACATCTCTATGGACAAGCAGAGTTATAATAGCAAGTTCTGACAAAGTTACCATAAATATGCAACAAAAACAACGAACACACATTTTACTTATACTTCAGCTGTGCTTTCTATAAATAACTATTTCAGTTTCTTTATGAAGTAAAGGAGAGAATAAATTGCTTTAGTCTTCACAGGTAATGGGAGGAACATCCCTCTATCTACACTGCCTCTTAGAATTTAACATGAGGAGATCTTCAACGTTATGGATTATCATTTAAGTAGGCAATGCAGACAAGACCAGAGAATTAATAAAAACCTCTTTTAAATGGATGTAATAAAAAACCAAAACAATCCCAACTTTAAATATTTAGTTCTCAAAGAAGCTTCCATTCCACATTTTGGTCTTAAGTATCTGAAGATTTTAATCACTGTACATGCGAGCTGGACCTTAGATGCTTTCCAGGCAAATAAAAAATTGTAGCCAGAGATTAATAAAACACAGAAGCAGAAAGAAAAATAAAACTCCACATTCTCATATCGCACAATTCAAGTTTATTCCATTCATTCTTGCAACACAAACTTAAAAATACAGTATCATTTAGCATTCTGATGTCTGAACCATGATAATGATGAACCCAACTGTGTCAAAACAGTTAACAATGGTGAAAAGAGGAAGTCAAATATCAAAATGCACAGAGCACTAATTTTCTTCCATCACTGTATAGAAAGATGATTGTTTATCCATTTACAAAATATAATTAAGACAAGTTCATTTTGAAATTTTGCATGCAACACTGCAATTGCTTGACCTAGGACACTCCATTCTTACCAGCCTCTTCTACAAGTAATTCAATGTTATGTTCAAGGATAAATTTCCATTTAACTATCGTACTCCTTTTCCCATTTGCTCCCCCTTAAGAAAATGGAGCAGAGGGTATAAAATCCAAAATATTCTTAAGGTTATAAGTTATTCAGCACAAATTTCAAAGGAAAAGGTTTAAGAACAGAGTGGATTTCCATGTATGTGTGAATCCAGTCTGACAAAGTATTTAAATTCTGTTTATAGAAAGAAAAATAATTTGCAGTTCGGTATTTTCATCTAGTTAGGACCTACTCAAAGACACAGGCAGCCAACCATTATTTTTTCCACAATATTGCTAAAAAGGGAACAAATAAACAAGCCCAGTATCTAGACAATAACAAAAGCATAAGCTTTTATTATTATGTTGTGGTTTGGGTTTTTTTGTTTTATTTTTTGTTGTGGCTTTTTTTTTTAATCCTGGGCAAAATGATCAATCACCTCTTATGTAGTGCAAAAAGCAAAGAAATATTTTTTCTTTATTAACCAAACATTAAATGCCATCTTTTAACTAGCTCGAAAGGCAGCTTGGGTATTTATTACAGCCAAATTAACACTTGTCTCACTGAAGTTTGTTTGCATTTTTTTTCCCCCCCTCAAGTGAAGTAAGAAAAAATAAGGTGTCCACATAATTATAGAAAAAGGGAAGCAAAATTGCCTCAGTGAATCACCAGAGGAGTTAGTACAAAGATGATGTTTCTTTACTATGATAATGCTCACTTAAAATGAGAGTTGAAGGAAAGGGCAGGAAAGAATACAGAGAAAAAACCTAAACCCCAAAACACTATGGCCAGACAACTTGACACTAATCAACACAAAAAACTTGAATAATCAAGTTTTCCACATAAAAACAGATTGCAGTTTTCTAGACTAGTATTTTAATAGCTAAGTATTTTATAGCATAACATGGAGGTAAATTTATGCCAAAGATGGTAACTTTCATAGCTGAATAAAGAGTTAAACCTATTGTCTGCGTTCACACTATTACAATGACATGACAATCCAGCACTGATCAGAGATAAAAGAGTTCTCTTTAAATAGTCATTAAAAGCACTGTTCACCAAACATGCTTGTTCTTTTATCAGCAGCTCACCAATTGATTTATCACTGATTTCCAACCCTTCTGCTCTTCCTTGCCATTCATCTCCAAGAAACAAACAGTAATTGCACTGTACAGTTTACGGCCAGAATTGATTGTTTTCTCCATTGCTTTTCTTATGAGATGTGTACATGTAAATCAGTTTCTAGTCTCCCTTTACAGTCTAAATGCAAGGCTTTTTATAGCCGAGACATTCAATCGTAATATTCAACATGATTCAAGTAAAACTAAGTCTCCATTAAATACGAGTGGTAGTCACCAGCCTACTCCTACATATCCTCTCAAATTCAACAGTGATATCAAAATAATACCGGCTACTTTTGTTTAAGAATTCAGCATGAGACATTATATACATTTGCTTTCTGTATTGTGTATATTATCAGAAAGTTTGAAATCTGCATTCCCAAAAAGAGGAAGATGTATAGTTTGTGGTACACGCTTTGCTGTTATAAAACCTGTTATTGAGTTTTGGGTGAATCAGCATTCTAATGAAAACTTTCAAGATGAAAGCCAGAAGCTTGGACGTTCCTGAGGACCATAAGACGTGACAGGAATCCCTACAATATCATTAAATACTTTCCCATGAATTATCAAGGCTGTCATAGTACTGACATACTTACTGGTATAGTAAATCTTATCTAAATGTTGATGGTTAATGTAGTATAGTGGCATCGGGAACTTCCAGAACAAGCCCCATGCTTTAATGAAATTTAAGAGGTTCATTCAGCCAACAATGAAACACCGATTCAAAGATATGCACGATTAAAAGGGGTTTTTTTTTCCTCCATTAGTTAGAGCGAGACAAGACTTCTACTTGTACATCCTCCTGTTCCTAACACCTGAACTTAGAAAGCTTAAACTTTTCTGGTAAACTTTTACATGTAACAACAATATTAACCTGATAGGAATGCGTAAATAATTACTGTTCATTTTCCACATTTGACTCGATTATCCTTATGTACCAAACAGTCTGTAGCTTTTGCACATGTCTGTAAATTCTATGTTTACATGGTGAGTAAGGAAATTTCATCTTGCAATCCTTTTGGAAATAACTACAGTGATATTTTGAACTCTCCCATAAACAGTTGCTTAAAACATCTGTCCTGGACTAGACCAAACATGGGAAAGAAAAACCTCAAATTCAAGCATCCAAAAGTACCTTGGCAGATATTATGGAGTGTAATACCACCATGCCTCAACTGATCTTTCCTGGTTTACTCAAGAGTCAGAAAAACATTAGTGTGACATCCAATTAGTCAATATAAAGAACAGCTCCAATAACTAGTATCAAAAGTCCTCAAAACTGCAACTTAAGCTTTAGGCAGAAGAAGAATAAAGCTACCCACTGAGAGAGAAGAGAGAAAAGTAACCCAGCCACCTACATTACTATGCTTCAGATTATGGCAGACACTAATAGCATGGGACTATTGTCTCCTTCACAATTAGTTTCAGGTACATACCACAGTACTTCCATCTAAAGGAATCTTTCAACAAAAATCTTAGTACTAACCTAGGAAGTTTACAAGCCAAAAATTCAAGGTCATGGTCTGTCTTCCTTCTTCCATTTTCACTAGAAATGGGAAGAGATTGTGCACTGAAAAAAAGTCCTAGAGGGACACTGTTCATAATAGTTTTCAACCCTCTCCAAACAGATTATCTTCAATACAAGCCCCTAACTAGTCTGATTCATAAAGAATTTCCCTCCCCCCAAAGTATTTAGCCGAAGAAGCTGGAAGATGCAAAGAGTGACAGACAGGCAGCAGTGTGAGGCCACAGGAGAGACATTTAAGATATCAGTCCATCCGTCACTGAAGAAGAGTTTTGATTGCCTGGTTGTCAGTGGCTTCAAAGGCAGTTAGTCCATCTGGGCCTTTCACAGTCTTATCAGCACCCTGTAAAGATATTGAGAAGGACTGTCAGTTCATAAAGCCAGGCTGTATTAATACTCAGTGTATCACAAAAGTTACTTACTTCGGATGATTATATTGATTACACAAAGCTTTTTAGTGCAGTGCATTGTTTTCATTTGGAAACCAAACAGGCAAGATCTATTCAGCAAGCAGCTAACCTAAATTTCAAAATTTACTTTAGAAGTGGAAAAAAAGTCATCACATAACCTTTGTCACATAGCAAGTTGTACAATCAACAAATTAACAATTAATCTTTGATAGAAACAGAAGGATTTTTTGTTTCTAGCAACTACTCATGAATACAAGAATTCAGTATTATACACCTCTATGAAATCTATGGCACAGCAAGCTTCTTCACACACTAAATTAAACAGGTAACCTCTGGAAGAGCTTACTTACTAACAAATCATACTATTTTCTTTTTATATCATAAAAGACTGCATCCATCTAGGACTGTGCTTCTCTCTCCCATTTTGAAAAAAATCCCTATTGCTACATAGGCAAAAAGTCAAATCATTCCATGTCCAAAGCTGATCAAGTTTCTTTTGAATAAGCTATGCCTACACCTAAAAGGCAACAAAACAGAATAGGGAGGCAACAGGAGGATAGAGGACAACAGAAATGCACCAACCAAATTGCAGAATAGTAAGCACAAACTCAGCCTCAGTGCCAGAATTATGAAAGGAAAGCAAAAGTAGCAAAGAGTGATTAACTAGTCATGTTTGTTTTGAGCACTGTGTAGTCATATACATAAAAGCAAAAAAACCTGACTAAATTGTAAATAGGGTAGTTAAATAAAGGGATAAATTATTAGAGAACACAGGTCTGACTACAGAGATCAAGAGAGATGTTTCCTGAAAGAAAGTTAGATTCCAGAACACCTCCTCTTGAGGAGATATGCAAGACTCACTTTACAATATACTCAATCAAGTGCCAGGGAAAACAACTGTGGGTGGCAAGAGCATGTAGTGCAGAGGTTTGTCTTTAGTTTTACATAGAACCCTCCCCCCGCTGAGAAAGTACAAACCTCTTAATTACATTACAAGGAAGGAAGTGCACAGATTACTAGTAAAGGACACCTAATGCTTTTTAAAAAACACAGTGGACCTAGAATTTCAAAAGCTTCTTTACTGACAAAAGATTATTCTATTCTATACGTGGTACCATTTCTGCTCCCAAGACAAGTCTCAGACCACTAAACTTCCCATTGTAAATGTTTTTAACAATCTAATAAACTAGATCTGACATTACTATGATTTGCTGCCAATGCTACTATTCATAACATAGAATACTTCCATCTTTGAAATCTCTACTCTCTTTACTTGTAAATATTCAATCTCCCATTCTGAAAATGGTGGCTTTACAACGGTTTCTATGGCAGCAGTGCTCATCCTGCAGTCCACTGGCCAAACTGATCCTGTTGCATCCGTTCATCTTCCTCGCAGCCCCTAGAGACCCTCAGTGCAACATGAGCCGAAATAGAGTGTTTTGTTTGGTGGCAGTCAGCTGTGGGGCAGGGAGATAGGCTTCTGCTGTCAGGGGAAGAGCCCGGGAAAATAAAATTGTCTTTAGAACTCCAGTAAAGAATTCAGAGAGGGATATTTATAATTGCAGTAATTCCTTCCTTCACTTTCTCCAGTACCTTTCAGGTAGCAGAATACAGGCATACATTTTGTGCATATACAACAAATTCACTCCAGTGACAGGAGCAATCATAACATTTACCTCTCTCCTGCCACTATGTAACACCCTTAGCCCAAACAGTATGCTGCAATACAGCTATTCTGTTGGGTATGAATGTGAGCTAAATCTGTCTGTTCACAAGAAATAATTAGTTGGTCATTGCAAACACACACTTAGGCTGAAACCACTAAAAACCATTGCTTGTGAAACTTTTGTTTTTTCCCCCCTAAAAAAGCCTGAGAGATTTAACAGGTATTTGACAGTTGTAGAAGAAAGACTTCTTTTGCAGGCGTTGATTATTTCTACTGCTTAGATAGCACTCTCAGATTACAGTCCATGTGGAAATCAAAAGGGCTTCAAAGCTGTTCTTTGATGTTTACCTCGGAAAACCTGAAGGAATTTAGGCTTGAAGAAAAAAGGAACTATGGACTAACTGACCTACCAGTATTCATCTTGAATCATAGTTTGAAGAACTCGCCACCCTCATGCACATTTGTACTTCAGTGAAGTTACAGACACTCAAGACCCGAGTTTCTAAACCAGCTTCACTGAAGGTAGGATAAGAGGGTCACGACTACCTAAGGAGGACACCATTCAATAAACTCAGTGTTAATAAATTAGAAAAATGGACCATTAGCTAGGCAGAAAGATTCCTGTCTGCATTCAATAGAACAAGAACGAAATAAAGTTCAGGTCAAGAGGGCTTTAATTTTCAGAAGTACAACACTGCCTGGAAGTTTAATGAAAAGTGCATAAAAGTAAAACGATTCCACAGTATTGTCTACTTCCCCAAAGAAAAAACTATTAACATGTTATGTTTGTTTTATGTTCTTTTCTGAAATTACACACACAACAATATATATATATATAAACTCTCTTTCTTTGGCAGGGTAATACCAAACAAGAACATTTGCCCTCTTAAGCCACGGGGCAAAGCACAAATATTAAACGTGCTCTGAAGGCAGCAAAATAGCTACTAGGGTACAGCTGCAGTTCAGGGGAAAAAAAGCAAACATGAAGGCAGCAGATAAAGGCTATGCAGAGCTGTCACCAAACTCTGAAACTGGAACTGGGGGCACTTAATGAAGCTGGTAGAAGACTGGTTTACAGAGTAAGCAAACATCTGGAATGAGTTGCCAGATGAAATTATGGAGGCAGATGCCAGCTTGTTCAAAAAGGATATGGATGAATTCATGGACAGCAAATCTATAAACACTTCTTAAAGGGAAGAGAGGCACATACCTCTAAAATCCCCAATACAACAGCTATGAATGAGGGGAATAAGAGCAGAAATGGTCAAACTCGCAACTCTTCCCAAATGGCATCATTTTTTATCACTACCAGAGGAGGAAAAAAAAAGGTGCTAAATTGCTTAACTCAATAGGATATTACTTATAACACATTTTTAGTAGAAAGCAGAGATCAAATTGCATTAGATATTTTACAAAAAGCAGGACTATTTTGAAAGATGAACCAATGGATGAGATTTGTCACCTCTTTCACAACAAACTTTATTCTCCATTAGAAGCGTTCAAAATGATTTGTCTATTCCATTATATTGGTTTCTCCTACACTAGAAATCTCTAGCCTGACCAAAAAACTGTTTATTAAAAAAGCACGTCTCAATTTTGACCTAGAGGGTTTACGCTACTTCTGGTAGGCATAACACCTTAAGATTGAATTCCTTCTACTTTAGTAAATTCACCCATTCCTTGTTGAGAGCAGTAAAAACTGTCTTCACTCACTGTGTATTTCAGTACTTGGGATCTTTCAAAATTGAAATTAATATGAATATTAATGAAATATGATGAATGAAATGAAAAAATATGAAATTAATATGATGCTGCATTATTACCTACTGGTAACAGTAAGTTAATTAAGTTTTTTTGGAGGCTGATCTAGCATACATGTAGCAGCTGTTTGTTAATTTAAACACAAAATCTTGTATATAGATTAGAAGCCAAATAGAAGGTAAAGTCTTTCCTAACATACAGAAAAGTTTCAAGTATAAAACCTCACTTTTTTTTTTTTCCCATTTAAGCATGTTTTACAGTTTTGTAATGTATGATTGATTTCATAGGATTGAAGACTATCAAGTTGGAAGGGACCCATAAGGATCATATAGTCCAACTCCCCGTTCCTCACAGGACAACATTACAGCTTTAATTCCTGTGGGTTTGGAAGGAGTAACACTGTTCGAATATTTTAAACATGCTAACAAAAACTTTGGGTTTGATCTTTACATTTAATTTACCACATTATCAGTGTTTTGTTTTAGGTGATATTGGGCACACCTTAACCATCAGAGATGACCACCACTGTGCTATGGTGAAAACCATTTAATGAATCCAATCTGTCAAAATCATGATAGTAATTGATTATGGCTGATCGCTACAGTTAGCACAACAGCAGTGCCTGAAAACAAGCATGTGTAATCTCAATTTTTGAAGGTTTCAAACTGCATCTAAGTTTCTTATAGTGCAATAAACAAAACCAAGCATTGCTGATTCCAAAATCAAAATATCTGAACAAGGCATCAGGAAGTCCTCGCTGAAACGCTAACTTCACATGAAAGTGTGTAATAATGGTCCTTTTGAGAAACTACCTTTGGAAGAGTATAATATATCTACCCTTAAGTCATCTTAGGTGTTTATCAGTAATCCTATGTATGCATTGTAATTATGAGAGCAAAGTCATATTATTTCATTTTGTTTTAAACAATATAAGTTGTTTTATTTATCCAAAAGAATTATATGTTGGTTATATCTGTTTTTTCATATGTCTGAACTTGAATACCAACACAAATTATGGTAATGCATGAAGCTACAGTTCAAAGTACTTTAATCATAAAACCATAATTCAATAAAGTATTTTTTGCTGTGCTTCATGAATAGAAAAAACAAATAAAACCAAAATATTGGGGGTTAAATCCATGTGGCCATTACAATAGGTCAAAACTTGGGAAAAAAAACCCCAAAACCTAAACCTAAAACATTGTCAACAACTTCAATACTGAACAAAGGATTTACCAAAGAGTAAAAACAGCATTATAAAGCTGTTTGCTTTCTGAAGCTGCAAAGTTACTACTTAAACCTGCTGGAATACTCATTTGCAACCACTAATGAATATTAAAATCACATTTCAAATACTTCCTTTAAAACACACCAGGAAATTCCGTCAAACGATTCTTCGCGGTACTTAATTCACCGTTTTTGATTAATGTACTTTCCAAGGTCAAAACAAACATTATGGGATTACCTGCCTTTCATGGAAGATCTTTAAACGCTTACAGGGTTTCTAAGAAGAAACTTAGAGCTAAATCACTTGGTTTAAGGAGCTCATAATACTCCTCTAGAGAGAGCAATTTGAAAAGATAAAATAAGTGTTATAGCACACACAAGATTAAGGAAGGAGCCCTCCTGCAGTTTTCATATCATTCCAGTTTTCTATTTAGCCAAAATCTACAGGATCACCAGGTAGTTTAGAAAATGTTAACTGTCATAATTTGGAGCCACAGTTGACCCAAGACATAATTTAATGCATTCCTAGGGGGGTGATGGGAGGGAAGAAGCAGGAAATAAGATCTATGAAATCTAAACTTATCCAGAAATAATCAGTTCCAGTTCCCTTAAAATACACAAGAGGTGGCAGCATGGTATACTCTATTTTGGCAGGCATAATATCCTAGACTTTCTTACTTCTATCAGTGAAACCCCTGCTCATTGAGCATACAGCTACAGCTCCTTTTCCAAGCATCTATTTCATGTCACTTACCTCCTTAAAGTCTTATCCCACCTAAAATTATAGCTGAATGTTACTTTCCATACAAAGGTCAAAATCATTGTTATTAACACAAATTGGTATTTGGATTTTGCCCAGCCTATTTCTTCATAAGGATTTTTAGTAGTTTTTCTTTGCTAAAACGAAGCAATAACAAGCTTTCTTCTCTTAGAAAATGCATTTATTTAATTACAATTACATTTCCCAGGCAATGAAACTGTGCATGCAAACACATGATTTCCTGTGATCAGGTATTTCCAAATAGAGGCCTCCCAACATAAGCTTTTAGCCAAATTTGAATTTCCACAGATCTTATACTGCACAGCTACAGAATACAGAGTTGCATGGAAACAGAAAAAAAAATAAAAAAGAAATACAGCTGCAACCAAAGTTACATAAGGGGCAGATAAACTTTAGCCTTGACTTTTTTTTCCCTTCCTTTAGGAAAGAACGCATTAATCCTTCAGATATGACAATATCCCAGGTACAGGCTGTCAAATTACAATAGCTGGTGTTTCTTTAGCTTATCTAAACTAACACAATTGAACTAGGCTTTCAAAACAGTGACGATAAACAGGCTTGCAAAATTTTTTTCTTCATAGTTCTTCAAGAATAAACATGAAGTATGATAATGAAGAAAAAGAGACCACTTGTCCCTTTGCAACTAATAGTATAAGGCAAGTGGGGGTATAAGGGACACTACAGGCCTAGCTAAAGGGACTTTAGCTTCGTCCTTCCTATCTGTTCCATGTCTCTTACTCTCAAATTTAAGATGAAATTCACCCATCCCCTACAAAAACAGTGCCAGAGACAGCTGAGCAAGCTTTTAGTACATGGCAACAAGCAAACACCATCTGCCATTTACGAAGGAACAACACAGAGACTAGGTGAGCACTGAAACCGAGAAACTGGGTTCTATCGTACATGAACTAAAACTGTAATCAGGAGCCCAACCTCTGGAACACATAAGTCACAATGCAAAAATACTGAAAAAATTCCCAAAGCAGCAGCTGAGGTGAAACTGAAGATACCTTAGTTCTGTCTGTTGTCTTGGCACCAATATTTCACCAATTCCATAAACCAACTCAAGGAACTAAAGCTGCAGCAGAACTTTAATTTGCAGGCCTTCAACTGGCAGCTAACTAACTACAAAAAATTAACTTGCAATAGAGAAAAACAAATGGGGTAAGTGTCATGCCTATTGCAAGGCAGCAATAGGATTATGCAGGTAAAAGTATTAAAAGAATGAACAGCATGACCTGTTCTGCAGGCAACTAACCTTTGCATTGGCTTAGCTATAACATAGGACTGCAGCCTAATGTTGGTAGACAGCGTGCTCATCTCACTCACTGATGGGACAGTATGGCAAGAAAAACCGCGCACAAGCACTCCTTTGCTCTTCTGTGATTTACACTGCTGCAGAACACTACAAACTTAACTTCTGAAGACAACCCAAGTATCTCAATGGGCAGATTTAAATGTGACTACATGTTGGCTGTACGTTCATCAGAGAATGGTTTGGGTTGGAAGGGACCTCAAGGATCATATTGGTCCACCCCCCCTGCCATGGGCAGGGACACTTTCCACTAGACCAGGCAACTCAAAGCCCCATCCAACCTGGCCTTGAACAGCTCCAGGGATGGGGCATCCACAACCTCTCTGAGAAACCTGTTCCAGTGTCTCGCCACCCTCACAGCAAAGAATTTCTTAATATGAAATTTAAATCTACCCTCTCTCAGTTTAAAACTCTTACCCCTTGTCCTATTCACTACACTCCCTGATAAAGAGTCCCTCCCCACCTTTCCTGTAGGCCTCCTCCTTTAAGTACTGGAAGGCTGCTATAAGGTCTCCCCAGTGCCTTCTCGAGCCTGAACAACCCCACCTGTCTCAGCCTGTCTTCATAGCAGAGGTGCTCCGGCCCTCTCCTCATCTTCGTGGACCTCTTCTGGACTCGCTCCAACAGGTCCATGTCCTTGTTATGTTGGGCGCCCCAGAGCTGGATGCAGTACTCCAGGTGGGGTCTCACGAGAGCAGAGTAGAGGGGCAGAATCACCTCCCACAACCTGCTGGCCATGCTTCTTTTGATGCAGCCTGGATATGGTTGGCCTTCTGGGCTGTGAGTGCACATTGCCGGCTCACATTGAGCTTCTCATCAACCAACACCCCCAAGTCCTTCTCCTCAGGGCTGCTCTCAATCCATTCTCCGCCCAGCCTGTATTTGTGCTTGAGATTGCCCCAGCCCACATGCAGGACCTTGCACTTGGCCTTGTTGACCTTCATGAGGTTCGCATGGGCCCATCTCTCAAGCATGTCCAAGTCCTTCTCAATGGCACCCTTTCCCCACAGCGTGTTGACTACTCCACACAGCTTGGTGTCATTGGCAAACTTGCTAAGGGTGTGCTCAATCCCACTGTCATGTTGCCAAAGATGTTAAACAGCACTGGTCCCAATTCCAACCCCTGAAGAACACCACTCAACACTGGTTTCCACTTGGACATTGAGCCATTGACTGCAACTCTGAGTACAACCATCCAGCCAATTCCTTATCCACTGAGCAGTCCACTCATCAAATCCACTTCTCTCCAATTTAGAGACAAGGATGTCGTGCGGGACAGTGTCAAATGCTTTGCACAAGTCCAGGTAGATGATGTCAGTTGCTCTTCCCTCATCCACCCATGCTGTAACTCTGCCATAGAAGGCCACCGAATTTGTTAGGCACAATGTGCCCTTAGTGAAGGCACGTTGGCTGTCACCAGTCACTTCCTTATTTATGTTACAAAGCATCCAGTGGCAATGCCTGCTTAATTAGGTGTTCCTGTTCCCCTGGTCCCCACCCCCCCCCACCATCTCCACAAACCAATATCAATCCTGACAAGGCTACTGATGAGGTTGTTTTTTGTAAGGTCTTGCTAGATTCCTCATCCATTTCCAAATATTGCCATAAAAAATAAAAATCCATTTTAGGGGACTGCTGATAGTGTAGAGAATCCTTATACCATCAAACGTTTTGTCTTATCAGACTACAGCCTCAAAAACTGTTTTAACACTAGAATATTTCAAATTCCCAAGGAAAGGGCATATAGATCACATACAACACTTTTCCACTTTGTTTCTTCAGCAAACAGCATGTTAAGTTATATCTCCCTACCGTTATAAATGCCCCAAAGTTATTCAAGTTAAGAGCTATGGCTGCTAGTAAGATCTTTTGGATTTTCAGAAAGGAGCTTATTTTATATACATTCAAGCCCCTGAGAGCCACAAGATTTAGATATAGGGTATGCAATGCAACAGAATTCCCCCAGCAACAGTAATTTTATTCAGAAGCTGACCAAACCTAGCCACAGCTTCCAAAATGGTAGCGATACTATGACTTGACAAACAATGAATAGTTCTATTCCAGTGACTTGAACCCCAGCACGATGGAAAGTTTAATGTACTAAGGAATGGCAGACTCTGAGGTTGGCTGATGGAAGGTCTTAAAGAACAAGTCAGACAGTCTTCTCATACAACAGTGACATTCTTAAAAATGACTTGAAGATAACCTCTTGGGGTTCCTTCCAGACATTTAAAAAATTATTTAATCTGCATGTTAGATGCAGTCCTAATGATCTACCTACACCTTTCCCCAACATATTGCTACAAACACGGCAGCATAAAGTAGAAAGTTCTGCTTCTGAGACAGTGGGCTTGTCCAAGGTATCACCCTGCTATGGTACTGTCAAACCAGATCAGTACTTCAATTAGCTCTTGAGAATTTGAAACACCTCTCTCCCTCCACTGCCTTCACATAAAACTTCGTATGTGGGTAGTTCCCAGAGGAAGCTTGCTTCCTCAGAAGCTTTGAAACCATTTGATTCTGACACACTGCTATCCCCAGTGAACAAGAACTGGTTAGCTGCTTGGAGCTATAGCAAGGATGTCTGGGAGCGTTACTTGAAGGTTAGAATTGGCTTTCTACTACTTCTCAGAAGACATGAAAAGGACAAAGAGCCAGTAGTTTAGGACTAAGAGCAACACCTTTAGTTTTCTTCCTCCTGTAGTCACTGCAAATGTAGTGTAACAGTTAAGTTTTCCATAAGAAAGGAAAATACAGTTAGTGTTACCTGTGTGTCCAATAAATGCATAATCAGCATAACAATTCTTGCTTTAATAATAGAAAAAACAAATTGGTCCATTAGCTTTATAATTAATAACTGAGCTTCTGAGGAGAAAAGCAGCATCTTATCTCCAGACCAATGAAAGAACTATTTCTTAACTTGTCTTTACAGTGTCTATTCTGAACTCTTATGCTGAAAAGGGTGATAAAGAACAGAATTAGAATTATTTCAAGTCATCCTAACACCCTGTGCTAACCTTGGAAGCTTTCCCTCAACAATGTATATGAAGGACAAAGTTTGACACGTCACATCCAGTGCATCAGCTAGATTTCAATGGATTATTAAAAGCTTTGTAGCCCAGATGTCATAACTACACGCCTAAAAAATCCTAATACTCTACTCTTTCTTTTTATGACCTTAAATATTCCATGACATTTCAAATGCAGGTCTGTGTAAAGCCATCAAAAGTGCTGGAACATGTCCAAAGAAGAGCAACAAAGCTCGTGAAGGGTCTAGAGAACAAGTCCTGTGAGGAGCTGCTGAGGGAACTAGGGTTGTTTAGTCTGCAGAAAAAAAGGCTGAGGGGAGACCTTATCACTCTCTACAACTACCTGAAAGGAGGCTGTAGCGAGGTAGGTATCAGTCTCTTCTCCCAAGGAACAGGCGATAGGACAAGAGGAAATGGCCTCAAGTTTCACCAGGAGAGGTTTAGATTAGATATTAGGAAATTTCTTCACCAAAAAGGTTATCAATCATTGGAACAGGCTGCCCAGGGAAGTGGTGGAATCACCATCCCTGGAGGTATTTAGAAGATGTGTAGTCATGTCACTTAGGGACACTTACGGTTGGACTTGATTTTAAGGGTCTTTTGCAAGCTAAATAATTCTGTGATTCTATCAGTTCGGTGATTCCCAGATAAACCATGAGCTATAATAAACTATTCCAAAGTCATTTGTATTTTAGACAGTGTCATCACAGCATTCAACTTCAATGTGTGATAAGCATTAGCTTAGAACTCCAAAACAGTCCTTTCGGATGAATAACAAGAGTAACAAACTGTGCTTTCTCATAGGAAAGCCTTGTTGAAAGTTACCTGAAATTCCATAAAACAAATTGCTGCTTTTTAAGGGACAACAGTTGGTGTAATGGCTTCAACTATTAGTATCATCTGCAGAAAACGGTATTAGTCATGTGAAATGTACATTAAAAACTTCTGTAGAGACTGAAATGAAAAAAGCCAATGTAGGTTCCCCCAGTACTTTTCAATTCAAGCTCTTACAAGTGTAAACTGTTTCTAATATGACCTTAGAAAAAGCTTGGCTGCATTTCACTGTGCAACTGCATGATCACCAGTATCAACAACAGAAAGAACAGGTTTGCGGCAGACCAGGCTACTTCAGCTTAAGATCAAGTGGCCACTCTAATCATTATAGTCAGTTTAAAGAGCTTAGAATCTTCAATCAGTGTCTCTACTATTTATATGGATTTATTATCCTCTGAAAGTGAATTATGCCCAAATCTTGGAGGCCACCTTGACTAAGCTAACCTTTTCCATACTTGGTACTTTTATTAAGGTACTTTTTTTTGCATTTTAATGTCTGATTAATGTCTCCTCTCAATAGCTCAAAAGTCTCACATGAAAGGTTTACAAATATCCCCACAATCCACATACTGTAGAAGGCAGTACAGAATGTTAGCTTTAAACAAATCAATTTCCAAATCAACAGCTGCATCTAAAAATGCTGTTTAAAAATATGTTAATGAAGTTGTTAACTTCTAGTCCAACAGCTTAAGGGATATTCTATGATAGACACCACATATGCACAAGATCAACTAACAGGGTAAATGAAGGCAGCTGAAAGTAGGTGTATGTAAAATAATGAAGCTTCTTAGCAGTAATTACAACTGTAGTATTTACAAAAACAACAAAAAGCATCTTTGAAGAAAAAAATCTTAAATACGTTGGTCCATTTTCATTTGCAGTTCCACTATTTACATACACTAACATCAGACATTCAGTATTTGTCCTGTATTTCATTGTTACTCCAAATGTACGTAACTCCAAATGTAACTAGGAAGAACATTAAACAGTAAGAGTTAAAGTCAGTAATTTTTGCAAATTTCAATAAGGGTTGAACTACTTGATCTCCTAGGTATCTGCTATCAAAGAACCTAAGAAACCACACTATGTTACAAACAAGGTGTGACAGCAGAAGTTCAAACAAGGGTCTTAAGACAACTGTATTAAGAGAAAGAACTACCTCTTAATATAAGATCTGCCTCAAACAGAATAAGCTGATGAGCAAAGCTCTAGTTCGTAAATATTTCATCAGCTAGCCCGTGTGAACAGAAGCAAGCAGGTGGGGTACAACGTTTAGCTCTGCATGAAGAAATCTGAAAATACAAGCTTTCCCAAACTATCCAGTTGCACAGTAACATTTTTCTAACCTCATCTCCTAATCCAAGTTCACTTTCTTACAACATTCTGCACATCTTTGTAAGATTGTCTTATCTTTACAATTAACATAACCAATTCCATTCAAATTGTACCAACTATAGAGGTGAATACATTCTTATAAGCTGCATTTAGGAAGCACCTTAATGCCCTTGCTGACAAAGACTACAATGAATGCACAACCCTTATTAGTTGGCAGACAATGTGTGAACTCAACTTTTGAGACACCTCATTATTTGAGCAACTTATTTAGAACGCAAAACACTTCAAAACAGAAATGGAAAGAAATACAACACGGGAAAAAGGATATCTTTTTTTGGTAACATGTCTATAATGATCCTAAATGAAGTCCTCACAACAAATTTAAGCAAGTCAGATGCACCATTTGAATCCTAAATTAACAATCACAGCATTTCTTCACAGAAAGGCATAACTAACATTAGACAGATTCAGAGAAGTGAAGAAAAGTGAAATTCATGCAGTGTTAAGGCAGTTAAGGAAAACCATTTTATCTTAGAAGTGGCATATGAAAACATTAGACAGCATAAAATCCTCTAGCCAAATGATTTAAGCGGTTCCATATACTGAAAATGCCCTGTTAACCTCCTCTTTTCAAAGTGAGGTGTAACAAGAAGGAGCATATATGAATGAAGATAAAACACTGCTTGAATTATCTACTGCTTTGTAAAACGGATCACCTTTGTAATATGAATCAAAGAGAGAACAGATACAGATTAAGCTTATTCTCCCCAGGACAAAATTTACAAGCTCTATAACAGAGAAAGCTTATCTTCCTACTTTTACTTCCCCTCACGCTGCCAGCCCAGATGGATTTTCAGTCATCTGGCAAAAGCAGAGGGAAACCACACCTCTGAGCAACTTCACAGTGGAGATTCCATCACATGAAACACTTAAGCAGCTGCCAAAGCTAAATCCCACTCCTCCCTGTCTGCTAAAGGAATGCATTTTTTTTTCTTGCCTGCTTTGCTGTTAATTTTTCTCTACTGGAGCTCACAATACTCTTAGTGGTCACTATTACTTTTGATACAGTGCGAAAGGCCTGGAACTTTCTCCTTCACTTATCTTGTCCATAATCAGGGCACCCTCTCTGGTTTAGCAACATAAACAGCATTTGCTTAATGTTCTGAACTTCCCTGGACCTTCATAATCTTATTAAAAAAAATCATAGTAATACGCTTTGCTAATAGATAGCGTGTTCTAAACATTTGTATCTCACCTTTGACAGAAGCAATTTCACACAGGAAACATGGCCCTCATAGACTGCTGATAGGAGTGGTGTGATATTATGTTTGTCTGGAGCCTGTAAATTGAGACACAGTTATTTGAAGCACAATTTCACACAGCATTAAAAGGTTTCACTTAACTTTTTAATTTTGTTTTGTCAACAGTAGAGTGAAGGTAAAGATTTAAGAATATTATCTAGAAATGCATTCTCTTAGAATTTTTTTACTCTCCTTTTTATAAAGAAAGGTCATTGTTTAAAAAACAATCACTTAACAGCAAGATATGTCTTCCGTAAGACTTCTGGGTATCCCCAAGTTTGTCTATTTTGTTAGGCCAATGATAGAAATTGCAGGGCTTCAGTTGATGAATTTTGCCCAATTTAAAAACAGTACTCCTAATTCTCCCATTTCTCAGTCAGCCTGAATTCAGAAACCAGTTTTGGCTGAAACATTGTTTGGGCTGTCTTTTCCTCTCTAAACTATGGTCCTGGAAAGTATAAGAAATGGAGCAAATAAAATGTTCTTATTTCTTCCTCCTCTCCATTTAGAACTCCTGAGGAAGAGATAATCTTCACAGACATCAAGAAAAAAATCCAAGCCAGTTTATTAAGGACTAAAGCTAAGATGTGTTGTACCTAAACTTTCAGACAGTACTCTAAAGCACAGCATATGGGAGTACGCTTAAAGTATTTAGAAAATTTTCTTTGTGGAGAACTACACTATTTTGAAGTGTGAATACAGCCCTGCCAAGCCTTTTCACGACAAAAAGCCATGCATTCCAAGCTACAGCAAAATTACTAAGTTTGTACAAGTAAAAATGTCTCCCAAAGAGAGAGGAGCACAACAAGTTAAACAGAATTGATCCTGCGCTGGCCAAGGATGCATTGCACTGTCTTCTGAAGTCCCTTCCAATAAATGCAGTATGTATTTCATGCAAACTTACTTTAAATGTGATGATGGGATTTATTTTTCTAATCATGGTAAAATTAAATTTAACTTTTTATAGCTACAAACAACTTTTCCTAGTATGTCCAAAAAGAATAAAAACATTTAATAAACATAATTTTGAGTGTCTAATCCCTAGGAGACCACTTCTCAAATATTTTTAAACACATCAAATTGTTTAGTTTGATTTAAGTCTTCCAGTAACTATTTAGGCACTTATACCAATCCCTTATATGTGTATGTGGGTGGAAAGGCCAACACCCTTAATATCTGTTTACAAATTGATGTACATACATTAATATCAGCTCCTTTCAATAGCAGAAATTCCAGAATCTCAAGCTGTCCACAGTCTGCTGCATAGTGAAGAGGCTTCCTCCCACCTTCAAGTGTCCGATTGACATCTTCACCCTTCAATGTAAACATAATCTAATAAGCAAAATTTTAGAGCTAACACACCAAGAGGAGCTTGAAAAAATCCAACACCTTCATACATGCTGCAGAATGTTCCATCCAAATACTTAAGTAATTGCCCAAGGAAAATGAAAATTAAGTTGCTCAATTTCCTTACCCTCATCTATGCATTTAAGACTGTAAGACACCACCTCGATCCCTCCTTCCACACTGCATCTCAAGTGTAGTAAGTACCCAAGTGCACTAGGTAACTCATGTGATTATAAAAATAATTTAAAAAAAAAAACAACGTTAGAGCTTGTAAAAAATATTCACATTGTCTAATTTTGCTTCTCCTTGCTCCCAGCTGGGATCCTAGTTTTCTGGCTGAGTTATTTTACCTGCTTTTACACATATTGAAAGTTTCACACACTGAGAAATCAGACACCTAGAAATAAGTCAGCATCATAACTATTAGCAAGTGAGTGCAAACCATAACTTAAAACCCAATTACGAAACTGTCCATTCTGTTTTATAAATAGCACCTGCCAATTCTACATGACATAAAAAAGTCTAAAGACAGTCAAGCAAATCAGGACACAGGAAGTTGTATTCTAATGCCCCTAGTACTAGTGGATTGAGACATCTTTTAAGGCGTAAACAAAATTTAATTTACTGAGTGCCTAATCAGCTTTGTTTCTTCACCTTGGGTTGTGCAACTAAGGATAAACTGATTTGCTGCACTTCAGTAACGACAAGAAGTTACTGGAAACCAAATACTGACAAGCTATGTGGTAAGTGACGTCTTGTTTGTGTGTGCAAATAATGTTGTATTTTAGAGTGGCTAAATTTAGCATCATACCTCAAGTCCTGCACCTCCACAGAAAAACAAGTCAAAACAATTTCAGCTGCAGCACCAATTCATACTTCTCTACTGAGCCCCTGCGGTTCCCTCATGCCTGCCCCAAATCCCTAGAAGGGCTTGACATATATCTTTCAGATATCACCTCCCTTCTAAGAACAGAAGAGGAGATTGTCAGAAGGAAATCTTATTCTGCATTTGATGTTCTATATTATTAATGTTTTCTGCTACTGGCCAAATAACAAGATGACCTCAGAATTCTCCTCTCCTATCAATAAAATATTCTATTCTTCTCCTAATACACCTTCCTGAAAGTCAAAGCAACACAACAGTGTTTAACTTCTGGTGTTTAACTAAAACACTGTACATTCTGTGGTCTCAAAGGTCAGGAACCTGGTTCTCACACTATTGAAGGTTCTGGCTTCAAAGTAGCATGAAGTAGCAGCAAGTAGCACAATGAAAAAATCCTGCAACTGCTGTTACTGACCCTGAGATATGGCTATGGCTTCTGAAGCATGTTGGACAGGAAAAAAATATAGCTTTACATTTATCTATGTTTTTCAGAACAGCAACAAATTGTACTTCTAAACCAAGTCCACCACAGCTTTAGCTATGTGGACTCTCAACATCGTACAATAGTTTATAATGTAAACTTTCACTATTACTAACTGTAGGTCTAACTTTATCTGCAACAACTGTCCTGTTAAACAGTATTGTGACGTAACTTCTCTTCTCTTTTGCTGAATTTCAGTACAAAAAGTTGGTGGGGATATGTTAACAACTATGTTCCAATAAAAAAAATAATCATCCAGATCACAGTACCCTAACAGCATACAAACAGCCACGCTGGTCTGAAAAGTGTGGAAGGAAGCAGCATATACTTGGCTTATCTAGGAACTTAAGTTCTACCCATATTCTTATTTGCACCTTGCTACTTCCTGTCAATTTAAAAAACAGCTGGCATTTAAATAACACGTGATGTTTGCAGATACATAAGGATTGGGATGCATAAGTTTAGGAAGCAAACCATGCAAAAGCCATGCAGTCACTACCCCAAAACAGTCTTTAAAAACTCCTGTAACGTCTGATGCATGTTAAGACATGGTAAATAAGGGCGTAAGGGAGAAGGACAAGCAAGCTAAGTCCTGGGACAGCACACAGTAAAGTTACAAAGTTCACATCCAAAAAGAAACTTAGAATCATCACATCTTAAGGTTAGGACAAAGCTCCCCTTCCTTAAGCTTATAAATATTATTTGGCTTATTGGCTTACACTGTAGGATTTTTTTTTTTTCTTTTTAAAGAATAAATCACAGATCACCCTGTTGTCTCCT
>NW_009648877.1:899127-921166 GCF_000708025.1 Charadrius vociferus | reverse complement strand
CTGGACAATGAACTTCTGGAAGGAAAAAAAAAAAAACACAACACCCAAACACCAGATTTTCTAAGTCTACCTTGAAGATTATGAAAGTTTATTTACAGGGTAGTATCTAGCAAAAAGTCCACAAAGATATCCCAAACACAGACTATATGGATTTGAATACTAGCACAGAGAAAATATATCA
Organism: Charadrius vociferus; assembly: GCF_000708025.1. NCBI lineage: Eukaryota > Metazoa > Chordata > Aves > Charadriiformes > Charadriidae > Charadrius > Charadrius vociferus. The sequence continues at coordinate 920,985 of NW_009648877.1, read as the reverse complement.
ACAGTATTCAAAGTCTAACACCAAAACATTTTAGTCCAAATTAACAGAAGATATCTGATAAGTTACAAAACTTAAAAAAAAAAAAAGGTAAGTACTGCTAGGTTCTGCAATAAACAAAGTCAAATATCCAGTTGTTTCACAGGTGTGAAAAGCCACTGTAAAACAGACCACTGAATGTTATAAAACTTAATTTGGCCTTTCCTACTCCCACTCCAAATCATATAGAAGTAGGAAGTGAAGACAAACCAATCCATTTCATACACAGGGATCAAACCCTGACACAAGCACCTGCTTTAAGTGCCGTCTCTAAAATGCACATGTGAAAAATTGCAGACTCTTCATAGATAATTTCTCTCTGGCCTTTAGATCTCCTGTTTATATTGTCTGGGACATCTCCCCACAGGAAAAGCAATAGTTTCTAAAGTGGGGTGTGAAAACCTGGAGAGGTGTGCAAGACAATCCTTTCAGGTATAAGAATATAGTATTTTTTGCACTGTAAAAATAGTGTTTATTTAATCTTTATCTCATCTTTAATTTCCATTTTGGGGTATGTTTTATCATGTCCATAAGAGATTAGTACAGTAGTACATGTATATAACTTATAAATAAATATACAGGTGTTGGTGGTGTATGCTCAATTGTGTTTTACTGATAGGGGTGCATGATCTTAAAAAGGTTTGGAGACCACTGGTGTAGCGCTCTATCTGTATCCATGGAAACAATAAGTTAATTCTTTTTCAGAGGGAGTTTCATGCTGGAAGACTAAACGCTTTCCATGGAAATTTTATAGTTCAACTAAAAAAAACCCTAAACCCCACCCCTACACACAAGTTATTCAGATTAAAGATGAACTGTTATAAAACTCACAAGAATATCCTTATAGTTACACTTTTGCAAAGAGAAAGTGCCTTTAGGCATGGAAATATCAACTTTTAATAGAATTTCAATTGAAGATATAAAGTTTCAATCTTATCTACACCAGCAGTCATTTATGTGCTTAATTAAAAGTCTCCAAGATACAAGTTGCATATAAAAATCACCTATAAAATGGGAAAGTCGGAAAACTGCTTGAACCCTCATGATCCAAATTGGTAGTACACTGGTGCCAAGGCAGTAGTTACCACAGCTGCAACGATAAACCTTTTACTTGGCTAGACAGTGACGTGAAACACATCTAACATCCCAGATAAGGTTATCAAAGATTATCTAAACAAGCTGCCATTCTCCTTTAAGCTTAGGATATACAACCCTGTGGGTGTTGATTTTTGTCTTCACTGGATGACCACGCCAAGCTGAATTCTCTTGTTCTTCCACTTCAAGTATCCTGTTCAGTTACGTATTCAGCTAAGCCAGGAAGAGATGTTGACTTACACGGGCAGTTGGGTTCTCAGTTTTGACAGAATGGCCAGCTATAACAGATCACATTTGGAAGAGGAAACGCATCTTCTCTATGTGGTGACATCTAAAAAAATGAATGACTGAAGAATGCACTAGAGAATTCAAGGATTCAGAAATTATATATTGTAGCTATAACAACAAGCTCCAAATGTCAAGTCACATCTTCATACAATAAAAGAAAATCAAAGCATACGGTCAAGATTTGAGTCCCCTCTCATAAATAAGGCAGCTCTGGTGAAGGTGTGGCTAATTATGTCAACAGAATGAGACAAAGCTCTCTCTCAAGCCCTGTAACAGGCTGAGGCAGGAAACAGCACAGGAAGTAAAGATTCAAAGAAAAGAGCTATCTCTATGTAAAGTTTTTTGAAATTTCTTTGGTTTTGAATAATACTGGCCAAACTGTACAAACATTCATTCACACTGAATGTTATGAACTTAGGTATCAGCTATCTTATCAGGTGACGATTCTCAACACTGACCTCTGAGACAGCAAAGTAACCAATATTTTGGTAGGCTGAAACAAAGACTGTACTAAATATCTGCTAAAGGTTTTCTTTAAAATAGACTAAACTCTGCCCAGGCACACGGTCAGAACCCAAATGAACTGCCAAAGAGGAGCACGATTTTTCTGCAGGAAGAAAAATCTTATGTATAGTAGACAAAATGTGACAGAAGAATTCTCCCAGGAAGTTTCAGAGGACTTTTGCCATCTTCTAGAGTCTAACAGTGCAGCAACAAGATTAATAGTTATGAAGGTATTTGGAGGAGACTTAATTATAGCAGAATCAAAGAATCCTACCAACTTCAAAAAAACCCCAAAACAACATACCTTCAGTCAAAGGTCACACCTCTCCTGAAGATGATTTATTTTCACTTCCTAGAGTGGATCTACAAATTCACTAACAGTTGTGCAAATGTTTGTGCAAAGCCTCAGAAAAGAATTTGCCCTTGCAAAAGGAAAGAACCAATCATCTCTTTAATGACCGCCCAGAATACATTGAGTTTACTTAGACATTTAAGGCACCAGCTACGCAATAACACTAAAAACCAGTTCAACACATGAAACATCAGAACCAGCCGTTAACAGGTATCTGCTTTAATCCCCTCTAAAATCTGATTACAGGTAAAGAAAAGCCTCTCTGTGAATCTCCAATTACTAAACAAGACAGCGTGAAAGAAGGTTTTTATTACACGTTGATCTTATGTCCTACTTAGAAAACTCACATACATGGATAACTGCAGAATATTCATTTAGAAGGACTTCAGGTACCAGCTTCAGTTGAAAGCTGGCTATCAGCTTTTCACTGAAGGACAAGAAAGTAAAAACTTGAAGCTCAGTTCTAAATACTTTCAAGAGTTTGCTCCGCTTTCTAAATATCTAGTAGCAGGGTTCATTATAAGGTCTTCAGAACGTAGCTATCACCCACTTTCTGTAATGGAGCAAGCCAATCCATAAAAAGATCTGTTCTAATCTATGCCTTAAGTGAGTACTGTCAAAATGATTAACTCTTGAACTTATTTCTTCCACTACTCTCTATCACACACATTTTCCTTGCTCTACCTTTTCTTGCCAATATACCTACACAAAAACACTGCTTGTGTCTCATGTCCTTTTCCAGTTTAACTCCAGTAAAGTTTTGGCTTTTTTAGCTCCCACGCCCTGGGAAACAGCCCACAGTCTTCCTGGGTACCCACCCCCAATTCCACTTTTCATGTTCCCCCTCTTTGTATCTGAGCTTAGAGAGGAAACTCCGATAGCCAAGCTGCCCTCCTGTCAAGCCTGCTGGATGTCCCAGAGTAATCTGGAAGTATCTGCACCTTCACAGCTGCCTAGAATAAGTTCTGCCAAATTTAACTCCTTATTCTTTTGCAACCCTAGGGAAAAGAATGAATCAGAATTCACTGACTTTGTCACTAGTGTACATTATGACATCAGCTCATTGAAAATGTTAAGTGAACAAGTTTAGTCATAAAATACAAGTTCTAAAGCTCATTATTTTCCAGGCAGATTATTTAACCACACCAAACTGACACTGTCCTTGAACAGCCCCTGCCTTTCCTGTAGGATTTATTACACAGGTTGTATTCCACACCTTCCTTGTCTAGCTTTACCAGCTAGCTCCCTCCTTTCCCGGTGCCTGCCAGTTTCAGAAACATCAACACTTAAAGCCAAATAAGCTAAACTAAACTCATTTAGTACCACTCTAGCATCCCCACAGTATACTCTATGTGCTTCAAACACAGGCTTACTTTGCAGTGCCACACCAACTGAAACCAAATCTGAACCAGCTATTCAATTGGACACTTTAGTTTGCCAGTAGTGTTGCTCTAGAACATTACTGCCGTGCTATTAACGTCACAGCTCACCCACCAGTTTAACACTGATTTTTTCCTGTGTAGCAGTTACAGTATCACTACTCCTAGTTGCAGTTTGATCCTTTCCACCCCACTACATCAGAATTAGTGGCTGAACAATTAATCCAATGAGGGAACTAATCAGTTTGAGAATTAACTTGATCATTTTCTTCTCTCCAGATGAATCTGTTCCTTCATGTGATTCACCACTTGGCACCTGAATACACCAGAAATAAGTAGCTGGGATTTACACTGCAGTCCTACCACAGAAATCGAAACTCAAAATGGTGACCTCATCAAATCCTATTGCATAGGTTAACTGTATTAGCAGAGCAGTATCTGTAATGCTGGCGGCATTAAAACGTTCTTTCAGATTTAGAAACAACTCCATATCCCCCATCTGTACTTATCCTGTCAGGCAGAAATAACTTCATCTCCTCCTCTCATGCACTCCTTTCGTTCCAGTTTTAACGAAGGAAACCAGATTCCATGCAGTCAGATATCCTCAGAGCACAGTGAAGCATCCTACAGGAGCTTCTCTACTGGGTAACTCCTATCTCCATTATTCTGGAAAAAAGATGAACTCACTGTACGGTGTGTTGCATTACTTCAATCTCTTCACATTCAAAGGATGGCCATTCTTATAGAATATTAAATAACTCTGGTATTTTAAATATAGCAGTAACTTTGTTATTGTCTGAGTGGGAAAGAAGACTAGTGAAGAACCCTCTTTCTATAAAGAAAAGTTTAAGTCCTATGGATGAGATATTTGGAATATCTTACTGCATATTGAGAATACTACTTCCAAACACTTCATATTTTACCACCTTCCCTGCATGTCTTTGCTCACACTGGTTGCATGCTTTTAAAAATTCAAGAAAGAGATTGAGACAGTTCATCAGAAGTATTTCCAACTAATCTCCTTCTACAGATCTATAGCAAAAGATGTCAAGAATTCAACTCACGGAAAGCAGGAGCGTCTCAGGTTTTGAGCACTTATATGACTCAGGTGGAGGAACAATAGGCAAATATACATGGATGAAAGAAAAAGTAAAATTTTGGTATTGTGCTTTTTTGTTTCATTGTCACATCACAGTGCATGACCTTTATATCAGAAGGATCACTTGTTATATTCCTTTATGCAACATTAGCAACATTCTTCACTTTCAAGTGCATGTTGTAACAACAACAACAAAGTCCTCCTGGGATTTTATGCCAGAAGAAACATTTGAAAACAAACAGGTGAAATTCAGTCTATCATCTGCTTTCTACACTTATCTTCATGAGATGTCTTCTTAAAAAAAAAAATAAATTCCTAGTAGATAGCTAGGTAAGCTTTAATACACCTCCATCATTGCTATTGGATCTAACTGAAATGTAAAAAATCTGTCTTACATTGTGATATTCTGAATCCAGAGATCCCCCTCTGATTGAAAATACCATGGTGAAGTGTCTCAATTTAATTTTAATTTTGTAAAATGAAACTGGCAGAAGTAAACTGTAATTTATGCGGTTAGATGCAATCTGAAGATGTATTCTGCCACAGAAACGATATTGGTATCCACTAAATGAAATCTTTCCTTCCAGTCTTACTCAATTTTAGTTTTTACACCTAACCAATTGTCTGAAAGAGTAAATTTTATGTTTTTAAGCGGAACATAGATATTCTGAGCTATGAAATCACTTAACAGCAACGTATTCCTTAGTCTTCTGAAGGGAGAGCAAGCTTGGACAAAGCACACCTTCATAAAATTTATTAGCCCTATATTCAAACAGGGTTTAGCAGACAATCTTGCACTTCCACAATGGGGATATGTTGGGTATGGAGGAACTAATGTGTATTAATCTTCCCCTAATACTCTCCTTCCTTTTCTCAAAGTTACAGTCAGCTCGCACCCCTTCAATCATTCTCCAGTATAACTTTTTCTGGATTTATCCACCTCCAGAAAGGCTTTTTTAAAAAAAAAAACAACAACAAAACAACCACAAAACCAAACAACATGTAAGTACTTTGAAGATAAAAATATATTTAGCTATTTTTGTCATTCTACTTGTATTCTCAAAATGGTTGCATTTTAAGCATTTAAGCCAAAGTTCACTGCTTAACCGGTGTTTCACTTGTATGTTCATAGATTTTTCAACTGTTTACAGCTGTCACATGTCAGCTCTGGGGCTCATCTACTCCAAAATTACATCTCCAGCACTGCAGATCTAAATGCCTTGATTGAGAATCCTTAAAACCAATACAGCAAAAATAACTGAACAACCCTCCCCTCCCTCCCCATTTTCTTCATACTTTTATTCTTAAAGGTCAATTGTTCTATAATTCCTAAAACAATATTCTTAAGCTCACAATTATAAGTCGAACAAAAACTTCTGCCCTTGCTCTACTTGCTGTAACAGTAAAAACATAAGATGATGTTTTTACATAACTAATCCATGGGTCATAAACACTGGTGGTAGTGAGGTAAAATTCAAATACCACACTTCCTGAGACCTGACTAATAATCTAAAAATGTAAGGACAGTTTAATTCTACAAGCTGGCACGTCTAATGACTCGTGAAATCAAAGACTATTTAAGGCTGTGGAGGTTATCTCGTCCAACATCTGCTCAAAGTAGGTCCAATCAGATCAGGCTGCTCAGGACTTTGCCAAGCTGAGCTCCATATACCTCAGAGGACAGAGGATTCCACAAGCCCTTCCCAGGGCTTGATCATCCTCACAGTGAATATCCTGCCCTTGGTACAGAAAGACAACAATAAAATCTTCCCTTTATCTTCTCTTCTTTGGTGGGGGGAACAAAACTAAAACTAAAACACAAACAAACAAAAAAAAGACCCCAAAACCAAACCACCACAATCCTAACAGCATCTCCTTATGTGTCCTAAGCAATCCTGATGGTCTTTTGACTCTGAACGTGTTCCAGTATGTTCATGCCTTTCTTGTACTAGGAAGCCCAGAACTGGACACAGTACTCATATGCAGCCTCAGAATTGGTAAGAAGAGAAAAATTTCTTTCAACCTGCTGTCTGGTTTCTTGCTAATACACCCCAGTATGCTGCTGGCTTTCAATAACGCAAGGGCACACTGCAGACTCATCTGCAGCTTGATGTCTACTAGGATCCTGAAGTCCTTTTCTAAGGTCTGGTCCCCAGCTTGTACAGGTGCATGGGTTTACTTCTTTCTATCCTATTGGTCAGACTGCTAAAGACATCCTATTGTCTAGGTCACCAGCAAAAATATTAAGCAATACTACCAATACCATCCCCTGATAGATGCCACTGGTAACCAGGCAGCACTTAGAAGTGATGTTGCTGATCACAACCCTTTGAGTCACAGAATCATAGAGTGCTTAGAGTTGAAAAGGACCTTAAAGATCATCTAGTTCCAAACCCCTGTCCTGCGCAGGGACACCTTCCACCAGGTTGCTCAAAGCCCCATCCAACCTGGCTTTGAACACCTCCAGGGTTGGGGCATCCACAACTTCTCTGGGCAGTCCAACAGCCCAGCCAGTTTTCCACCAATGTTACAATCCATATACCACAAACTTCTACTCGCTCACTCACTGTATCCTTACAGTGTCAAATGGGTTCTAGGAGGAAGAGGATTTGCTCCATAGCCTTCCCAGAGACAAAGGCTAAGCCGACGTACCTCCCATTCCCATTTTATTAATGCACTAGTCCCTGCTACTACCCTTGAGATTACTTGCTAGTTTCAACTTCAACTGAACTTTGCCTGTCACACCTCTACCCCTGCACATTTGTGCAATGTTTCTACATTCCTTCCAGCAGCCCTTTTGCTTTCACCTTCTGTGTAACTCTGTGTATCAGTTACAGATTCCTCAAAACATGTGACCAGGGTCATAAGTTGTATGGCCAAGTAATAGCCTTGGAAAGCACTCTCTCAACTCAGTGTTTCTCATGCGGGCATAAGCAAGTCCCAGAATGCAAACAAAGGCCCCTAAAGGATCTTAACCTTCTGTACTTCAGACAAGCTGCATTATCATCTCATCTATATTCCAATAATACCAAAAAAAGGTAACCTGATCTTCCATCACAGGAACAGAATTTTACAGCTCACCTCCCCTGAATTCTTCCACCAATCAGTTGCTCAAGCACAGAACTGGAGCCTCAAATACCCTGGTTTTCAATAAGCTTTCTTTAAAGACTCGAGAAGAATTAAGATTGAACATTATGAATTCAAACACTAAAAGAGTTCTCACTTTTTACTTTTGTCAGTACAAAAAACTAAATTGAGGTTTACAACTGAAAAGTCAACTGCTACTATATCAGTTTTCTTACTATTGAAATTTTCTCACTATTGAAACATTCCTTGGGCCTATGTGCAGAGAGTCCAAATTCTTCATAAGACTTGATGGAGAGTGCTTTCATCCTCCTCAGTCAGTCTCTGGAGTGGTTCCATACGTATTCCATTCTGTAACCCTAGGTCTCACCTTATAACTGCCAAAAAGCTGATTCACGTACTGCTAACCTTAACTCAAAGTTGGATTTGTAGGTTTCTTTTGTTCCAATATATCTATTTCTGTAAAATATGTTGAAGAAATCTATCAGTATCATAGAACACCAGTTCTTAACAACAGAGCTCACTATATAAAAGGATTAACCTGGAACCTGGACTGCACTTTAGGTCTTCAGTTCAATGATCCCACAACATTCCAGTTTTGGTGGTTTGTTTTTTTTTTTTTTTCTTTTTCTTTTTTTTCTGTTTTTTATTTGGTTTGGTTTTAAGTGTGTTGTAGTTCAGCTGAGTTCAACACCCCCCACCCCTGTAGAATAGTGTCAGGATCTAAAAAGCAGCATTGACTTTGAAGAAGTAGTTTTCATTCCTGCCAAGATATAAACTCATTTAGCCAACCAAAATCCACACTAGCACTTTCACAGGTCCTTGGAGATTGCCAATAGAAATATCCTCAAAACGAATTCAGTAAATCAGGCCTAATGGCTTTTCCTAAAAAACTTACCTCTAGTTTTCAACTCTCAAAATTAACACTACTCAAAATACCTTCGAGTAGTAGGGACAATAAATTAATCTCTTCTTCCAAGCTGGTTATACAATTTTCTCTAGAAATTTTGTCATGTTAACCGAAATGGAGCACTAGCCTGAAGCAGTTTCTGCTGGGTAGAACAGAGAGATTAAATATCTGCATCCATTACTGAAACTGATTCAGTTTTAAATTGATACAGTAGACAAACCCTGACATCAGCTTTCTTAATACAAACCCGAAGACAACTGAGACACTAGTCTAGTACTTTAGACAAGAAAGCCATTTTTGTAAGCTTCTGTGTATTTCATCACAACCCTAGACTAACACGCCGTTTTCACATTCCTCTCCATTTTTATTAATTAGAAATAAGAACAATTCAAATGACCAGCTCACAACACAAGTCAGTGCGGCATATTATTTAAACTTTTACTTCCTGTAAAAGGAAAAACCCTCTTGATGTATGACACATCAGAACCAAGAATTGGGCAGTGCAGATGAAAAAGATAAATTCCACATTTCCACTCAACCTCATGCATTGAAAAAAATACTCAAACAATGCAGGAGGCCTAAGGAAAAGCACGAGTTTTCTATACATTCTGCTCAGTGAGATTACGGAGTCTCAAGTTTTCTCATCTCTACCTTCTGATTCACAAGAAAATAACCCTGTTGCTCCTGGTCAATATTCAGCCTCAGAGCAAGAACACAGGGAAGCAACTAATAACTCAAAGGCTGGGTTAAGTCCAAAGAGCAAAAAGGCAAGGAAAAAGATAAAGTGTTGTAACTTGTGAATTGTTTATGATTTTGAAGCAGATTTCTACAGCTAAAAACCAGCAGTAAATTCCTGCCAAAGCTGAGAAATCAACTCACTGTAACTGCAAGTAGGCAGTTTCCCATGGCAACTACAAAAATTTTGTGCAGGATCCAAGTTTTCATTTAAGTCCTCTATATTTTCAAAAATTACTTACTTTCAGTCCACTAAATAAATTAACGTCACCCTGTCTCATTCAGCCTGCCACAGAGAGAGACTACTGTTGCTGCTGCTCAGCAGTTCAGAAAATTCTGACCATTCCAGTAGTTTTCCAGCTGCAGCCAGAGTGGACCACAGTTGTCTGTGGACAACTGAACAAAAGCAAGTGACGTAGATTTATTGTATGGGATAATTAATTTCCACTTCGAGAATTTCAGAAGATCTAGAAGGTCTTTGGTTTTTGTTTAATGGCTAAGAGCAACCGCATTAGCTAAGCCTTTCTACTGATTATCTTTGTGTTCACAGTAAGATATTTACTAACACCTTTTTGACACTGCTGGGTTTTTTATTCCCTGTCCTTTAAATTTCATAGCCTGGAGCAACAAGGAATTCTCTCCCAGCTGTCATCTTTCTACCCTGTATGCTTTGGGGGCAAATTTGGGACAAGCTGTCTTTACACCTTCCTCTTATCACATCTTACTGAAACAAACAGAAATAGCAAAAACATCCACAAGAAATACTGTAGATGATGATCAAAAAGCAAAATCAAGTTAACAGATGTTGAGAAGGAAACTTCCTGAAAACAAAGTTAAATCTCTGTGGAATAGGCTACAGACATCAGTAGCAAGTTTTCATTGCTCTTCTGGATTCACACCTAGTCTTCATTATTAGTTTTGTTTGCCACATCCATCTAAACTTCAGTATTAAAAATATGAAAAAAGGTTACCCAGATAATTTCAGCATAACATTGCTGCTAAAAGGCTCTCACAAATTTATTAAAACAAGGTATCTGTTCTGATGATAGTGTCAGTCTCTTCAGTTGGCATTTTGCAGCAAATTCTACAGCCAGAGCAGAAAGATGTGGATGTCCATGCCTGTTTAAAATGGGCATCTACTTTGCAATTCTCTACTTCAATAGAAGCCTCAACTGCTAATGATAACTCCAATACTTGGTCTACACAAGTTAAGAAAATGAATTATGAACCTGATGCAGGATTTTGTCTGTCTTGATACAGTATTTAAAGTACTCTGAAAAGCTTTTGTAAGCACCCCTACTATTTTGGCTTAAGCCAACAAAAAGGAACTTAACAAGTATGCTTTTCAGGTTTTATTTGTTAGTGGTAAACATCTAGCTTATCCACCATAAAGGCAATCTGAAGTCCTTTGTCTTAGTGAAAAGAATACAATTCCAGAAACAACTGCTAAATAAACTACTGTGCCACCTGTGCTTCAGTTGTTGTATCAGCACTTTTAGAGACAAACCAACCTGACACACGAGTTGTTCTGTAGATCAGTGATGAACCTACTGTTTCCTAGCTACAGCTTCTAGAACCTTGTGCTACAATCCCAGCTTCAGAGACATGTCAAATACGTGCATTATTGAAATCAGTAGTTCTCCACTCCTCCCCCCACCTTAATCTGTCTAAGACTTAAGTGAAAATTAGTGGAAACCACTTACATTTGCATTAGCAAGTGATCAAACAGGAACGAAGGGATCAGTTTTGCAGTTTCTCTTTGCTGTTATGAATTCCTGTTTAAAGGTTTTGTCCAAAACCACTCACCCTCTTAGTTAGGCAACAGCTTACAGTAACAGCACCTAATTCTGACAGAATAAGTTATGGCAGACAAAGGTATTATTTTGTATAACAAGAGACTCTCTGTCCAGAATACTACTTTAATTGATGAAAGTTAGTGCACTAAACATTCTAGATCATGAACCGGAACAGCTGATGATCAGACACACTTTTAAGCTACCACTGCTTAGAAGAATTGGTAGAATTTGGAATTAAAGTTAAAATGCTTTAGTTATAGCACCAGGGCTTGTCTATCAGAGACGATCAGGGGCACAACCAAAAATAAAACCATTTAACCACAGATTCTTAAGGAATCACAGACAGATCTAATGACTATACCTTAACTTGACATAAAACTAACGTTCACTCTAAAGAGATGTGTTAAGTACTGGATCCATTGAACACAGCACAGTGTCCATTTTCATATGCAACACTGAACTGGCCTAGAAGAGTTCTTTCTCCAGAAGTGATTGGCCAGACTCCATGGTCTAACACTGCTGCATTTTGACCTGATTTGGATGATACTCACTCTGAGGGTATACTAAGCAGAAAATATTTCAGCCCACATGGGTGCCAAATGATTGCTAAACAGCAGATATCAACCATACTTGAACTAGAAATCAGGTGAGGTCTCAGTAATTCAGTACTATACCAACAGCAGACTGACAACACATGACATTATCAAAACAGAAAAATCTACAAAACACCTGCTCATGTAGTTTCACACAAACTTAAGCTTAACATGTCAAATCATCCAGTCATGGAATTCTGAAAGCAAGTTAAAAATAAAAATACACTGCACTATGCTGCACTTCCTTGATGCCACTAAGTTTGCATTAGACTAAAATATTAAGTTCAAGGATAAAGCAATCCAAAGGTTTAGTAATAGAATTCAGGCTATTCCATCATTAGATCATTGCTCCAAAAGTTAACTAGCTGAGCAAAGAATAAAAGCCATTACCATCTAATCTGCACTTAGTTGCTAATTCTGAATTAAAGCATTTTCAGTTACTGTAAGAGCCCCAACACCAACATCTGTATTAAAATACTCAGTACACGTTGTCCAAAGAATGCACAGGAAGTGACTGATTTCCTTCTAGGAGAACAGTAGGCGCCAGCTATTTAGTTTCAGTTTCAATAGACGCCAGCTTCATATTTTGACTTCTATGCATGATCTAAAAACTAACAAGAATAAAAAAAACTGACAATAATAAATATGAGTTCTCAAAGTTAAGATTGTACTCCATGAATATGAGAGGATAAACATGAAGATGAGTATATTGTCAAAATATTACTACTATAGTTTAAAAAAATACTGAAATTAATGTTATAATAGGGGCTTAGCGTCATAAACATGACTTACGTCTATAGAATCTGAACAAAGGATATGTCCAAGGCAAGATCAAGTGTTCTGTCACACCCAAAGCAATGAAGTGTAGCTTCTAAGTCAGTTTTTGTACAAGATTAACAGGCATTATTTTCCTGTGGACACTGAGTTTACATTTTCTTCACAAAGCAATGCATAAAAAAAACATGAAATAGCAAAAGCAGTATTAATGAGTTGTAGAAGTTTTGTGCCTTAACGCAGATTTTTGTTGACGTGATGAAGCAGCTGATGATTGGAATGATGCAAAACATGGAAGTAAAAAACTTGATCAGGAAAGCTATTTTTAAGTCCATAAAATAAATGCAGCTTTCTAAGCAGTATATACTTAAAAAGCCATACATGCTAACATCACATAAAGGCTCTGTAAACCAGTTATATCCACTTAGAGTATTCAGCTTCACTGCAATACTGCCATTAAAACATACCAATCTTGATATTGCACTCTTATAATTTAAATAATCCATCTACAAAAGTTAAGCTATTTTCTCCAGATTCCCCAGGAATTACTGTTGAAAATGCTTTAGTAAATACAGTCTACTAACTTGGCACAAGAACTGAACTAAAGACTGTATTTCATGTTACACTCTAATTAAAGGAACATACTTTGAAATTAAATGTATTTACTGTTGAGTTACTATCTCAAAGATAAATTTAAGTAACAGTTAATTAATGCTTTATTATAGGCTAAATTCAAGTTTTTTAAACCATGCTCAGTATCTGTGGAAAGAGGAGGCAGTTGTCATTTATGTAGATAGATCTCCTGTTACTAACACAAAAGCAGTAGCTGGAATAAGTGCCAATAACTGAGCAGTATTAACCCTTCCTTGGCTAAAGTTATTGCTAAATAAAGCAATCCAAGAAATAAAGAATCTCCCAAAGGCCTCAACTGAATACAAAGGATCCTGAAAATTTTTTTATACAGGGCATACATAGAAATGTAGGTCTTGCCTCACTGGAACTCTCCTGACCAGTCTTTTTTAATATAAGGACTTGAAACCTCATCCCAATTGTATTACCTGAATCAAGTACTGAAAGTGGTTTTGAACAAACATAAAAATCCTTTATAAACATTTATTGCCTATGGTATTTGCATTCATAGTATCATTAACAAATCAGTTTAGAAGAGATACACTGATGGCAGCTGTTCTATGGACAGCTCTCTATCTTTTGTCTCAAATGGCCTTCCAGCTCATCTTTCCTCCTTTAAGCTAATCATTAATTTATAGGCCACAAGTGTGTTAAAAAGCAAGTTCACAAATTACTGGAGTTTGGGGAAAGAAAGTAGTTGGTCATTCAACAATAACTAAGACTTGATCTTAACTCAAAAGAAACTTTGAGCACAAAATTCTGTTTTATAAACTGACTCCATAATTAGATACACTTTAGAATATTCTTTGAACTTTGGCTGGAAGTACGACAGGCAAATCTCCAGAACACCTTTCTAGTGATGTTTTGGTCTGTTCAGCTTATTAGCCACTGCATGCAATCACTCTTTTTGATTTTCAAAGTGTAGCTGAAGGCTAAATAAAATGATTTCACTGTTTCCCTTTTGGCCTGAAACCAGTGAGGAAGGCAGCAACAGATACAAGAAAAGACAAAAATCTAGACCATACTCTAATTCTTGTTGCAGAAAGTTACAGAAAATCTTTCTTTGGAAAAATGCAATAACGTGTGGCACATTTTGTATCTGTATTGAACTACAGAATTACACTGCATACAAAAGACTAATGAAGATCATAAAAATGGACAAAGTGCTAAAAGCACCAAAAACCAAGTCTCCCAAGCTACTTCAAAACCATATTCATGTGCATATGAGTTTACAAGACCGTATTTCTCCTTCCCTTCCTACCCTCCGCCTCATCAGATTTTCAACTGCTTTCAGGACAAGGTTAAGTTATTTGCTGTCCTTTTCTTTATTAAAAAAAAAAAAAAGCAGCCCAAAATACACACAAGTACATTCCAGTCAAACTGAGAATTAAGACAAGAACTGTAGCTTGCTCAACAGGACTTATTAGCACTGATTGCTTTCCAAGCCAAGAGAGCTACAGATCTTCACAGCGTGAGAGAGCAACACAGATACTAGTACACTGAACATTTAAAGGAAACTGTTTCCCTCCCCATCTTTAGCCCGTGATTGCAGAATTTGCCATTGGAGGTTGCAATCAATGTAGGCTTTAGCATCAATTTGCAGTAAGAAGAGCCAATAGCATATCCAGTATCCAACAAAGATTTCAAACTCTTTAATATGAGCTGTGCTAATTTGTACCTACCCCTCCCCATAATGAGCTAAAGCAGAAAAAAATTCAATTGGTGAAAATTGCTGAAACTGCAACTTGTAAGAAAAACAACTGTGGTATAACCGACTGGTCAGTTATTAGCACTTATTAATTCCAGCTACTGCTTTTGTCCTAGTAACAGGAGATCTGTCTACATACATGACAACTGCCACCTCTTTACATAGAATTGTATTGACTGGTAAATACAATATTCAAGGTGGAGCTTTTGCTAGGGGGGAAGAAAAATTAAGAATAACTTTGTACAAACCTTCAACTTTGGAAGTGGGCAAATTAGATACAAAGAAGTAAGTTTGTTCACACTTTTGTCTGGATCCATATTCAGAAGTTCAAACAAGCATAAACATAAAGCCATAGAAAAACTGTTAAGAACACTCAACTGGACATATACATAAAAAAATAAATATGTGACCTAAGCAATACATTTCTATACATCCCCTGGCTTTCTGTATCTTTCCTAAAACTTCTCTTCCAACCTTTCATCTACACCTTTAAAATGCCTTTCATTATCATAAAAATTCTTCAACTTGTGAATCCTGCATTTCTGAGTCCACTATGCTCTGCTTAAACTTGGGTAGAAAATTTGACCTTCAGGTCACAATATCTTAACAGCTAAGAATATACTCCTTCAAAATAAGCAAATAGAAGTTATTTGGTCTATTGTGAACAGTCCAGGTGATTCCTTATTCATGCATTTTGACACTACTGCAAGACCCATTCATTCAGTATTTTTACTTATGTGGCCTGCATGACTTACCAATTCCATAGTACCCAGGTCAATGTTCAATGCATAACCTTCACAACTAACAACTTTCCACATATTATTCCAAATGAAAACAGAATACAAACCACTGCAAAACTGTTCTCTTGGACTTTTAGAAAGCTTAGCTCATCTTCTGTGTGCCCTCCTGTTGAAACCAAATTAACTAACTCAATTGAAGACAAGAGCTAGGCTTGAAAAACAAGGATTTAAT
Source organism: Charadrius vociferus (assembly GCF_000708025.1). Lineage (NCBI taxonomy): Eukaryota > Metazoa > Chordata > Aves > Charadriiformes > Charadriidae > Charadrius > Charadrius vociferus. The sequence continues at coordinate 905,030 of NW_009648877.1, read as the reverse complement.
AAAGATAAAACTGACAGAAGAGGGAAAAGTGAAGTCAGAGTAAGGGAGGATGGGAAGAAAAGGAGCAGTACTAGAAGTAAATAGTTTGCTCACACCACTGAATTCTCTGCTTGTTATTCATAACCTATTCCTAACTTTGTACTGTCATACCTACTAATGCATATGGTGAAGACCACAAACTCGGCCAAAATAGGATATATTCACAGCAGAGATAAAATTTGTTTTCAGTTTAGGGAATGGAGTATATTAGTAAGACTTTCAGCAATAAAAAAATAAATTCAATGTCTTAATCTGATTTTGATCACTCACTCTCTTTTTGCAGCAAACACCAATTAGACACAGCATTAAAAAGTCAAACATGAGTCACATACTTAGGCAATCTCGTAAAGCCACCAAGAGTTTCAGAGCACAGAAGCCAACTGAATGAACTACATGATCATAGGCCTGACAACATCTCAGAAGATTACTACTACATTTAGCAGTTCCAGATTTGTGATCAGTCTTATGAATCCCATTTACATTTCAGATGAAAATGGCTTCAGAATCAGTTATATCTGTACCTTCACAAAAAGGACAGATTTGAGAATGCTGGGATGTTCATTCAGTCAAAGTCGTACATACCACCACAATGACAGTTTTACAGGTGAGTTTGTTACTCCATGCTGCTCCTATAAACTACTTAAAGAACTGATGCACAAACTATTAATATTTGTGAGTGATTCTTTGCCACATATCTTCAGACTCTTTTGGATCAAACAGGGGAAATTAATTAGCCGTCCTGAAAAAGTGTTTTTCAACCTCATACGTCTTATTGTACCCACTACTAAAAAGTAGCTGCCATGCTGTATTCTTCTGAAAGTTTTTCCAGTACATTTATGGCATTTTAGTTAAAAGTAACTTTGCCATGAATAGCACACAACTGTCTTATTTCATAAAAGAAAGGCTTAGGTCATCATGTTCAGATTTACAAAATGTAAATTGAACCCCAAGTTTAAGTAGAACTAAGCAGTAAAGCAAAACTCTATCTTTAGCAATCACACTCCAGCTCATTCAACAGTGATCAAGAGGAAATTTATTTTTAACAGAAGGCCTAGAGTACTCCAGATAAAGAGAAACCCACATAGTACTAGTATTGGCATAACACTGAGAAGTTACAATACAGAGATATCCAAGAAGCTCCAGAGGGGATAAACTCAGTCCAGCAGCTCCCAGGTCAGTCCTAGCCCTGATATGCTCTTGGACATACTATGGAGGTGCACTTACACTGCACTGTAATGCAGCAAAGCTTTCGAAGGAAGACTGTTTCCAAACCAGAGGCAATCCAGATATCAACGTAGCCATAATAATGAAGTGTACTTCAGCATTCCAAATAGTGAGACAGGGTGAATTTCATTGTATCCATGGTATGGTTAATCTGTAACTCAAGTAATCCATCCATACAAAATAACCATCTAAGTGTTCCTTTTAATTTAGTTTGTTTCTGAAGGAGTAAAAGTCATTTCAATGAACACTCAAAAGCACAGAGGTTACCCCTCAAAAGTTAAAAGCTATTTCTTTTTCTATTGTAATCATTCTTCTCACAGACATTTCTCTCTTCTCTTTTTCCACAACACTGAGACCTTAACTATACCCCTGACTGCTACCTCTTTTTCAAAAAGGTATTTCTAAACAATGCTTTTGTTTTAGTCTCTCCAGTTAGTTTTGCAGTAGTCAAGTTTACCGCATTTCAAGACATATATTCAAACATCATTATATCCCAAAGAACCGCAAGACTGTTTGTGGTATTGCAATTTTGTGAAGGATGCATAGGTAGTTGCTGTTTTCTAGCTGAGTTGTTGAAGGTCCTCTAGGCATTTGGGTTTGGGTTTTTTTGTTGGGTTTTTTTTTTTTAAAGAATAAAACAAAAGACTCTACACCAGAAATGCCTACTAGGCAAGCTTATACATATACATACTTTCTGAACACATTCATCTCATCACTTCAACCTCCCAGTCTTCTCAGTAGGAAAAATCTGGTGCTTCCAGTTGGCTTATTGTCCTACCTTCTTATAGTATTAGGTTAGATGATTTATCAAACATAACTAAGTAGTGGCATGTTTAGGAAGCAATGATGTAGGGGATTACAGCAGCACATAAAGTGAGGAATTCCCAGTTAAACTATGGGAGACTAAATTACTTCAGAACAAACATTTATTGTAACCTCTTTCTTACAAACCCAAGTTTATCTTCCCAAAAACTTTGTACCTAGTGACTGAACAGGAATTATACTTAGCCTGAGAAATCTACTACCGATTGGAAATTTTACATGCACATGTTGACAGAGAAGTCTTTTAAAGCAATTGTACAGCTTATCTCATTCCACTGGGGAAGAAGGATAAAGAAAAGTAAAAAGAGCAAACACCATTCATGTTAAGAAGTTCTGCAGGCTTAATACACCCTGTTCTTCTAACTAGTACTTTTTAACCCTCTGTTCCCTCCCTTGAGATAAGCAAATTTCTCTAATCTGCGTGGGTCCTCCTTACCCATTTAACTCCACATTTGATTCATCTGTTCTCATGAAAGCTTCTGCTTTCTTGGGGAATTTTAAAAATTTGAGTGGATGTACGTGGGAAGAGTGCAGAATTCCTTCAATCCCTTCAATTCCTGCAAAGACACCTCTGAAGACAACATATGCTGGGTATATTCAAAAGGAAAACATCAAAGAAAGCAAACAGTAAAAACTACTTTTTAATCTAGTCATCATAAAAATAGATGGCACTATACTTAACTGCTAGCATAATACACTAACTACAGTACTGTAGTAATTAACATTTACCATAAAGAAAAAGTAGACACGATTACAAGTTGAGAAACATAGAGACCAATAAGATGTTTCTTATAACAAAAAGAGAAAGTAGTATTACAGGACTATTTAAACTTTCACATTTTTATCAAGATGAAGCCAACAACATCTTCCAAATGCACACACTGGCAGCACAAAGATCTCTTTTGCTAAGCAACAAAGTAGTATCATTTGGCATTTGTTTCACTGCCACTCCTCAGAACTACTGTTTCTGTAAAAGACTCCTTCTGAAAAAAGTATCTTTAGGAGAATGCAAGATCTCTTTACATAGAAATACATAAAATGCAAATGCAGACTTTTCCATCTGCCTCTGCATCCTTTCTTTGTTCAAGAACTGCTGAAGTGGCAGAAACTTTCTCTACTTAAAGGAGATAAACCATGTCATTGAAAAGACAGCTTTTCACCTAATACTTTAAGTTTTGCCTGCTGTTTGAATCAAAGTCTGAGAGCCATTAAGCTACCTTCCTCTTGATACCTACTAACCAAATCTGAGATGAAAAAAGAGAGATACTAACGACTCCGAAGACAGAATCTCCACACACAAGTGAAGATGATCCGATTATCAGAGTTCGACTCTTATAGCCTGACTGATGACATCCATTTTTACTATTATATTTAAAGTGCCCAGGGTCATCTAGTTAGCATTCCAAGCCATGCCATTCAGATATGAAACAAAATCAGAGGTCAAACCCTCTATGTTGTAATTGGCAGCAAAACTGCAAGGTTATAGCTAAAAGCTGTGTTGTTTCCAACCAACTAATGAGGAAACAAGACTAGTACAAGAAACAAAACAAATGAGAAGCTGGAAATCAAGTTTCAGGAAGACAGACAAGAAATAATTTTATGAAGATAGACACTGTAAGATATATAAGACTGCCTCCCACATTACAGGCAGAGGAAGTTTCTACTACTGCAAAGTTTATATAAGTAAAATTCCTGAACATTAAATCATACTTAGAACAGGAAAGCAGCAGGGAGCAAAAACCATACGACTGATAAGAAAGGCAGTCAAAAGAGAACATGCAGCGTGGAAAAGATACTTTTCTGAGAACTGTAACTATCAAAGCATGATTTGCCCTCACATATTTCACTAATTTAGGAACCAAGAATGTGAAGTTCCAACTGAAGCTCTCCTACAGTCAGTTCTCTTGCCCGCCCTCAACGCACATTTCCTGTTGTGCAGTAAAACATAAGCTCATTCTTGCACTCTTTTCTTCCCTGAAGGTACCTCCCTCTACCTCATTTAGTTTCACAAAACCCACTAGTACCCCTGTAAAACCAAAAATTAGCCAAAAAATTAACAAACCACTAGGAAGGAAGAGGGTCGGTCAAAACTTGCTCATATAAGCTTTGCTTCCACAGGAAACCATGCTAAGAGTTTACTAGTCCCACAATCTGTCAAGAAAACATAATGGACTGAAAAGAAAACATCAGACTTCTTGTGTTACTGGCAAGTAGGATGCTTAACAGCTGATGATAGAAGGCATATTTGCAAGTGGGGGAAAAGAATGAACAAGATTAAGTCACAAATAAGCAGAAAATTCCCATAGTTTATTGACCTTCTACATTAGAAGCAGTTCTAAAATGTAAGATTGTTCCAGGATTGTAGGTTTCTTTTACTGTAATCATCTAACCACAGACAGTGTCTCTTTTAAGGACTTCTACCTCTTTAGTGCAGTTAGATGATGCCTTTCAGCCTCTTTACTATAGCATCATCCAGGCTGGCTCAAGCCTCTCTCAGTAGAAGATGGAACTAACTATTTGACTTTGTGCTGAAGGAGATGAAGAGTGATCACATAAATCCCTTCACTACATGAGTTGTAGTGCCACTCAGGAAGAGTGGGAATGTAAAAAAAGCTTTGTAATTAGTACTGCAGTGATTTTGTAGATATAAACAGACTCAAGATGGTTACTGCTGAAGTTTTCACCTCAGCAATACACAAGGATCCATTAATCACCAGTGTGCAATGAGTTCTCTAGACATACATGGAATTCCTGTAAAACCTGTAGCAAGAATCCAAATGTGCTGCTGAAACATGCTGGAGGCCCCCAAAGCTGAGAAGAAATAAGACACATCAATGCAGTAGTCAACTTTGTGACTTGGGCATAGGTACACGACCCTTAACAAACAGATGAAGTAGGATAATTGTATTATTGCCAGTTATTACCTCTAGCACTTTACAGACAGAGCAGAGTATGTGAGTGTACAGCCACTTTGATGCAAAGTCCAGTAGCTTAGCTGAAACTGTCACAAAAGACTATTCAAGCTAAGCTGTTGGACTTTGTACTAAAGCAGATGGAAGTACTTGCACACATTTCTTCTTGCCAAGAGCACTACAAGTTTGGGTAACTTTCAACCAAAGTTGACAAGTCGAGTAGGAAGAACTTAAGTCATCACAGCAAGATATATCAGCATGTGTCAAGCTCCCAAAGACAATCACTAACTTGTTCAGAGATCTAAGCAATTATAGCTAAATTACATGTAAACTTTTGTTCTGATGTAACAGTTTCTAGACAATATTCCTGAAGGCTAAGGATTCACGGAAGCAGAATCTTGCCCTTATACATGCACTTTTCCCACAAACCTCATTGACAACTAAAGGCAAATGAGGACAGAATCCAGCCTCCAAATACTACAGTGTACCTGAAGACTTTTACATAGGTGTTTACTGTTCCTGTAGCACTCGCCCTAACTAGGTACCAAAACACTTCACAGTAGGTTAATGAATTAAGCCTCAACACACCCGGTTGCTCAGCATGACCCTATTAAGGGTGAGCCCTGAGGCACAGAGAGGAAGGATAACCAAACCGAGGCCACACATATGCATACACACTGTAAGATCAGGGAGGCAGGACTGCGATATTGGCTGTCAATCCAGAAAGTTTCCACTTACTGCCATATAAACGCAGGAGGGGAGCAGGGCGGCGGGTGAGAAAAGGAGGAAGCCCAGGAAGCGAGAGGGCCGCGGGAGGGGGGAGGAAGGGGGAAGATGAGGGGAAGCGCGCCCTGCCGCCTGGACCCTCACCACCGCGCCGAGTTCCCACAGAGTCTGTCCGCAGGC
>NW_009648877.1:805580-898354 GCF_000708025.1 Charadrius vociferus | reverse complement strand
GTCGATCGTCTGTCCCACTCGCCGGCGGGGCCGCTGAGCCTGCCGCGGGCTGGGAGGCGAGGCCTGTGAAAGTCAGCCTCGGGCAACTCTACGCTTACCTCACCCTGTGCCCGGGACCCTGCGGAACGTGTACGTGGGCCGTTGAGTCTCTGCCGGAGGCGCAACAGGCCGCGCTGGGCGCCGGAGGGTGGTGGGCCGCTGGCTCCTGCCTGCCAACCGGCTGAGGAACTGCCTGTTGAAGTATCTGTTCCCACTGAGGAGCCAAGTGTCTAAGTAGCTGTTCTACAAAACCCGAGGCACTGAACATGCTGTGAATAATTATCGTAATGCTTCCAAAACATGAGCGGGGAGACATAAAAGGAAGTATGTGATAATTAATTAATATGTTGGCACTTGTTGGTCGCATCTGTTTTTTGAAACCACATGTTTTGCGTGTGGAACATACAGCCTGTTATGTGAATCATGCTTGACTGCTAACAAGCAGCTGCTTTTCCTAACCCCCTCTGGCAAGCATCATCCTGAATCATGCAATCATAGAATCGTAGAATAGTTTGGGTTGGAGCAGACCTTTGAAGGTCTAGACCAACCCCCCTGCGATGAGCAGGGACATCTTCAACTAGATCAGGTTGCTCAGAGCCCCGTCCAACCTGACCTTGAATGTTTCCAGAGATGGGGTATCTACCACTTCTCTGGACAACCTGTGCCAGTGTTTCACTACCGTCATTGTAAAAAAAAGTATTCCTTATACTCTCTTAGTTTAAAACCATTACCCCTTGTCCTATCACAACAGGCCCTGCTAAAAAGTTTGTCCCCATCTTTCTTATAAGCCCCCTTTAAGTACTGGAAGGCCACAATAAGGTCTTCCCGGAGCCTTCTCCAGGCTGAACAACCCCATCTCTCTCAGCCTGTCCTCATAGGAGAGGTGTTCCTCTGATCATTTTTGTGGCCCTCTTCTGAACCCACTCCAACAGGTCCATTGTCTTTTCTGTGCTGGGGGCTTCAGAGCTGGACACAGTACTCCAGGTGGGATCTCACCAGAGAGGAGCAGAGGGGCGGAATTATAGAATAGTTTGGGTTGGAAGGGACCTTTAAAGGTCATCTAGTCCAACCCCCCCAACACCTGAATCCCCTTGGAGCTAGAGCTGCTCTGCTGTGACTGTACCCAGCGTACCCAGTCTGGCAATAGTATGAAAATGTACAAGTACTGTTTAAGGGTAGCAATGCTCTTATTAATGAGAAGGAGGGGGCACTCCACCGTACAGCCTAAGAAAATTTGTAAGGGGGGGGTGGTGGTGGTGGTGCCATACAGCTCGTGATTTTTCTGTGTTTTCTTTGTATTTCTGAACCACAGAAATGTTAAATATGTAGGGCTTTGCAGATTTTTGTCAGGGATTAAATGGTATTTAATTGAAATAGCTAGAATGTTACTTGCAAGGAAGTAAAAATCTATAACCTTTCAAATTGGATTAATTACTGATTTCAATTATAAACTGAGAAGTTTTGGAACACATGATTTTGCCCTTGTTTCTTTTCCTAATGTCATTAAAGAAAAAGAAAACAAAAAACTGCAAAGGACAAGCAGTCAAGTGCTCTTGCATTGTTTTGTAAATGCTCCCAGTACATGTATAAATACAATTTTTTCAGTGCTTAATTTTCAGTCTGCTGCAATGGTAAGCAAGTTTGGATTCTTTTAATAAGCTAAACCCAATGCTGAGATAATAAGTCTGGTGAAAACATATTTAAAATTATATATACTTACTTTGATATTTGAACGATATGCATCAACGAGCCAAGTTGTGACCATATTTTTTAAAACATTGCTGAACACTTCTGTTGCTATATTTGTGCCCACTAGCCTGTGTGAACCCAGTCTTTCAATTTTACCAACCATTTCTGTGTGTTATCCTTACTCCTATCTCATCATTGAAGCAGAAACACTTTCACACTTCCCTCTTTCTCCACAAGTTCTGTTATCTAAAGTACATGGTTTAGTTGGACATTTCTCCCCTTCTACCTGACACATGCCTTTTCTAGAGGTACATGCACCAGTTAGCTTCAGGCCCAAATTCTAAATTGCTTTTGTCTGCTTTAGTGACAAACATTGAATCATTCAGGCATGCATCCAGAAATAAAAACCTGTGCCTGATGCCATTTTCTAACTGTGGGATGCTGTCATATATGCCTTAGAAGCTGCTTGCACTGCCTTAGCCATCTTTCTTTTACTTTCAATTTTTCAGGTTTAGTTGCAACTCCTAGAAGTCTGTTTGCATGTAAGAACTTTGGTTCTTAGATATACTAATCAGAAAAAAAATGAGAAAGAAATGCAGTGAATAAATGTTTAGCAAATGAATTTCTTAAACAGATTTTTTTTTCTCTTAAAAGCACTGTAAAGTTACAGATATTTGAAAAGAAATGCAGCACTAAACATACAAAGTTTGTGAGACCTGGGTTGATTATAATCCTTAAACTCAGAACCACTTTTACAGTCCTCTGCTTAGATTGTCTTTCTTGTAAGCAGTAGTGGAACTGCTTTCCATTTGTGAAAGGGATCTCCTCTTTGTACTGTCTCTAACCATACTAGCCAAAGCTCTAGGCTGACTGCAAGTTCACTGGCTAGAGAATTAGTTCATTGTTGAGAGAGACTCATAACTGGTAGCTGTAGAGTTTATGTTGGCTTCTCAGATAAGCATTTCCTTGATGACATTCCATACTTCAAAAGAGTATTTTAGTCTCATCAGCAGGCATTTCAGTACAACAAGCAAGTCACGCTCCGGAAAAGTTATAACGTAAAGAAGACCCCTAAAAAAATTGCCATTTGTATTTTGATAGAGATACAAGCCAAATGTATTGCAAACAAGAACGAAGATTATCCTGGTCAGCATAGCTTATTTTTGTATGTTCTCTATGAATCTGTGCTTCATTTTCTGATTAAAAACTGGTTATTTCTATTCCGCATCCTCCAGAAAATTTTAGAAGAAGCACAAGATGCATTGCCCCATCATTTGAATGGCTGGAGGAGACAGAGTGATAATGAGTTAAGATGTAGGAAGACTGCTGGATCAACCAACTGTGCCTTCTCTAGCCCAGTTATTTCCATGGAGATGAAATTCATTTATCTGCTTACTGGTTAAGCCCTGTTTTGAAGGCCTACATAACTGCTAAACTGTCCCATAGACTCATTCTTCCCTGCTGACCAGAGCTTCCCTTCCATGAGTCAATCTGTGCGGTGTGATCGACACGCTGGAGGGAAGGGATGCCATCCAGAGGGACCTGGACAGGCTTGAGGTGGGTCTGTGCAAACCTCATGAAGGTCAACAAGGCCGAGTGCAAGGTCCTGCACGTGGGTCGGGGCAATCCCAAGCACAAATACAGGCTGGGCGGAGAATGGATTGAGAGCAGCCCTGAGGAGAAGGACTTGGGGGTGTTGGTGGATGAGAAGCTCAATGTGAGCCGGCAATGTGCGCTCGCAGCCCAGAAAGCCACATCCTGGGCTGCATCAAAAGCGTGGCCAGCAGGTTGTGGGAGGTGATTCTGCCCCTCTACTCTGCTCTCGTGAGACCCCACCTGGAGTACTGCATCCAGCTCTGGGGCGCCCAACATAACAAGGACAAGGAGCTGTTGGAGCGAGTCCAGAAGAGGTCCATGAAGATGATGAGAGGGCTGCAGCACTTCTGCTATGAAGATGGGCTGAGACAGGTGGGGTTGTTCAGGCTGGAGAAGGCACTGGGGAGACCTTATAGCAGCCTTCCAGTACTTAAAGGAGGCCTACAGAAAAGATGGGGAGGGACTCTTTATCAGGGAGTGTAGTGAATAGGACAAGGGGTAAGAGTTTTAAACAGAGAGAGGGTAGATTTATATTTAATATTAAGAAATTCTTTGCTGTAAGGGTGGTGAGACACTGGAACAGGTTTCTCAGAGAGGTTGTGGATGCCCCATCCTTGGAGGTGTTGAAGGCCAGGTTGGATGGGGCTTTGAGTAACCTGGTCTAGTGGGAGGTGTCCCTGCCCATGGCAGGGGGGTTGGAACTAGGTGATCTTTAAGGTCCCTTCCAAACCAAGCCATTCTTTGATTCTGTGATTCTAATCTCACTTACAGAATATAAACATTATTTCTTTGCATATATCTTCATATATTTGTCAATATACTTTTGCATATAAATGTAGTTTTACATTTATTTGTTTCAACAAATAAATCATAATTCATTGTTATCAATTGTATTCAGTTATACAATGTTAGTATTATATAATGTATATGCTTGTGTAAATCATAAATGCAGTACACAAACAGTCTAGAATACAAGACAATCCAGTAAATTTAGCTATCGAAATGAAAACCACAGCAACATAAAAACCCAAGCAAGAGACTTGAATACATACTGGCACCCTTGCAGGTTTTATTTAAAAATGCGTGTTTGATCTCATATTTACTATATTCCCTTTGTGTAATGCTGAACAATTCATACGCAATAGCTGTTAGTTCAGCAACAATAGCCAAGCAGTAATATAAAATATCATCTATAGAATGCATTCTATTGAGGAGAAAATAATAAAATTAACAGATAGCAGACTAGATAAAATTATGGAACTGACACGAGATCTAGGAATGACAGGTGAAAACTGGACAATTATTCTTTCTGTCTATTAGTTGGTCACATTTATCCTATATGATGCAGTGTGTGTGCGGTGGAGATTACCAGAGAAGAAAAACACTAATATCTTCCCCTTACTTCTTGAATTCAGCAACATTTTTACTTGAGCTTAGCCAAAAGAGTTTTGGGTTTTGGTCCATGAATCTCAAACCTTATTACACAGGATATGAAAGACAAGTATCTCCTCTCTCTCTGAGTTCTTTCTTTAACTGCGTGAATCTTTGGTGAAATAGTTTAGTATTTGCTGACATTACTGCAAATAAATTTCTTCCCCTAACCTTTAGAAAATCTGTGCAAATATTTGAAAAGTAAATATATACACATATACACACACCCACATGTATATATATATACATATGGGGCCAGGTTTAGCTTTGCCTTTCTGTGAGATGAAGTGTCTAAAGGAAGAGGGAGTGGAAAAGGAAATGAGAGTTATTTTTTTCCTTCTGAGGTCAAAGAGGATTGCAGCCAGGGAAACCCAACAACTGTTGGCTGTATTTATTGTGGTACTTGAAATATCAGGGGAAGCAGACGGAGTCAGACATATAACTCCAGTTCTTTGGTACTTGTTGATGAATACCAATGAGATTGGACCTTGGAAAATAATGCAGTAACTTGAGTGCCAGCCTTTGGTAGTGAGGAAGGGCGGCGTGCTGTGGAAATCCATCTTCCCATGGAGTTGGAACTGCCTTTTTCTTGGATGCTATATGGTAAATGTGATCTAGCAGTCAGTTTAGCAATTGCTAAACAAGGGGCTGGCTCTGAAAACTGAAGCAAGGAGTGTATCAGCGTTGACAAATACTCTCAGCATCATCAGTAGGTGAATAATGGTTTGGAGGTTTGACCCAGAAATAACCAGGCTGGGCTTATTTATTAACACAGAGTACAAATCTCCTTTTGGCTGTAGGCCTTCTCTCTTTCAGTATCATTTGTACCTGGTGGTAGGTTTTTATATTTTTCTTTGTTTATTTCACATTTAAGTACTTTACCTTCTCTTGTGTTATTTACAAGAGGATGCGTATAAATAATTATTACTGTCTCCATGACTAAAGCTAATTAAAATCTTTGTGCCTTCACTCAAGAGATGATACCCTTTTTCTATAACCTTATTTCTCTTTTCAGGAGCAGTTCATAGGAAATGGAAATTCTAGAAATTATCTCTTGATAATCTCAGTTATTTCTCTAAATTAAAATAATAAAATTATAGAAACGTAGAATAATTTAGTTGGAAGTAACCTCTGGAGGTCATCTGATCTAATCTCTGCTCAAAGCAGTGGTAATTTAGATGAGGTTGCTCAGGGCTTTTTCCAGTCAAGTTCTGAATATCCCAAAGTGTGATGAAACCACAACTTTTCCTGGCAAAGTGTTCTGATGTTTGATGGCTTTCACAAAACAAAAAACAAAAAAATCCTTATATCTAATCAAATTTTCCTTGTTGTACCTTTATATTTGTTACCTTTTATCCTACACCTACTTTTTCAAGAGGAGTTTGGCTCTGTCTTCTCTCTGTATTCTCATGAGGTAGTCGAAGACAGCAGTAAGATCCCCCTTGCCCCAACTTAACCTTGTCATCTCAATGCTGAACAAGCCAGTTCCGTTCAGCTTTTTGTCATGTGGCACGTGCTTAAGTCAGCTTATCATCTTGGTCACCTTCTGATGGACTCACTCCGGTATGTCAATGTCTTTTTTACTCTGGGGAACCCGAAACTGGAAGCAGTACTCCAGCTGCAGCCTCACAAGTGATGAGTAGAAAGAATCAGTCACTCATTACTGATGATTCCTCTGAAGGCTGAAATTGCCTTCCAGCGAACTGTTGCAATGAAGGGTTAAACACCAGCGAGCTCACACTGGCAGGAGTGACAACACAGCCCGTGTTCCAAAACAAGGGACTGTTCAGTATAGCTGAGCATCACAATCAGGGAGAACTTCGCCCAAAGCTTTGCTGATGGTGCAAGAGTCTGAATAGGTTGCAGTTTGCTTTTTCACAACAGTTTGGGCTTTGCAGTGCTGACAAAGGTGAAATGTTTTGCTGGTAAGCAAATGAGTTGGGCGCATTAGGGACTGATGCTAACAAAGAGGAAGCATAAGCAACATCATTTTTCTCACAGTGCTTGTTGTTAAAGCAATAAACAACTGACTACTAAAAGTGATACCAATGTGATTTTCTAGTTAAATGAAAATAAATTACCGTTGAACTTGCTCAGCTGCATGGACATAATTCTGAATTCTAATACTGTAGGTGAAATTCTAGGATTTTAGAAAAAGTTAGAAAAGTGAAATCTCTTGGCTCTATAAAGAGGAGAGCCATTGAGGAAAAAAAATGACATCTTCTTGTGCATTTTTTTCCTAATTCAGAGAAGGCGTCTGCGTGAAAGTTACAGTTTGGAAAGTGAGTGTAAGTGGTGTAACTTTTACGTTGGGTGAATGAACAACTGGAGAGGTTGGGTAATACCAGAACTAGAACAAACAAACAAAACAATGTTTAAAAAGTTCAAGATAAGCCAGAATGCCGCATTTTACACTTAAACCTTTCTTTGCTGCTGTTTGCATTTCCATCCAGATCAGTGCCTTGAGAGAACAGACAGTTGCGTGTAATCTTCCAGATATTTATTTAGAAAATAGTTATAGGTCTGCTTTTAGCTGAACCCTTTGAGTTTCCACAAAACCTGCCTCTGGAGCTGCTGCTTCTTAGAGCTGCAATTTTTCACTCATCGACTGTGTCATTCAGTGTGTGGTAGGGTTTTCTTACCCTTGGAGAGCTGAGAATTTCTTGGGACCCCCTTTTTTCATAGTGGCAAGATTTTGCAACCAGGAGAGACACTGACTGCTGGCTTCCAACTCTTGTTCATTCTTGAAAAGTCTCGTCAATTTTTTAGTGCTTTAAGCACTGTCTGAAACCCACTTTCAACCCAAATCACAAAATTAACGACCTTAGTTCAGCATCCCAAGTTACAAAATGAAACTTAAACATGAGCATTTATATCACCCAGATAAAAAAGCTGAAATACACTGTATTTCTGCCCTTTGAATGTTTTATGCAACAGTATTTATGGATCTAGCTGTAAGCAGCAGAAGCAAATGCAACCATCTGAGTATTGTACACAGATTTTACAGCGTATGTAGTCTGTGTGTTTACTGTAAGCTATCATTGTTCTAGGAAGTACATAGGTTGCGATACAAAGTATGGAATAAATCTTCTTTAATCAAAACCACAGTTTTCAACTTTAGAATGTCAAAATTAATCATAGAGATTATATACAGAGAATGATGAAACATGCATGTTAATATTCCATTCATTACCATAATAAAATTGGGACTACTGGTTCCACCCTGCAATGTACCATGTCAGACCAGTATGGTCCTGGCTTTATGTAGGTTATTCACAGGTAGGCTGGTTGTTCTGTGAGCATCAGAGGATAAACAGAAGACCTTCAATATAATATAGCAAAATTCATTTAGTTATGTGTATTTGTGCTGATTTAAATAATCTAATACCTTGAGGAATATTTTGCATATTCTAATGTGTTTGATAAAATAAGTCTCTGCTTATACATATAAGGACAAAGATGATAACTTCCCTATTTTCTTCGGTTTTGAAGTTTTCAATAGTTGTGTTTAACAAACAGCAAGCAATAACAGTAACAGTCACAGTGCCACAGGGAGACACTGTTGTCCAAACCATCATTTCGTATGGCTTCATTTTCTCATCCATAATCCCGCACTTTTCTACAATTGTGAAAAGCTGTGAGAATCTCAGATGAAAGATGCTGTATCAGTGAAAAAATATTATAAATATGTGGTTGATGGAGTTGTTCCTCATAATCATATGCCGAGATGCAGGATAGATAACCGTGAGGAATCAATTATAATTGTTACTACTTGTCTTTGGAGAAGAATTAAAAGAAAGACTTAGTATGCTTTGTTGAAAAGTAGATTTCTTCACAAAAATGGAACATACCCTGCTTCTGCAGACTGTTAGTGTCAAAAAATAAATATGTTTGGAAACAGATGTAAGAAAGGCCTTAGCTGCACTACAGATACTTGTTCCTGGTACAGCACTGAAAAAGTTTGGGTTTCTGCATGAACAAAAATGTTTTTCTTTCACAATAATTATCCATATTCTTACATAATCTATATTGCAATCATGTTTCCGGTCGTGTTTTTCTTGTAAAAATACAGACAGGAGATATCAACTAAAAAAGCTGTGCTTGAGATTCTTTTCAGTGTTTTTTCAGATATCCATGTGACTTCAGTTTTAATCGGCAACCTCTTCCTTGGTTTGAAGCAACAACTTTTTTTTTAGTTTTGTCCTTGTCATTCTTGATTTCTTTCTTTCTTTCCATATTTTACTCTTTCACTTGTCCATTTGCTATTTAATGCATGGACTATCCCTTCATATTAACAGAGGCAGAACTGTGGTAATGCTCTTACCATAATCTATTTACGTAACAGTTTGGGCTAGGTTCTCCTTCTTTTGCAAAAGGGAATAGCTTCCTTGAGTGGGTGTATATCTCTTCTTGTTACATGGATCATATGGATTATGGAAAAATATTGCTCTCAATTCGGTGAGGATCTCTAGTACAGTACAGTCTGGAGCAGCATTGTGGGTCCCCTTCCATCCTCCCAAGGTATGTTTGTGCTGTATTCTCCATGGTCTTAGCAGGAGGTGGGAGGAATAAATGACATCCTAGCTTTAAACAGCTTAAAATGATATCTTTCACCTTAATAGCACAGTTACTGAAGGCCCTGGCAAACCTGTAACATGCATTATTCCAGCACAATGTGTGGGAATACTGCAGGAGCGTTACAGTAGTCTTTAAGAGGACAGCTCAGTAATGCTGAATGTGTTCTATCAGATTGCCTATGTCCTGCATGTGTCACCTTTCAGAAGCATAGCTGCTAATGTTTGTGACGGTAGGTACAGTGACATAGTATACAGCCAGTTAACAGTCTGTTAACAGTCTGTAACTCTTCCATTACCCATACACCCTATACATACAAACATCTGCATTGCTCTTTCTTGTCCTAGGGGATGCTTTGCTGGAGCAGTGGAACCAGCTCAGGTGCCTCTGCACTACGCTATCCAGTACCTCCCAAAGTATCTGCATGACCCTCGATAATGGACAAGACTGCATATTGTAGCCCCTCCTGATGCTGCCACTTACAGTTTATTTGTACTTCTAATTAACTGTGCATCTGCTAATGAACACCTTTGTTTAAATTTCGTAGTAGATTCATGAGGTTATAAGTTATCAAGTCACAGAGAAAAGGAGAGGGAGAGTCCTATGCCCAGAATATTTCTGCAGCTATAGCTATTTATAAAGCTTTGTGCTCATCCACCATGAGTTTGCATAGCCACTTGTTATCCACGCTTCGTGCCAGTCCGTCAATATGCTCAGGAGCACTGTCACTGTCCTCTAAAGATACATACTCTGTTTCTGCTAAAGGGGATGGAATATAGAAGCAGCATGTCCATACAGCCTATCTGGGTAAATCGACACGTACTGACCACATACTATGTATGCATCATTCGATATCTGTCTTCTGTTTCTGATATGGTCTTTATTAACTTGCAGAATCACTAAGAGCATCTTACTGAGTACTGGCAGTGTTTTCTCACAATTCCCATTTGAAACGCAATTGCAGATTACATTGTGTACATGCTAATAATAAAGCTTGTACTGTCCTACGCACAGAGCCGTGACATTTATTTCTCTCTCCATCCACCAGATGTTACTCTCCAATTACTTACTGCTGTGCAATGTGAAATTCGGGGCTTTGCAGTGCAAGTGGTAATAAAAACAAAAGACAAACAGTGAATTTTTCTGTGTCTTTATATTTCCTTGTTCCTCTCCATGGAAACTGATGAGCGCTTGGCCCTCACTATTTTTATATTTATTTTTTTTTTTAGGAATCTAAGGAAACAGAAGGATACATGGGTATTTGTCTATGCATATGGTATAGACTTACTAAAACAGCAATGTCACATATGTAAAATGTGTAGGGACACAGGACCCAGAACAGACTTTTGTACCACCTTTCAGTTTACTTCTGTAGTCCCTATTCATAGTGATCAGAGGTAGGTCATTCTTACTATACATAAGCAAGTCATATGAGCCACAGTTGCAGAAAAAAGCTTGCACCTTTGCAGGTAGCAATTAGACATTCATTTTTGTTTATCTGTTGAGACACAAACCCAGAACAGATGGGGTCCCAGTTCCCAGTTTTCCCCATTTTGTGTGAGGTCAATTCTGAGACTGAAGCAGCTGCGTAGAAGATGCAGGACTTATTTTTTAATATCTGTTAAAGGTGACATCAGGAGTTGTAGAAGGAAAAGATTTATCAGAAATCAACAAGTATTAAAAGATTAGCAGATTTTCTTTTAACTAGTAATGTGTATTATGTCTTGCCTTTTTTATTTCCTATCATATTGTTACAAGTAAGTCTAAATTTGCAATATATCTTTTTAGCTAATACCACTGATGATTTATGTACTTAACTATCTCATAGTCCAGTAGATGGCAAGTACCTATACAGATTTTGGATAACCTGAATAAAATTATATTCCTGGTGAATCTGCTGGTTTTGACAAAGCTATCAGACACAGGTGTCTTGAAATGTATATTTACAGATCTATACCAGATTAGGAATGTAGGAGATACAGTCAGATGTGAAGCTTAGTAAATGTTACCGAATTTTCAATCATTTCTTCTGTTCACTCTGGCTATGGTATCTGATAAAACATAGCTATTTGTGAGTTACCTAATCAAAGCCGCTGTAGCCCTTTTTTTTTTTTTTTTTTTTTGATAACTGAGCCTACCTTAGTGTCAGTGTTAGTGGAATTTTTTAAATGCTTCCAAGAAAATGTTCTTCCAAGGAATACAGAAGTTCTGTCAGGGATTTGCATGCACTGAGCTGCAAATCAGGCAGCGTGATGAAAGCACCAGGGACTGAAGTGGTACGTGGGAAAAAGAAACATGATTGCTTGAGGAAGCTCTCTATAACATACTCTGCGAAGTACAAATTGCTGCCTAACCCTTGAGTTTATGGAGCTACATATGCTGCAAGGGAATATGAGCGTGTATACTGGAGGGGAGAGGTATTTTGATGAGAAGTAGCACTTTTGTGGACAGGAAAAGCCTGTGAGGCAAAGGAGGCCCTGGCAGCTTCAGATCGGCTCTCTCGCTGAGCCGTGCCACTGGTTTTGTGACATAAAGTGGTCATCTGTGCACCCATTGAGCTTAACTCATCTATTCCAGCTGATGGAATAGGAGTCCCGGAGGAGCTCACCAAAACACTGACAACCGAGTGGGTGACTCAGGAAAGTAGCCGCTGAACTATTTTGAGTATTTCAATATGATATTCTGCATGTATTCCAAGGCTGGGACTGCATTTCTTATCCAGCCAAGAAAAGCAGAGTATTATAGCGTTTTTCTACTTCATATTCTCCTCCCTACATGCACCTTGTATAATGAAAGCAATATGGAAAACCTGCTTCACATAGCAACTGAACATCCAGTAAACAAGTAAACTTTGGGTAGATTTAAACACTTGCTGAATGAGATGTTTACTGTGACCAATTTGTATTTATATAGAATGTCCATATTTCACTGCACATGTGTTTTCCAGCTATTCGTACTATCTCCTCACCATTACCTTCATACCAGTGCATGTGATCTGCCTTGAATATAGCCCTTTTCAAGGGCACGGTTTTGCTTTCTGACATGAGAAGTAGCGAGTATTTAAATCTTCTTATGCAAGTGTCACTCTGGTCACTCATTTCTCTTGCGTGACGCCACTCTCAGAAAAATCTCCGTCTCTTTGTGGCCATAAATTATATCCTGCCTGACCTCTAGTGGTTTTCTTCGTGAATTGCGTCTCCTCCCGCGTACGGAGTGACCAAGTTCACTTCACGTTTGCCAGTCAGGAAAGGGGCGAACACAAATTTAAGCTTACCTCAGGCTTAAGAGGATGCAACACAAAGAGAAACCATATGGGATTTCAGGGTCAGATGCAACTTGGTTGCATGTTGCATGAAGGATTAGCTGCTTGTGGTTAAAGACTTTAAGGTCACTGCATGAGTTTAGGCATATCTTCTGCGCATCTGTGAGTTGAAATGATGCCTAGCCATCTTTATAAAGTGCTTTGAGATCTGTGGATAAGTTTTTCATGATCTACCAGTGGTAAAGATGTAGAGCACAAAAGAGATGCTGTCCTGACTTGATGTTATAAAGCAGCAATGACATCTTCTGGATTTGTGTAAGGGTGGGTGTACTTTCAG
This sequence comes from Charadrius vociferus, assembly GCF_000708025.1. NCBI lineage: Eukaryota > Metazoa > Chordata > Aves > Charadriiformes > Charadriidae > Charadrius > Charadrius vociferus. The sequence goes on along the minus strand of NW_009648877.1, from coordinate 885,425 downwards.
TGTATTGTTCCATATGTATTCATCATATACCAGTGCCTATATACTCAAAGGTTATCTCTATCACTTGTAAAATCAAATTAAGACATCATTGTAGTTATATATCTTGCCTCTTTGCAGGTAATTATGAAACATGCCTGTATGCATGCATGTACATGTAGATTATGCAGATATGTATGTGTGAGTACATATTTCTGCATGCTGAATCTGCATGCAGATTTCTGTGTGCCGTAGTCCTGTTTCAGCAGGTACAAAATCAGCCTAATGTCCCAAAACCTGTTTTTTCCTTTGAGCATTAGTCATGTTCCTATTCTGTGCATTTAAACATTTCATAACTGTCTGCTTACTTAACAATTGCTATAACAAACTATGGATGAAGCATAAATAACTCATAATCACCAGAACAGACATGGAAATAACCAACAGTTACCTGAGAAATTAATGGACATGTATTCACACTGCTGTTCCAGTAACTTGTATCTCAGCATATCAGCTCCACCAAATTCCCAGAAGCTGCTGCAGTTTTCCATCTAGAATCTTTTTGGCTACATTTGCTATACTAGTAGAAAAACAATCTTGCTGTTAAATGTGCGTCTACTTCTAAAAAATGATCCGCTATATATAGCTTTTCTCCTAGAAGAATGAATATGGCTTTAGAATATTTAATGTCAGTGCATACGCCAATTTCTCTTGGTAATGATTTTAACGTAAGCAGTACTGCTTCAAAATGTTGACATTACAGATTTTTTTTGAGCCTGCTATTAATGTTTCCTGTCTGTATTACAGATATGAAAATTGGTAGGAGAAGCCTATTTGAGAAAGGGTTTCTGGTTAAAAGACCCACCAGGCCGGGTAATGATATAAAATCTCAGTGCACCAATGTCTGAGAAAGAAATAAGGTTTTCTATGCACGTGGCAAAAGCAAAGAGGAGAAAGTGTGGGAATGTACTCTGAGCAACAGTAAACAGCTTTGGGTTTGGGTGGTTTTTTTGCCTTTTTTCTGGAGCCTGTCACTGTTGTACCTAACTACTGCTTTAATAGATTAAACTTTACATTAAATTTGCTGTTATTGCACCTTGTGTGGTCGATGATCCAGCTATGGTGTTTGAAGCATTAACTTAGTAAACTGCAGTTTTGGACCTGAACTGAAAGTCCTGTGTAATATTCCACACTACCATCAGCGAGTAATTGTTCCATTTGCTTATGGTTAGGGGAATTTTACTCTGTAATCATCTGACATAAAAATAAAAGCAGTAACTAATATTTCAAGTCGGTATTATAGAATATCAACAGAATAGAATCTGAATTAAAACTCTATTTAATAAACAACATTAGGGGATTAATCATTCTATTGGAGGCAAGAAAATTCTGTGATCCATTGGTAGTTTTGATATTACCTACTTTTATAGCTGTGGGCTAGTAATTTTAAACATGCTCTGTCAAGATTTTCTGAATCAAGAAATTATGTAGTTTAAGTATGTAGTATCTTTGCAGAGTTTTGACTATGATAAGTAAGCTTTACCTGTTCAAGATCATTATTAATGAAAGTAGATTAAGTTTGAAAGGTCAAGCACTTCTAAATTAGGATGTACCAGACTGATTATTGTTCATTTTGCCATTATTAACCAGTGCCTAAAATTTAGCAAAATTAAAAGGAAATGGGATGATAGGCAGGCAGCCTTAATTAAGATCACCTTTCACAGCTCCTCTGAGAAAAATAATTAGATCTAAGAAGAGAGTAAAATCAGTTTTAGCTTTGCTAGCAGAGATAGGTATCCAAACAGTTGGGTTTGATGGTACTGTAGATTCACTTTATAAGAATCTAAGAACGGGATTTAATCTGCACTGATGTTTTGAAATGGTTGCTTGTTTTACTAGGGAACTTCAAATAAAACATGTTCTTCCCTGCCCACGAGTCATTATGTATCTAAAATGATACAGGGCACCTCATTTGGGAGTGTATTTTTCACTGCTGTCCTTAACAGAGCGATTCCAATTGAAAGAAACAGAAAGAGTTAATTTATAGACATCAGCACAGCACCTGTAATGTGGTGCAGATGGCAAGTTTGTGCTGGTGTCCTGCCAGGAAACTCCCTGTGCTTTCTTCAAATAGGAAGATTCGGTATTGTCTTCCTGTCAGAATAGATGGAGGCGGCAGTTAGCTCATCTTCCCGTCCTCAATGCAATGTTAGAGTGTTAATCTTGGAGGACCCATCACTGGGAGGAATACTTGGAGATATTTTTGGGGAATGGCGTAGTGATTTTGTACCCTTTTTTAAAATGAGATTATATTAAACTGATTTCAACTGGAAGTCATTCTGCACCAGACTGGGGAGGTGAGGGAAGAGAGGGATGGAGCAGGGCCCTGTCTGGACTTCAGTAAGAAAGACCCAACAACAAATGGCTCAGTAAGAGAACTGCCTTAATAAGACAGAATAATAAGAAGAACATAGATAGCAAGTAAATCTTACGTCCCTTCAGATGCTGGGCGCACTACATTCATGCAGCGTCGGATGGAACCTGGATAGATTTTCCCACAGGGCACTGCATGGAGCAGAGCAGGTCCTGCCCATGGAGAGAAGCTCTCCCTTTTGGTCATTTGAGCTAATGTATAATTTCCTTACAAGAAAACAACTCTGTTCCTACAGGATATTCTCATGAGAACTTCTTGCTGCACTTTTAGATAAAGGCAAGGCCAAGTAGGTGGTGTCAGCGGCGGTACCAGGTGGGAGCGGCCGGCGGGCTCCTCAGTTGCAATGGTCTGACCGAGATTATCCTGTGGCCAAGGACCTTGTGAAGCACAACACAGGGCTGAGGGCCACACTGGACGTGAGGCACAGCACAGCAGTGTACCTGCTCAGGTTCACTGTCGTGGGGCTCGCTGACCCCTAAACGTGCAGCAGTTTCTTGGTCAGGATGGATACAGAAGAGGGGAAAGAAGTAGATTGAATCTCTCAATGCCATACCTTCTTTTCTAACTTGCACCCCTCTGCAGGGACTGCAGACAAATTAATGTCGCTTTTTTCCAGAGTTTTACACAAGGACTGAGTAACTAAGCCCAAAAGATTCTCATTTCTTTGCTTGCTTTTCTGCTGGCACTCCAGTAAGCAATTTTTCATTTACTTCGTATATAAATGCACATGTCCTCCCATTGCCTGGCTTTGCTTTATTAGGATTTTCTATGTAAACTGTATCTAAAACATGTTTTCCTGACTGAGAATTGACTGAGCCTTTCAGATTCAGGAGACAGTGCCGGGATCTGTAAAAATGACGCATTTGCATTAAGCCCTTTAGATCTGACAAGCTATAGGATTTTCATGCAGTGTTTTGTCCACAGTTTTAGTATTTGTTATTTTGAGATCAGAAGCTAAGATTTCACTCCTCACATTACAAATAAACTCTAACAAAACTTCAGGCGTAATCTTTTGAATGGACAGAACATTTAAATTTTTTTCTGTAATATACTTGTGTCCAAGGAATCAATTATCCTGAAAAATTAAGTGAAAAAGCAACATCTGACATCTGAAAAAAGTCTATTAAAATAATGCTAGGTTATCAAATAAACTGTGTGCATATTTGAGAGCCGAACATCCCCAAACTGTTAAGGGGTGCAACATCCCTCTTTCAGTTTCCACAGTTTCAAGGTAACATTTCAGTTCTTACTATAGGAATGGAAGGAGATCAAGTAGCCAGCAGTGACAAGGTACATTATGAAATCCACAATAATGGGCAAATTTTTGTTAAAAGGCAGACTTCTACTCTCTAGAAAAAAAACACCATATTTGTTGTCAGGTTTAAAAAGAGGACTGTTATGCTTGAAGGGACAAGATTCGCTAAAACTAGCTGGGGAAGATGAAAATAACGCCTTGTTTTGTCACTGTCACTTCTTGTGGATTGCAAAGGATTGGAATGTAAGGGTGGGCGTGAAGGGCTATCGACAGCACTGTTTATTTTGTCCCAAGAGCAGGAGTGATGACTACATCCACACATCTGTCAAGTCCTGGCCTCTCTGCATGAGCTTCGCTCATCTGGCTCCTCCTTTGCTCCTCCCCACAGCAAAGGCTTATATCGCCCATATTGATGAGGGTTGTCTTTGACATATCAACCCCATACCCCTGTCGAGGGCAACTGCGAAGGAGAGGCCTGGGAGGTGATAAAATGGAGAAGAAACAGAGACATCGTGTTGCTGCCAAGAAGCTGGTCATCAGTCAGATCTGGCATGTGATGTTGTCCCCCGCGAGTGGCACAATCTGCAGCCACAGCCCAGAGCTGTGGCTCTTGCCAGATGCATGACCTGAAGCACCAGAAATGCCTCTCACCTGATGGGAAGATGCAGTGGTCTCTCCTGTGCCTCGGAAAGAGAAATCTGAGAGGTCTGTGTGTGCTCAGCAGCGGAATGGCTGAAAGGATTTACTGAACCTGGTTTCTAGCATGAATTTGCTTAACAAAAGCATTGGTTTGTGCTTCCAAACTGGGATCTCATTTTAGATGTCCTCAGAATCTGAAAGGATTCACATCTCGCTTCTGGGCTGTAGTTGGAACTGTCCCTAGCCTCTATAGATCCTTAATCTGTGGGGATTTTTCCCCCAAGGGTTATAGCTATGTGACGTGATAGCTGTTAAAGTTCATTGTAGAAAACGAAGCTCAGTTTATAAATAAGAAGAGCTGTGAAGAGGCTATAAAATCTATAATGCTATTTTGTGAATAAATTTTTCATTTAATACAACAGTTTATATACTGGCTAGCTTCCTTTGATCTATATTTATTATCTGCCACTTGCCTTGAAATGAGAAATCTAACTACTTTGATGAATGGATTTGAAAGGTTATCTAGTTTCATGGTAGCTTCTCTGAGTTACCATTGCATGCTTTGTTGAAACGTTGTTTGGTAACTCTCTGAAGGAATACATGGGTGCTCTGGGGTAGTGATAGCTCTCTCTTTTTCACTGTATGGATATACATGAGAGGACGTGTGAGAGGCAGGAACTGTTTCTCTTTCCTCTGTGCAGACAATCATTAAAATAGTCCAGTACTCTCTTCACTGGCATGTGGAGGTCACTCATTTAAACCCCTTCTTCAGACCTTTAAAAACAACCCTAGTTCTTTTTTTTTTTTTCTTAAATTTGAAGAGATCCATGACATTTAGTTTTATCTTGAGCTGAATTTCTCAAACAAAAGATAAACTTACATGCTTGCAGATTTGCTTATTACATGATATACTTCAGGGTTTTTAAAAATAGTAATCCTTTTTACTTAGATAAGAAATGTTCCTTTATGCTGGATCATTAGCTTAGCAGCAGAATTTGTTGCATCTGATATTACAGAGTGATTCAGTGAAGGTTTTTCAGTCTCCATGTTTATAGTTTTCAGAGAACCGGCAGCCACAGAGGGCTCACACCACAGGTGACAAGGTCTTGCAGGGCCAACACTGAGCTGAGGAAGGGCAAGCCAGCTAAAGGACAGTCTCTCCATGGGATTCTTCCTCATTGTACCTGGTGAGGACTTTCACATTGACTCCAGCAGCTGCAGACTCACTCTGTGTGACCAGAAGTGTATATCAATGGTAGTCTTTCATACAACTTGGGATGAAAGAGCCTGAAAAGACTGTATATGCAGGATATGACCTTAGTTACATCTTGATGTATCCAGAGACTTGCACTTGTCAATTTATTTATAAGAAAGCTCCCTAAGTGCTGTTACTCCTTCTGCCTACTCCCTGTCAGGAGACAGAGGGCTGAGAAAAGTAAGATACTTATCTGGGGAAATAGTCAAAAAAAGAAATGTTTTTGGGCACTTTCTGTACTTCTGTTTCAGCCAAAGACACACTGTACTCTTGCTACCTGTTAAGAAAGGACTGTCTTGTTTTTCACCATTGCAAATGGCATTCTGTAATGTTGGCCCACCGTTCGTCTTATGCAGATAATTAACATTTATATATATATGTATTGCCACTTTTGTCAGCACGATTTGTTCTTCACTCTGGTTTCTTGGATCTCTTTTTCTTCTTCCCTTTTCACCAACAGTTCTTGTACAATCACTGGCTACAACACCTATCTCTATTAATCATAGTTAGATGTGCAGATTTATAGTGCATCAGCTGTACACAGGTTTATGGTACCTGCTTTCTGTTTGAATCATCCATCTCAAGACAAAGGACTGAAGGAGGAAAAAATAAAAATATAAGTACCATTCTAAGCACTCTGCAACTTAAATAATCCCTTTTCAAAAAATGCTGAAGGAGATTGGCAAGGGTATGGCAATGAAATATAAGTTCATTATTCATCATAATAGAGTGAGCTAGGAGGTGAAAAAAAAAATGCCTTGTGTGGGTGTATTCATATATAACAGGCAGCAGAGGAAGCCAGACTTCATAAACTGAAAACAATAAGCCATTTGTTTCTGGATGGGCCAAGCAGAGAAAGAAGGTTCAAATTTTGGACCTAAGTTTTTTGAGTGAATGTCTTGAAGGCATTTCATATTATTTTTTTTATTTATTTTTTTATTTTACTGCTTCTTTGAATTTTCTTTCCAGCAGTAAGGTTATTTTCTCTAGCCTTTTCTTTTACTTGCCTACAATATTTCTTTGAAGGCCACCTACAATATTTCTTTGAAGGCCACCTACACAGCCATTTTTTTACCCAACGCCAAATATATGGGAGGAGAAAGGACTGCGCTCTAGTGGGCCGATAAGTTACTGCAGCTTAAAGGGCGACAATAAGGGGGCCTTTGTCAGAGGTTGGCTGTGCTTAGATTAACTGGCAAAAATATTTGCCTTTGGAATGTAAAGTTCAGACCAGCTAGAAAACATGTCAAAGTGCCAGTTCAGCTTTTTTTTCGCGTCCTTCAGCATACATTCTTTCTTCTGATATTTTAAGATCTTTCTTCAGCTTTGCTTAGCTACAGGAAAGCAAGTTGAAATCTTCTGCTGAATCAGGGTCTTTATGTGGAAGGTAAATTTATAATATGAATATGGAGGAAGGTAATTTAAAAACAGAAGGAAAAGGTAACAAAATCTTTTTGTTACTGTTATATTGCTGACTGTCATACAAAGCCCTTTTTGCTAAGAACAGTGAATGTGATGCAGCTCCCGAAGAACAAATCTGATGACAAGGAGTCATAGGTTTCCATTGTATTTGCCTGAAAGAGTAGCAATTTAGACCCAAGTGAATAATTCACAGCAAACAATTTATCTGATGAGTTTGGCATCTTTCTTAGATCATGAAATATCCATGAGCAAATTGTAGCTTCCTTACATGTACCCATGTTTTCAGTTTGATGAGTGCATTTTTGATTTTTTTCTCTTTCAAGCTTCTGATCAACAGAAATGCTTTAAATACAGACTGTGTTGTAACTGGTCATATAAGTCAGAGATTATGATGTTTTCTGACTCTTCAGGATGCTCTTTTGCCTCCATTGTCTCATTCTAAATGTGATGGGGGTAGTCAGCGGGTCTAGAGATTTGGGATTTCCCCTTCCCCACAATTCCTCCTCCATCCTCTGCCTTTTTAAACTAAATAGACTAAATGTGAATATTCACGCATATCTATATATATATATATGAAGAAAACATGAAAGAAACATGAAGAGAATTCATGTGGGTAGGAAAATTACCAGAGGGATGAGCGAGACAATTGTTGAAAGAAGGCTGATTTGAGTTTCTGGGTGTCCTATCTACATGCCCAGTAGGTTAGATTTAATTGTCCTGCTTTGAAGGTATCTTTTCTGTCTCTCAGTCTCTCTGTTTTGTTCCATCCCCCGCCCCAACCCCCCCAGTCACTGATGCCAGTAAACCGGCTGGCTAATGCCCTTCTGCAGCACAAAAACAAGAAGAGGCACAAACATTACTGAAGCGAATTTCATTAAAACTGTGAATGAACATCAGTGGATATTTTTCTTTCACTCATTTGTTCAGTTCTTGTGGTAACATAAAAGGGCTGCATACATGTGACAGCTGAGGAAGGCATGCTAGCTTATTAAAAGCTTTTTGTGTAAAAAGATATTCCATCGTCACTCTAGCAAGCTCCTGCTATAGTTTTCTGTGTCAGCTAATCCTTGGAGATAGAATGATAGAGCTTTTCTACAAAAGGAAGAAATCACCAGCTAGGGAAACAAGAAAAGGAGCAGAAGGAAAGGAAAGCAACAACATTATTATGCCAGATGCTCACTTGCAGCTGATTGATTATATAGGGTTATTCTAACGCAGTGTATTAACTTGTCCAGCTGGGTTTGTGCCTGCCTAATATGACAGTATTACTGTTAATGGGAAAGAGGTCCTGGGCTTGAGGGTTCAAATAAGGACTGAGAAAACTAGGGCTCAGTCCCTAGTTCTGGCTGAGACAGTTGTGCTATCTTAGACAAGTATTTTATCATCCCATATTTGTCTTCTCTGTGTGTAAAAGAGGTATCTACCCCTTTGTCTTACCCGCTGTCATATCAATATGGTCTTCAGTCCTCATGGGCAGAAAGTATTTCTAGCACAAGCCGGTCCTTTTAACAGTCAGATTTGTGGGTGAAGTTGATTACTCAGTAGCACACATCAGGCCTTATATTCAAAGCGTGTCAGCTGTCAGCAGTGCCAGCGGAAAAACGCCCTTAGCCACCTTCAATTTGGGAAGGGCACAGCCTTCCCCCACCCTGGCTTCTCCCCATCACCTGGTTGTGCACGGGATCATGTTTATCTCCCATTCTCAGACCAGACCTCCCCTTCACTCCCCAGTACACACTGGGAGTTTCTCAGCAAGCAGAGATCCTGGCACTCATCATCCATTTGGGGCAATAACAATAACTTGTACAGTGATCATGCTCTCTCCTAAAAGCCATGTAATATTTACTTAGAATAAAATGTTTTCAAGAAAAGTGTATCACAAAGCTGGTAACCCCAAATGCGTGTATACTTGCTCTATTTCCTAAGTCTGAACATTTCCTGGATCCAAGAAGGCTCAATATCCTTAGGCTCCCTCCACAGACTCTGCCTGTCAGCCTGTCAGCAATTCTGGTAACTGACCTTCCTTCCCTTCTTCAGAAGTGCTTTAAACCACATTACAGTTCCTTTGATCTGCAGTCTGCGACTTTGTTAGGAGAGCGATTGCTATCTGTTGAAGCTAGGATGCTTGAAGCTAACAGCCTGCCCGCCACGTTCTCACTGGAGAGTGTGCCGTGTGTCTCCTGTCTCCTCTAGACATGTTGTGTAGCTTTTCTGTATGCATTCCCAGTTTTTAACCTGTAAGTTCCTGTAAGGCACAGTGATACCTCACTGTAAGTATACAGTAACACACCACATGAGCAAGATTCCCACTGTAACCTGCAATATTTATGCTGTGACTGCACATGAATAGTCCTATATTATTGCCCAGAAGTTCCATATATGAGACTATAAGGACGCGAGAAATGTCCTACTGAGTCAGACTGATGGTCCGTCGAGACCAGTGTAGTGTCTCAGACAGTGGCACTAAGAGATGTGGTTTGGAGAGTGTATATCAGGCTTGATGCTTTCTTCAGTACATTCCCCTTATACTCCACACATCCAGGATTATGGTACTAGGGTTCTTAGAGGGATCTGCTTAGGGATCTGCTGTCCGTGACTTTGTCTAACCATTTTTGAACCTGCTAATACACTGTCTACATCCACAATTTGCTTTGGTGATAAATTCCAGACATTCATTACCTTCTATGTTAAGAATTACATTCTTTTCTCCATTTTAGATTGATTTCCTAATAGTTTCAATAGGTATCGTCTAGCTCCTGTATTGTGGTACGGTGAACAACAGTTCTTCATTCACTTCATCCACTGCTTTGATTATTTTGTAAAACTTTATCTTACCTTCCATCATCCCTTTCTTATCCAAATTGGAGACTTTTTAGTGTATTCTTATAAAGTAGCTGCTCCATCACCATAATGATCTTAGCTTCCCTCCTCTGTACCCTCTCTAAGTCTACTACATCTTTCTTGAGTTGCAGGGACCAGAACCTCACACAGGACTCAAGATCTGGGCAAACAAAAGTTTTAAACAGCAATAAAATAATGCCCTTTGTCTTGTTCTAAGTGCCTTTCCAAATGATGTCAAAGATTTTTTTTGATTTGTTGACAGCAGCTGCATATTGAATTAAAGGTCTCAGAAAGCTGTTTCTGGGATCTTTTCAGTGAACTATTTCTGGCAGTTCTGAGTTTGGTATCCTGTAACCATGGTTCAGATTATTGTTTTCCTAGGCTCATTGCCTTACATTTGTTGCAAAACGTGTATCTACACTCCTGCAAAACAGTGTTCTACGCTGTCACTCTGTTTTGTTGAGTTCTTTTGGAATTCTGCACTATTGATGGGTCATTTGACAACTTGCAAATCTCTCAAACCAACATACAGCACTCCATCGGAAAGTGTGTTCCCAGGGTTCACACAAAACCCGCATTTTCTTACTGGCTGCAGAAATGCAAGAGCAGGTGAGAAGGCCCATATACCATGTCTCTTCAAGACCATGCTTTTGTGCAGGGCTTCAAAAACATGGCCTCAGCAATTTGATGTAACACAACTGCTAGAAAATTCAACACAAAAGCAACTACACTCATCCTCACTTCTTTCCATGGAGCCAAAGGAAATCAAATCATGTCCATGTAATGTCACACTAATTTTCCTGATGTTTAATATCCGAAAACTAAGCACAACAACTTTGAGTTAAGAGCTGCGTTCCAGACTGTACTCTCAGCTCTGATATTCTCCGGAGCTTAATTTTTGCCTTCAATATTGCTATGTATAGAACTTCAACTTTTACAGCTGCCTTTCTTTTTAAAACAAGTGAAGTACAGGTTTGCAAGTGGCAAGACAAGCAGGATCCCAACTGCCGCTGTAGCTTCATTTGAAGGTTTCTGTGAGTATATGTATTCCAGTTCTTACATAGGTGGGCCTAATTCATCATGCTGTCTTGTAATTATCCCAGCACATATCAGATTATGCAGGGAGAACTCTTTCTGATGTAATATGCTAACCCTCCCAGATGGCTTTACGATGGCTAGCATAAGTCACCCCTGCTGTATGGGAAGAAAGAGGTAAAGTAAGCAAGCCTGTGATCATGGGGGAAATCTTTGCTGTGTCCTAAAATGCAATAGCTTTTTGGAGAAACTTTTTAAAATGCCCAGGTGTCTTACATAGCAGCTGTAAATAATGACCCTTTATGAGTTTATGCGCATGAAGTGTCCTGTCTAATATTTTTTCTACGCTTTTAGGGGATGTATTTCTTATTTTTCTTTAACAATCAGCGGGAAGCATAGCTTTTACACCACAATGGAATTAAATGTATGCACTAAATGAATGCATTTCCAGTGACATTTTTCTTTGATGAGCCTGAAGCAGATTAGTAGTCCAAGATGTCTTTTGTTCAGAATGACATGCTTTCTAATTTATTACAACATGCTACCATCCTGTACTTTAAAATTAGCAAGTGAAGCTTTTCAAAGCCTCAGATGTCATTTACATGCCTAATTTCTAGAGAAAGTAAATGGGAGTGAGATATACAGTTGTCATTCATGCCTTTGAATATCTTTTCTGCTCTTATTGGTCCTCTTAAATTGCTTGGCTAAATCTACTCTGTTTTTAAAAAGAGGTCCCAGGAGCCTCCAGTAACTTCCCCCGCAAATGGTTACCTCATGGGTGGCCTCACCAGGAACGTTTGGCAGGATTTTATGTTTCCACAAGCTGCACGAAACCAACAATCATGGTTTTAAATATGGATCCCGAGTGCTCTGGAAGATGCTTTCCAAACTGCAGCAGGGAGTTGGGCCTGCAGGTTTACTGTCAGCAAAGACAATGCAGCAGGTCTTAAGAGTGCCTTTGGGTGTTCTGAGAAGACAGCAATAAGCACACACCTTGGAGCTGTTCCCTGCCCCATTTGTTATTGCTTTGTCATAAACATTTGACAAGGAAGAGGGATTTTCAAAAGAACCACGTTTGGGAGTCTGGAAGTAAAGAGCTATAATATGAAACATCTTTAAAGGTAAATCAATTTTGTGGCCTAATCAACTGAACAGCATTTCTTTAGCTTCAGCATCAGAAATGCTGCCATGTATTAATCTGCAGATTTTTTTCTTTTCTTTTTCTTCTTTCTCAGGGACAATATGTTCTGGAGTACTATTCCTATGGCAGGAAAAGCAGACACATAAAAATAACTGAGCACACAGTGGTAATTTCTAATAAAAAGGTAATGAAAAAGGGCAGCCAGAAACTTGTTTTAACTCTTTATCCTAGTGGCTACTAAAAAACCCTTTAAATACAATAATGGAAGATGGATGTGTCTGCTTTGTTAAGTATACTTTTCCATTGTGTTTAGAAGCAAACAATAAAAAAATGCAAAAATGAGCCAAAGTAAAGAATAAGTTTAACATTGAGCCTTATCAGCTTTGGTTTACCTGCATGTAATCTTAAAATGCACAACAAAAATCCCCAAATGTTGACTTAGCAATGATTTAAGATGTTTAGTTTGGTGAATTTCATTTTGGGACAGGCATTAACTCAGACTCTAAAGGCCTAGACCCATGAAAACTTATAGGTGCTCATTTCTATTCTATTCTATTCTATTCTATTCTATTCTATTCTATTCTATTCTATTCTATTCTGTTCTGTTCTGTTCTGTTCTAACTCTTATTTTGGTGCCTGAACACCTATCTGGATCTGATCGCTAGTGTCTTAATCTAATTTCTGTAGAATGAATAAGATCTCTCCATTTGCCTAGTAATTAATAGTCTTTCTTAAACAATACGTTTGGACAAAACAAACATATGTTTTACTTCAAATGCAAGCCTAAATCCCATTACTTGTTTGGTTAAATAGAAAAGATGCGTTCAACTGAAACCTAAAAATGAATATGTTATTTAACATAACCAATGTCTATACTGGAAAAAGGCTGTAAGAAATTGTACAGAAGAAGGCTGTTGACTAGTGGAAAGAGCAATGGCAGAGACTTTGAGACACCTGCCTGTCCTCCCAGTTTGAAGTCTGGTTTACAGGTTTGGTTTTGTCCCCAGAACCCACAGTGCACCCAGATCTACATTGTGCTGTAGCAAAAGGCTCTTAAAATTTACTAGTTTTGTTTCAACAGCATAACATTATTTTAGTATTAATTTGGAAGCACCACATAAAAAAAAAAAAGAACAACATATCACCACAAACTAAGAAAAAAATTTAGTACTTTAATACTCACTGATCCACTATAAGATTTTAAAAGCTTTCATTTACCATTATAAGCCCTGTTCTGACTTTATGTGATATTTTTCCATGATATACTAAAATAAAAATAACATCTAAAATTTGGAATTCACCTTCTTACTGGAAATATTAGAAATCATTACAAGTCATCAGGACAAATTCTGCATTGCATTCAGTAGGTAGCCTGTAGAAATTTGCCCCTTTATGTTTATTGCAGTAACCTTTCTCCCCTTTCCTACCGCTGACCCCTGAAAGGAATACAAACATTTCAGGAGATAGAAGAGGATTGCTGAGTACTCAATGAATAAGTTAACCCTTATATCACTCTTGAGAAAATTTACCTGGAGCAAGCAAGTAAAGCAAAATGCCTGTGTGTATTAATTACACTGAAGCCCTAAAAAAATAACTTGAACACAACTTCAGTGGTGCATATGATTCTATCTACTCTGTTTCATAAGTAGTAAAAAGTGTCTAAATTTAGGTGTCTACATATAAACTCCCACGGCAATTTTGTGATTTTATCCTTTTGTTTCCTCGGCTTTTGTTTCAAACGTTTGGAAACAGTATTTTGTTTGACTGTTTCAACGGGGGAAGAAAAAAATCACCAGCCACCTAAGCAGGAAAGAAGACAGTCCAGGTTAATAAGCAGGGAAAAGTCCTACTTTTGTCCAGTTCTGCTTTCACAGTTTTAAATTGCTGCTGCATCTAGTGATAGCTGCATGGAACTTCAAGCCCAGTTCTGCCCTTTCTTGCTCATGCAACCTGGTCCAATATCCATCAGAGCCTTTTCATCAATTTCAGTTAAGACAGATAATTGTGTGTTCTCTGGGACAAAGACAGTTTCATCTTCGTAAATGCCTGATCAGTGCAGCTCGCACCTAAACCACTTAAATAATGAATGTTGATCATTATAGTCACCTACTTGTGTTTTCTTCACAGGCTAAAAAAAATAAGCTTTCTATAGAAGCCTTTTTAACTGCAATAACACACTACTTCACGTCAGGCTGATATCTTTTCTATATGTAAAGATGAACAATTGTCGCTTAAGCTGCTTTTACAAAGAAGATTTATTACTTACTTCCCAAGTGATATGACAATTATTGAAATCTTGATGGTGGAATCCCCAGTTTGCAATTAACAGGACTTCTGTAACAGCAGGCAACAGTAGTAAAGCTTAAGCCTCTTTTTTGCACTGTAGTTTTTGCTGGAGAAATAGTATAGATCATAGCCAGGAATTAACAGGTTTTGAAGAGCAATTAGTCCAGCTGCATAAATAATAATAAAATCAAATATTATAACCAAGTGGTGTTTAACTGCATGTGTGTAAATATCTAAATGACTGCATTGCCTTGCATATATGTATATATGTGTGTATAAGAAGTGTATACACTTAAACAAAATATGATTGTGTATATTCTAAATATATTTGGTGAGAAAGAGGTAGAGATATTCAAAATTGCGTTAGCTAGATATTAAGGCTGCAAGGACTTCAAAGACTCAAAAGGCAAAGAAAACCTGATTTAGTTTTTTTTTTCTTTTCTTTGTGTACATTCATTGTTACATCATGCCTTCTTATGTAATCACTCCCTATTTTTTTGGAAACAAAGTTTAGGAAAGCACTCTACCAGGGTGTGCTATCACCTCCTAAAAACTTCCATATCCAGTGGGAATTTCAATCGGTTTCCAGATACAGAGGTTTCAAAAGCAATTCTGTTCTGCTAGATTTGTTGAAGAATGGGTGACAGAGGATAAGAACCATTTACTTATAAACACTTGTAACTTTATCCTGGGTAAGTTTCCATTCCCTTGGCTGTCACGGCTCATATACATGCAGGTAGTGGGAGATAATGTAGGGGAAATAGATTACTTTAGCCTAATACTTGAGATGCTTGAGTAGACAAAAGAGATGGGGTTTTTTTTGTTCCTACTTTGCTGGAGGACAGTTGGAGGGGGAAGAAAAGGGAAAGCTTCATAATCCAGTTATATATGGAGAAAAAAGAAAATGTTGCAATAATTCAGTTAAAAAGTCAATCAAAAAAGAGACATAAATCCAGGAGAAACAAGAATTTATTCATTTTGGTACTTACAGTAAGATTTGTTTCTATGGGAAATCCTAAAGAAGAAAAATTCGCTTATGCAGTGACTGGACCTAATACTAATTTCATTTTTACTTTTTGTAGTTTGTGGCCTGGTGGGATACTTTGCGCTCTTCCCTCCCTTACTCCACTGTAAACAGAATTATTAATTTCCTTGGGGCATTTTTGTAATGCCCTTGCTCCAGCAACTTAGGTCTTTACATTCATTCATGGATTGAGCTGTGTAACATCTCAGTGAGTTGAGAAGCGTTTATTATATACATCTTACACATCTGGAACTGGGGGGGAGGGAGGGGGGATTAAACCCCTCAGTCATTAATTCATTTAAGGCAGGGCTGAAGTGAGCATCTTTAGCACTTTCAGAGCGTGTTTCTCTCTTTGGAGCTTTTCTTCACCTGCCTTTTACCACCTCCCCTTGCTGCCCACAGCCCCCACCTCAGTCCTTTCTGTCACCAGGGAAATATTTGAAGGCTGAGGCAAGGGACAAATTGCACAGGGGACAAATGTAGGTGGCCACAGGGCACAGTAAGGAGCGTGGGAAGGAATGGGGAGCAGGCAATAGTATCTTTTAAGCCCCATATGCTCTTCTTTCCCTTCACACATTTCTCGGGTCATGGCTGCTGCTGTAGAGCAGCTTTTAAGCTATTGCCCCTGGAGTAGCAGTGGAGGGCAATGAAGCAAGCGAGGCTCTTCCCAAAAGTGCTATACCATATTCATTAGAAGTCTTACAACTGCTTGCCTCCTATTTCCATATCATAAAGTCCTGATAGCAGCATGTTTAAAGTGTCCCCTAATATTGGGAAGATTTGAAAAAGTAGGAGAATGATTATAGGTGGTCTTGGAGCCTTGTGCTTACTTTCTGCCATGGCTTTTCTTATTCTCTCTTTCTTGATGTTGCCTAAATTTTTTTGTTGTAACATCAGATTAAGAGAAAAGTCTGATTCTCTGAGGAAATTATATATGGTTTAGTAGGTGAAACAGTTTTTACCAGTATTACAGCATTTATCACTTTTTCATTTCCCACAGGAAAAGGAAATGTCACAAGCTATTTTGTAGCAGAAGTGATTTCCCCCTTGTTTAATGCTGACTGTCTGCCCCTTGCAAAGAAATAGACTGCGCCTCTTTCCTGTCCTCCACTCTGGCATACTCCCGTTTCCCTCCAAACCTGACCCCTATTAGGTACACGCAGAAATCAAATTATGAATATGTCTGGAAAAATGTTGGAGCAGCTGAACTGGGATCTTTACGCTGCCATACAGTCTTAGTGCGACAAGGCTTCGGTTGTTTTTGTCTCAGTGCAGCAAATGAGATAAACTCTACAGCCTGAAATCTGCTGTTTATTTTAATTAGCTACACTTAATTAAAAGAGGATCTTATCTCTATGAAAAGTTTATACCAAAGCACATATTTAATGCATCCACCACCATGTCTCAGTCCCAAATTCTACAAAAGCCTTTAAACACATTCAATTTGAGCTATGCTTTAATCACAGTCATGACTATGGATGCTTCCCATCCTTTCCTAATGACAGATTTTCTCACAATACCGTCTCTTTCCACAGACCTGGGCCTTGCTGAGAACAGGGACTGAAATAATTCATGTTCTGCCATAGTTAAAGAAAAGCAGAACACAGATTCAGCTGAATTATTTTCTCGGTGGGCTAGGAGAAGCATCATTGCTCTCCCTCTTCGACTGGTATATGTTTTTCACACTCTGACAGCTCTTGTGATGAGGAGCAGTAAGTGGAGCACTCCTGTACTAGTCAGTCAGTGGAGATGGTTTCTTGGCCATGCTGGAGAAAAGGCAAGTGTGTATCAGGGACAGCAACAGAGCAGTTAGCGTGTGGTACCTAGGGATGGGGTTAGGAGGCAGAGAAATAGGATGGAAAAAAGGGAGAAAAGGAGGAGCAGGGAAGTGAGAATGTACAGGTTCATCCAAAAGGATGCGGGTGGAGAGAAGCAATACACAGAATATGGCATGTATAGGCCAGCCTATGGAAGGAAACAAAGACCACAACTTTGCTATTAACTGTGGCATCAAACTGGGTTACTCCTCCTCTTCTGCTGAAGGAAGAGGATAACCAGAACTTCGTGAGGTCTGGGCTGAAATCCAATTCTCCCCAAAGTTTTACTTCAAACCAGTTGGACCATTGTTATATTAAAGACTGACCATGGTTTTAACCTCCAGTTGACAGTGGTGGCTTGGTGAGTGTGATTAAGCATCCCGGCATGTGATGAGCAAAGCCATTGCTCCATCCTTGACTGCAGCACGGGCAGCTGGGGCCCGACACTGCTTCCCTTTGCCTCAGGCACCACACCAAAGTCCACTACTCCTGTAACCTAAGTCTCTTTTTATCTGTTACTTGAACTTCTTTGATGGTGATGTTCACTGCTGCTACTGGGCCGCCATCTCACTGCGAAATCCTTTGTTTTGAAGGGTTTTTCAGGCATTGTGTTGAGTGCTGCTCAAGGCTGAGAAGGGGGCACTGCGGAGGGGAAAAGCAGTGCCTTTCCATTTTACTTATTTAATTTATAATTATCATCCTATTCTAGAACAACCTTTAAATTAATCCTATTGAAGTTTTCCCCATTAGTTAGCATTTACGAAGGCCAAGGTTGCTCAAGCACATGAAAGATGTTCAAACTTAGGGGCTCTTCCTGCTGGCCCCATGCTTACACAGCCCTCAGCTGCCTGTGTTTGCATCCTGGAGAGTAAAACCCAAAACCACCAGCCTATTTGAAGGAAGGGCTGCTTTGCTGTTGCTTTCAGTAAGGAAGCCACACTTCTCCCAGTTTCTGTGTGGGCAGAATTTGTAAGAAGCAATGCAGCAAAGAATTGGAAATCCAACTCCTGGATTCCAGTCTCCAAATCCTTGGAGAAATCCTTATAGAGACAGGTGTCCTGTTGCTCTGACACACGAGGCGCTCCTCCTCCCACCTTTTCTAGATCGATATGAGTTGTCTCTAACATATAATAAGCACAAGTTCAATGCTTGCATTTTTGGGGAATGCTACAGGATTATGTTGACATATGTGAGGCTTTTTCATAGGCAAAACTTGAACTTAATCTAGCCATAATAGAGCAGTGGTTTATAATACAAGCCCGGGCTATGGATGCGTAAAAGGATACGGGATGCATTTCAAAGACTTTTAGATGCCTCATCCCAATTCCCTGAGTGTTAGATGTGGAAACATCTTTAAAAATCTGGATCATAGTTCCAGAAGTGTACAGGCTCTTGTGAAGTAGAGCTACCAGGCAGGGCACAGAACGGGAAGTGATGACCAAGCATCAAATCGTATTTGCTGCCTCCTGGAGAACACACATAGCAATACTTTCAGCTCAGTTATAAGAATGTAAATATAAAACTTGAGAATACGTATACATACCCTTTTTTTCACCTTGCCAAAAACTAGGAAAGCTTCAGATGTTTTGAGTTTCTTTGCTGTTGTTCTGAACACCTCAGTGTTAACAAATATCCTTTACAGATGAAGACTTGGACTAAACTGTAGATTGGCAGGAAATTTTTGTGTTTATCTTCTATAGCTAGTGGGTATACTGGAACTGATTTTCTTCTTTATTTGTTGTAGAAATGTGTTTAAAAGATGTCAGTTTTGCTGACATTTTGATTGGAACCTCCTCTCTTCCCAAATTATACATTCTAGTAATGCTGTAATTTTTTGTTTTGATGCTGTCAGAATATTTGGGGCTTTTTGGTCCAAAAAAAAGTTTGGAAATGAAATACATAGATGTTCTACATGAAAGGGTTGACACCAGGATAAAACAATAAAAGCTACTCTTTTATGAAAACAAAATATTTTGATCTATGTTCTTTTTTTTTCCCCTTCTCTGCTGCTCCCCAGCTTGTGTTTACCTTACAGCACAGCTGCTTCATTTGCGGTTTTTCCTACTAGCTAAAAAATAAAATATAGTGACACTCAATTATCCCTTTTATCCCTGCTACCTGCTTTCTACTCACTCTGTTCTTAGTCACTTAACTTTTTCAATGTCAGTTCCTAGACACTATACCCTCAAACACGCTGAATGTCTCTTGCAAGTTACACCCATGCTGACACTGAGGTTGCAATTGTAATGGAATTCAATCACAGTTTTGCTGAGGAACAAATATAGCCTTTGCTTTAACTAAGTATTCATTTACAGTATCTCAGACCATGTAAGATACCTGGAGAGTGAAAAGATTAAAACGTGTATTTTACTGGCTCAATGAGCAATAGTGGAGACTATACAACACCTCTAACAGACAGCACAATTGCAGTCCACCTGTAAACAAAATTGGCGAGATTCTGATATCAGCCACACAGATAACAAAAGCATGGCTCCAGTCCAATTACTCCAAAATTATATTCTATAACTGAGAGTGGAAGTCAGTTTACTGTAGTTGAAGAACTTCTTTTCCAGCTTTCCAGTAGCAAACATACCCAGCATGGACAAAGCTATTGCAATCCCTTTTTGCTTTTTTAAACGTTTTGTTCTCTGTTTCACAAGTTGCAGTTTATATTTGGTGATTATTTCACTTCTGGACTACTCAACAAAATTGTTTATTCCCAGAGCTAACTGAAATCAGTGAGAGCACATTGGCGGTTCTGGATCAAGCGATAGGCAATCCAGCAGACCATGACACTGTGCGTGTGGGCAACTTCGATTCCCATTTTAACTGTGGGATCAAATTCTGTGCTTATGGTGATTGATTTTGCCACAAATTTAGCAAACTCTACACTACATTTTCTTTGCTCTATTTCTAGCTATCTGCCATCTGTTGTGGAGCAGTCCAGCATATACTGATGCTTGAAATAAAACAGAATGCCCTTCTTTCAGCAATTCTTGCTATTTCTGATTTCTCAACCACCTAGAAACAGATAAAATATTTATAGCAAACATATCTTGGATTTTTTTTTTTGGTTCATGGAGCACTTAGAAAATATAATTAAATTTTTTTTTTCAATTAAATTATAAGGCTTTTTGCTATCAAGATGATAGTGAGTATATAAATAAGCATCCACACAGACAGAGGGTTATTAGACTCCATATGCAATTTCAGTTGCAGGTTTGTCTCAAAGAAGACATGACCAAGAACAGAATTCAAAGTGCCAGCAAAGTGCTTAGAGAGTTTCATAAGCTATCAAAAAACACTGAGGTGGTTTCCTTTAAACCTGCTTATCAAACATTTACGGAGTTTTTCTGGGATTCAGAGGAGTGCCCAAACTCCTCAGAAAAGGAAGCACAACCAGAAAAAGATTTTTCCCTGATAGCTCAGCAGACCAAGCATTAATCTAGCAATAGCCTGGAGAAGAGAAGGTTCAGGGGAGGATCTTATCAGTGCGTATAAACATCTGATGGGGGGAATGAAGAGGAAGTAGCCAGACTCTTCTCTGTAGTACCCTGTGACAGGACAAGAGGCAATGGACACAAATTAAAAATTGGGAATCTTAACACAAGCAAATGTGTTTTTACCATGAGGGTGGCTGAACACTGGAACAGGCTGCCCAGAGAGGATGTGGAATCTCATCTGTGGAGATACTAAAAATTCGACTGGATATGACACCAGGCAGCATGCTGTAGTTGACCCTGCTTGAGCAGCAGGGTTAAACTGGATGATCTCAGTAGATGCCTTCCTACCTCAACTGTTGTGAGCATAGTAGCCATTTTTTGAGTAGATACTCTTATTATCAAAGTTATAGCATGTTTTGCAATGCAGAAAACCTTCTGCTTTCCCTGGAAGCCCTGAGTCTTCTTCAGTGTTTCGGAAAACAAGACTGGAAGACTGCATGGAAGAGAGTCAAAATGGTCTAGCATTTCTGAAACACAGGTCCCAGTCCTTGGTGTAACAACATTTCAGTTAATTAGGGACATATTGGAAAATGGACTGAAACCAAAGCCTCTGAGTTCCTGGCAAATTCCCCAACCGTCCGAGTAGTTTCAGTGATTTTCCTTTTTTTCTTTTCCCCAAATTAAATACAAGTCAATTCAAATTCATGATGCTTGCCTTTTTGACCATTAGAATATAAACATGGTACTGAGTAATGCCTCAGTGCTTTCACAGGGTCACTTAGTGCAGCTCTCTTCTAGCAGCACTTGAGGATCTCTTAACAGGCAACCGGCTTATCAGCTCACTCTCAAATGCCAGCAAATGTTCAAATATTCTTCCATCTGGAACATTTTCAAAAGGGATAAGGACCAACCTCAGGTCACCTGATGGTTGATGTCCTGGAACATGTGGACTATTCATCCGAGAGATATCAGGTCAGACCTCTCTCTAAGAGCATCAGAGCAATCAGACACATCCCAAGGAAGGTGAAAGGGAGGCTGTTGAGGAAGCAAACACATGTCCCTGCTGCCACCTGCTGTTCCTGTGTCTTGAGGGCCAGTCCCGTACATGGGCTCTGGGCACAGATACAATTTTGGCCACTTGAGCACACTTCAAAAACCAAGGGAAGAGAGATAAACATGGAGGATATAAAAAGCTATTCAGATACCTTGGATGTTTGCTGGTTAAAAGCATAAAAATTTCTGATTTAGGTGGCAGCTGAAGGGGCTTTTTAAAGTTCTTGGGTTGAAAAGGAGTACTAGCAGAAGCAGCTATGCCAAATTCAGATACTTACATCTTTTTGCATGTAAAACTAAATGGCTTGCTCAGAGACCACGGATGTATCAGGGAAAAAAAATAAAACTAGCTCTCCCGAATTCCAGCTGGATCACTTAATCATTGCACAATGATGTAGTGACTGATGCAAAAGGCATAAGAAGGTGAAATCTTGTATTTACAGCCCGAATGATTAAAAATTGTAGAAGATTAAAGTAGCTAAGGTATACATACTGCTGGAGTTTTGCTAATAAGTAAATATTTCTTGAGAGTACACTTGTGGTCCCTTTTTTTGTGCCATTAGGACCCACGCTTTCAACATTTTCTAAGGCAATGACAAATGGTGGGCTTATGACTTACTGAAAATGAAGATGGCTTTTATGATTATATGGAAGTCTTGGCTTTTGCTTTAAAAAGTTTTGGAAAGGAGTATTCCAGAGAAGTGTTATGGTCCCACTTTCCAGGGAGTTTTGAAACTTGAAGATTTTATTGCAGTTTGAACCCAGTACAAAGTCAGTTTACACAAGCCGCTGTGCTTGGCAGGCTGTCTGGAAAATCCAGAAGGCTTCTGGGAACACAGTGTTTGCCATACGTTTCATCTTTGCCCTTGGCAGTAAGCTCCAGTAGCTCAAATGACAGGACAGAGTAAAGCAAAGTTGGAATACCGGAAACCACACAGAAGATACATACCTATCTATTTTGTGTTAGAACTGAAGTGCTACAGAAATAAAAAATATTAGGAAAGTCACAATAAAGACAAGGAGAAAGGGCTTCTTTAAGCCACATAGAGCTCATTTCAGTCAGCAGGACTTCAGTGGACCTTAGGCAGGTAAAAGCTTGAATGCTTGTAGCTGAAAAGAGAATTTTGTGCATAAAAGTACTCTCAATAAAATCATCCCTTAGTCTCATAAGAGCAGAGATGGAACTGTTTAAAAATTGCTCAAAAGTATTGAGTGATTCAGGGACTGGATTTAAAAGGAATTGAGATGTTGTGAGTTATTTTTCTCCCTTTTTGGTAACTAGTAATGGTTGTTTACCCGGCCTTGCTGACCATTCCAAAGGTTTAGCAAGATGAGTAGGACTCAGATGAAAGAACTGTAAGCAGTATTAATACAGTGTTGCTGGGTTGGTTTTCTCCCTTGCATCTGGAAAATTCATTCTGCTATCCAGTCTTCCACCCTTGAGACAGTACAAAAAGGACTTTCAAACAGAGTTCAGAGTATGATCTGGTCAGATTTATTCTTTCAAATTGTCTGTGGCTACACAAACATAAGCCACACAGCAATGTATGTCAACTGGTTCCCATGGAGTTTCTGGGCTAAGAATAACGTAGAAACTCCTGTTAGTCTCAGAACAATGAAAACCCCCCTTGCCCCCCCCCCCCGCCCCCAACAACAACAACCCACAACTGTTGATAAAGAAAATCTAATAGAATTGACACAATTGAGGGGGAAAAAAATCTTCACTTTTATACTTTTGTATTAATACAGTTGAAACACAGCATGCTGCACTATAAAATAATTATCTGCAGTGTGATTAAACACCTCCTTCTCCCTTGTTTTTTGCTATTTCATAGCTTCATGGATCCCCAAATGCTGTTTTCAAAGAAGACGAAGGTATTGTATCATGAGAACTTTCTAATAATCCAAATCCACTGGTGAGTTCAATTAAAATCGTGATGTGTTTCAGATGAAGTTGGAAAATAGAGCAAGGAAAGGTTAATGGCAATAGAAATGAAAAATCACAGTCAAACACCTCAGCAGGCATGAAATCTTAGGGCAGGATTTGGAAATACCCTTTCCCTAGTTTCAAGGAGAGGAAGCATTAACATTACAGCAGAATCAGATCCTAAAAATTAGAGTAGCTGAAGGGCACCTGCATTTGCGGGTGACTGCAGTGGAATCCAGATGTGCTTGGCACCTCCTGGGGCCTAGCTCACGCTACAGCAAACAAGATTAAACAAGGCTGATGCTGCTTCCCACACAAGCGATCTTTGTAACAGCATATTACTCTCAGGTAGCATGATACTGAGGCTGTGAGATATTTGAGAGTGGGGTTTAGGTAAGGTTAGAAGTGAAGAAAGACAAAATTTTTTTAGTTTAGTTCTTAGATGTAATTTTTTTTAGACAAACCATTATAACAGTATCAGATTGGATCTGAAAGTTGAACACAATATTGAAAAAAGGACTAGATTTTACAAGGAAAAATACTTCTAACAAGCCTAGCAATTAAATAGTGTTGACACATGAAAGAATAAGCCTGACAGTTGTATAGAGAAATAAATCACCGTATGAGAAGGAAAAAAAACAAAATCCAGAACACTTCTGAGAAAAGTGCATGCTCTATCAAAAAATATTTAAGAAATAGGAAAATACGAACTGATAGGTTGGCTGGATGTGGTCCTGACTGTTGTGACATTTGTGACATCACTGGTCATCATCAACATCAATGGGGTTAAAAAAATAAAAGAAAAAAATATTCTCTACACAGAGGCAAGAGGTTAAATGTATTAGATAGCTGCCCCTGATGGGCAGAAATAGAGTTAGTGACAGTGACAGATAGGGGAAGGATGGTCTGGGCATCCTACGATTAATGTCAGTGAGGACTTCCACTGCTGATGAGTCATTCGAGATAGAGTCCACATAAGGCACACAAAAAAAGAAACAGGGAACTGCACTGAGCAAATGCAATGTATTAAGAGGATTAGTGGAGCCAAATATCAAATTCAGGAGAAGCTCTTTGTAAGCATCTCAGAGTGTCTCATTATCTCCCTCAGCCTCCTCACTGAAATGCCCCTGGCCTCAGGAAGACTAGAGGAACGTTTGGCTGCTGACATGCCTTCCCTTTTGATCATCATGCTGAATGATGTTTCCTCGTATGTTGTTATGCATCCATGTCTGTCAGCAGTCATTTCTCCTATCTTGCCTTAAATTTGTTTCTCTGGGGCCAGGAGCAAATTCACGTTGTCTGAATAATTGGCTTTGCACGGTGATCTGGGTGCGTCACTGCTGCTCCTTTCTCCTGTGCTGTACAAGGGCAGCAGTCCTTCAGTGGGATAGTCGGAGACTGAGCGCAGCCAAATGGAAAGGGATGGAAGCTATCCTATTCTGAGACGTGTCTGTACAGCTGACATTCCCAGGCCATCATGCAAAAGCCCTCTGCTTCTTATTGGCCCGCTTATGACATTTGCAGGGAAATGTGTGCTAAAAGACTGATTTCTGTTATTTTCAGTATGTACCTTCGTTAGGCTTTAACGATGTAGGAAACAAAATCCACATTAGCTTGGCTTCTTTCCGTGCTCTGTAGATCAGCTCAGGCAGCCCACTGTATGAAAGGCATTTGATTTCAAGGTTGTTTTAGAAAGAAATACAATTGCTAAAACAAGAATTAACAGTGATAAATTTTCAGTCTTGCTGTATAGGCTTTCCTTGGGATCTCAGGACTGTCATACAGCTTTCTGAAATGAAGCTGTATTTAACTCCAGTTTCTATTAAACATTTTGGGGATTTTTTTTTTTATTTATTTTAAATTCAAACCCCTAAATCTGAAAATAGTTCAGCACTTACTTGACTTATGGGAGTAGTTTGATATCGTTTGGAATATATATATGCATTCAGTGCAGCAAAAGCAAGCCTGGAAGATGTTTTCTTAAGTGTCAGAGGAACCCATCTTGTACAGTCAAGTTAACTGGCCAGCCTGCCTAAGCCTCCTAAAATTGGCTCCTGTTCTTAAAGAGGCTACCATTCCGATTCGGTTGTGGAGTAGGCCTATAAAGACTAACATTTATACTTAGCCAGCCTAATAATATATCTCAACTTAGTAAATACGAACACCTTTAGCTCCAGGGCTGTGGGAAGCATAGTCAAGATGCAATATGGCAAATCGCAGTTTTGGGCTTTTTAGCTCCAGCAAGAACTTTTGTTGGTTGAGAGTTATTGTACAGGTAAATATTAATTTAGAGAACAAAGGGAAAAATGACTTAGGCATTAGCTGAAATGTATTAGCTTCTTTGTGAGCAAGTACATTGGAATACTGTTATATTGAAATAAGCCTACTTGGAGAATTACTGCATTACCTGAAAATTCCCTGAAAAAAATCATCCATTAAACCTTATCCTCTTTGGGACTCCCTATTAACTATGTTCACTCTGTGGAAGAAAACGTTAAATCAAAAATATTTTCACTATTGGTATTTTAATCAAGTAAGAGACATCCCTCATGGATGCTTAACCAGGGACTTAAAAATCTGCATTTAAATTGAGATTCTAAACTATATAACCCAAGAGATTATGAGTACCTTTTTCAGACATATTGTACATGAAGAGCACGATGCTTTAACTTATTTGTCATAACTTGCTAGTTATCAGAAAGCCAAATTGGAGATTTAGATAAAAGGAGAAATATGAGGTTTGGGAAAAACAGCAGAAAAAAGATTAGGGATTGATTTCTTCCTAGCTTGAATAAAAGAATTCAAAAGTTAACTGTAAAGGCGATGATTTAGATTTACCATGACTATGTAACCTGTGTCATCCTTTCACTGAGCAGGAGCAGATATAACCAATTTGGAAAACATTTTGCACTCATCTTTCCTGGCACAAATATGTACGCAGAGGGTAGCACAATGGTGGACTGCCAATTGCGTAGAAATGTAACTATCCGATATTCACCACAAACTGATGGTGTCCTCCTCTGGCACAAGCTGGCATCACTGGGCATTTAGCTTAGCACAAGAAAAGGCTCTGACTCACTAGAAATAATTTTCTTTTGTATTTTCCTGAGGTGTTAACATCATTTATTCAATGGCAGTAAATGATATTGCTTGCAATGACAAAGCAACTATGTACTTGGATTGCACATGTAGTTTGTAGTTTGGATGTAGTTTGATTCTTTGCAGGACATTGGTGTTTCCACTCCACAATACAAAGTGTTTGCAAACGTGAATGGGAAGAGTTATAGAAAAGAGGGAGCAGCTGTCACCTCTACAATACATCTTTTTAGAGCACTTTACACGTTTTCAGAATTGGCAGCAGTAAATTTTGCCCTTTCTTTCCTAAGCTTCTGCAATAACTGGGTCTGACTGCAGTCAGGTCCTTCCTGGTAAAGTAGGAATAGACACCGTGGTTCCCACAAAAGTGGGCAACCCCTTCTTGCCCAAACACTTCACTCCTTCCACTCTTCACTCTCCACTCTTCTCACTCTGACTTGCACTGCTCAAATATGCTGTACATCCTAAAGCAAGGGAAAATTAGGAAAGAAGAGGAAGAGTTGGAAAGGCTTAGAAGACCTTAGAGCACTATGAAGTTGAAAAAAATTCCCAGAACATCAGAGAAGCTTCCATCATCAAATAGAGGTACCTAGGAAAAGGTAGTATGACCCAGAAGAAGAATCAAGTTGTCTTATGTCTTGCTGATTATAGATCTTTATTAGAGCTGTTTGGGCAAACAAGTGAATAATTCACAATCCTTTTAAGCTTAATCATCTCTTTTGCTTTAAACTCTCGGGACAATGAATTTGTAATTGACTCTAAGATCCATAGAAGCTTTTACAGTTTTAACTGGGCATTGGGACTAAAAAAACAAACAAACAAACAAACAAAAAAACCCAGAAGTAAAAAAGACACTGGCTTCCCTTGTAAAGATTGGGTTGCTTGAGCTACAGTGTTTATTTATCACATCAACTAATGTACCTGTGAGTGGGAGGTCACAAGAAGAACTCCAAACTGTGTCCTTCTCTGCCTGTGCCATGAGCATTTCCTCTGTAGCTAACACTGAACTGTCTTTGCATGTCCTAGGAGGGACTGGTGATAGATGTTTTACATTTTTATTCGTGACAGGTACAAGTGGCAGGTACAGTATAAATCACTGTAATCTGTGCCGGTTTTAATTTCAGACCACTTTGGCAATCTGTTATTACTAATCCTCAGCAATTAGAACATACTTTCAAAGTTGGCTGGGAAGATTTACAGATAAGTCAATGTACAAGGTTTATTTTGAAGCATATAAAAGTCATATTCTATGTTTGTATTACACAGATGTCATCATGTTCCAGCCAGCCACAGAAACTATAAAAATAAGAAAAAGAAGATGTAAGGAAGCTCTAGCAATTATTTACGTTAAAAAAATTACAGTGATAAACCCCTCTCTTCCTATTGTCTTGAAGCAGTTTAGTCATAATTCAGTCAGTGACATGGAAGTTTAGCAATCCATCGGAGGAAAGCTCATGGATATTTTCATGGGTATTCTTATAGTGGACAGCATTCGAAGGACCTCAGTAACACCTCGTTGTCTACCTTACTTATTGTCACAGAAGATTTGCTATCCTATGCTACTTTATTACAAAACCCCAAACAAAGGTTTTTTCCACATACTGCAGGTTAACACTCCTTGAATAATATCCCTTTAACTCAAATATATTTAATTATTTAGGAACCTGCTACAGGAGTCCAACTAAGGTTTGACAGCCTCAGTTAATGGCTTTCAACTCTGCAAGAACAGCACCTGATCACATCCTACTGGTGTCAGCAAACTGTACCAGGCTTGCACCAGTAGTCCTTTTTCTATAGAGGAATAAATCACTCTGTTGTAGCCCAGGTTATGAGTTTAAACCCTCCCCCAGCTATAAACTGAAAAACAATAATTTCCTCTCTGAGAACCTTGCTAGGTAAAAAAATAACACAACCGTAAGAAGTAAAATGATTAAGATGATCAAGGGAGTAGAAAAAGTATTTGCAACGTTCAGCATTCACTGTAGCTAGGGAAGGGATACTCATCTGGCTGTGCCATCCCAAGGGACCTGGACAGGCTTGAGAGGTGGGCCTTGCACAAACCTCATGCAGTTCAACAAGGCCAAGTGCAAGGTCCTGCACATGGGCTGAGGCAATCCCAAGCACAAACCCAGGCTGGGCAGAGAATGGATTGAGAGCAGCCCTGAGGAGAAGGACTTGGGGGTGTTGGTGGATAAGAAGCTCAACACGAGTCAGCAATGTATGCTCGCAGCCCAGAAAGCCAACTGCATCCTGGGCTGCATCAAAAGAAACGTGGCCAGCGGGTTGGCGGAGGTGATTCTGCCCCTCTACTTTGTTCTTGTGAAATCCCACCTGGAGTACTGTGTCCAGCTCTGGAGCCCCCAACACAAGAAGATTTAGATTAGCTATTAGGAAGAAATTCTTTACTGTGTGGTTGCTGAGACACTGAAACAGGCTGCCCAGAGAAATTGTGGAAGCCCCATCCCTGAAGGTGTTCAAGGCCAGGTTGGATGGGGCTGTGAGGAATCTGGTTTAGTGGAAGGTGTCCCTGCCCAGGGGGGTTGGAACTAGATGATCTTTAAGGTCCCTTCCAACTCTAACCATTCTATGATTCTGTGAATTATCCCTGGAAGACTCTAGCTCCCTCCATCCATTTAGAGGAAACAGATAGTACCTAGTGCCCTAATTTAAGCAGGTTAACTTAGGTGCCTAAAGATGAACAGCTGTGAACCTGCCTTGAAATACGTTGTGACTCTCACACAAACAGTTTATTGGTTATTTATTAGAGGGTGATGAGTGGCTTCATAAAAAGAAAAGTAGTCTGGAAGTTGAGAAGCCAGGAAAGAAAATTGGTATAAATGGTGCTTTGGAGGAAGAAAGACTGTCCAGAGCCCAAGCAGAGGAAAAACATCTGGGTAAGCCTTTTGTACCTAGGCTTGTCAGACACTATCTTATTGTTCTCAGGATATTGTTTCAGATAAATGTAAACAGTCCTGTCTGCCTGTTGCTAGTCCTGTCCTTATGCTGCAGCTAACCTGGAGTGCAGCACTGAGACTCACAAAGCTCTGCAGCAGTGTGGTGCTCAGTGTGGGCAGCGTAATCCACCTTCCCATTCCAACAGTTTTTGCAGCCTAGCCTGAGCTCCCTGCTGCTCCAATTCTGTTATTCTTGGTATATTTATTAAAGCTGGGTATGTCTGTAGGAATTGTTTTGCCTTTGACTCCAGCATTGACAGAATAATGATGTGCAATTAATGACTGCCCTCACTCCTGCCTGGAAAATCTTGAAAAAGAAAAGACTTCTGAAATGCTTTCTCTTGGATTAAGTTATAAAAATACATCACTTTGGTTAACCCAAATATTTTACTTCTAAGCCTTTTTTGCCCCTTCCTATTAGCCTGTTGGTTGGTTTTTTTTTTTCATTTTAAAATAACAAAGACTTCTTCAAAATGAGAATTTTCTTTAGGAAATGAAATATCTTCATTAAAAATGTATTCTTTCCCCTTTTGAATCAAAAGTATTTGTTGAATTCTACCCTAATTGTCATAAGTTTTTGTTTCCCCTCATTCTTTTTTCTGACTAAATTTTCTGGGTGAAATTATTGTCATCCAAGTCTAGTGTATGTAATTTTCCTGTTACCTGTGTCTTTTTGCTGGGTGAATGAAAATCATCATCTTTTATGGGGTCATCAAGCAGAACTTAGGTCTTCATTTGTTTTCTTTTGGTAACAGGATCATAAAACAAATCCATATTGCTGACCAGGACATGTCTGTTTTCAAGAGGCTGGACTGAGTGACCAAGCCAGATTGGACATAAGACTGAATCAGTCACTGTAAAGTGATCTGAAAAAAATGTTAACATCAGTTTTACTAGCAATATGTGAATTTCAGTGTCCCATAATTATAAAAGAAA
The DNA here is from genome assembly GCF_000708025.1 of Charadrius vociferus. Taxonomy (NCBI): domain Eukaryota; kingdom Metazoa; phylum Chordata; class Aves; order Charadriiformes; family Charadriidae; genus Charadrius; species Charadrius vociferus. The sequence goes on along the minus strand of NW_009648877.1, from coordinate 854,891 downwards.
CCACCAAAAAATCAGCTTTTCTTGAGATTGCTGGAAGAGCATACTAAACAGCAACAGTAGTGACTTCTCTGGGACTTTTTCTGAAAAAAAGAATTTCTTCCCCTGTTCTCCACAAAAGTAAGAGGAAAACGGCAAAAAATTATTCCTTCCCGTGCGTACACAAAACGTGCCAAATCCAGAGCATGAACATATTTTTGACATGCTGTGTATATATTATATGGCAATTTAATATTGTTTAGCTAAGCCGAGGTACAAATCCTTTTGATGTTTGAATTAAATATATGCTACTTGGAAAGGAACAGTTTCACACATTTTGCAAGTGTTATCATCTCTTTATAGGTTGTATTGTAGCCGAAAAGTAAAAAAGGAAAGTCAAAGATAGGAAGCATTTAAAATCGGTCATTTAGTAGAGGAATCAAATGCACAGGCAGTTAACAACTGAAGACAACCCCAGAAAGGAGATGTGCGCTGTCATGTGTTCCATCTACTTTAAAGGCAGCGGGCAAGGGGCAACTGAGTTTTGTAGTCTCAGAAATATATCCAAAAGTTAAGGAAACGAGATACGAAAGACTTCAGAATGAAAAGCCTGTTTGTGGAGATCTGAAAATATATTTTGTAAGGAAAGTAAATGAGGTGGTTCAACAGATAGGTTGTAACACTGTTTTTAACGTGGCAAAACTAACTTTGTCCAGATGAAGTGTAGAATCTGAGATTTAATTTATACATGAGGAAGTTTCAATTATCTAAATTGCATCTCATCAGCAAGATTTCCCAAATCATTAACATTGACCTGACAGTCCTCTGTATACTGATTTCTATACAGAAATTTAAAATTCACTGGTGAAAGTTTTTGAAAAATATAATCTTTGATTTGTGTTATATGACACAACTTCTGGGAAAGGGAGTGTTCAGAGGATGGCATATTGATGACTTTGGTTTGACTGGGGGAGGAGAAAAAATTTAAGCAATGTCCATCTTCAAGTGTACTTTTGAAATTTCGGTTTAGCTCCTTTGGCTGCAGCTCAAAAGAGAAGTTTTTTCCAGTGCTTATGGTTTGTTCTTATGCTCTTCCGTGAGGTATGTCTGCATGTGTGCCATGTGTATATTGCAGCCCCATATTTCAGAGTCAGGAGAAAGAAAAGTGATAAAGGGCTGAAGTATCTTTCCTCTGAATATTACATGAGTCAGAGAAAATAGAGTTCAAGCCACCAGGCTACTATTGGCAGAGGATGGAAAGGTCTTTGCTCCTGAGATCATCTGCAATGTAATTGGTGATAAAGCACAGAGAAGAATTATGCTAATAGAACCTGTAGGCGTTAGACAGCAACCCAGGATTTTGAACCCTTCTAAATCTCTTTTAAACCCTTGAAAAAAAATAATCGCAAAACAAAAAAAAAATCTGAAGGTGGATTCCTGTCCCTGTGGCTCACAGCTGTACAGCTGTGGCCTACTCACTCCACTGACCCCTGTGACCAATTCTATCAGTCTCAACTAATGACTTGGAAGTGAAGTTCAGCCACCTCCTCTGATTAATTCCCTGCAGCAGTCACACTCCATTCAAATTGCTGTATACATGAGAAGAAGAAACCTGTAACGATTTTATACCAAAAACCAGAAGCTGGAAAATTGCTTTGGAAGGCTGAGAATGATTTCTCAGAGGCTCTGAGTGCAGTAAACATCATTCACATTTAGTAATGTAGTGACTTTGGGATCTAAGGAGGTTGGGAGTGTAACTCATAAACAGGACCCAAGAAGTTTTTTGTGTTTTTGAATGGCTCAATTTTGCTCTAGTCATTGATTAACATTTTAAAGCCAGAGTTGATGACATCTCCAGGCACCCTAAGCATGTGTAACTTGGTAAAATTTGTCGGTTTGAACCCAGGACTTCTCAAATAATTGAGTCAATTTCAGCAGGAGAGATTTTTACAGCAGCACATTAAAAAAAATAAAGAATCATACAAGTCATTTAGACAGCTTGCAAGTTGCCTTGCCCTGTGCTGCAAATCCATCAAGTCTTGCAGGTTAAGTAGCCATGGACTGCACCAGTGCTTGCATAGGAACCTGCAAGAAATGTCTGTTACCTAATCAATACCCTTTCAGGAATCAATGAATCAATAATCCAGTCCAGTGTGTCTGTCATCCAGGGGTACAGGGAACACTGGTTTTGGCCAGCACATCAATCTGTGGTCCTGTTCCTCTGCGGGCAGAGGATCCATGGCTCTTTCATAAGAGCTACTTTATAAAAATTCTCAAAGATATAAATTCATGAATACATTTTCCACTTTCATCCTCAAAGTATACTACTTCTCCTAGATTTCAAAGCCAGGTACTGTTTAATTTCAGCTTTTTTCTTTGAACCTCTCTTCTTCCCCTCACCTTTTATTCCACATCATATAATCAATAATCAAGTAGTCCTTGCAGTCTTTCACATTCTCTCAGATCTGTGCATTCCCACATCCTGGGATACCCCTCTCCGCATCTACTTATTTAAATAAAACAAATGAAAACTGGTTTTCTCAAAGGAAAATGGCAGACCTGGGCAAACAACTGAAGAACAGCGAAGAACATAAAGGCTTGGTGAATGAGTACAGAGAGGACCTTCAGTGCCATGGAGAAGGACATTCAGGGGAGAAAACAGTAAACTATGCACAAGGACTGGCCTCAGCAGAACAGATTATCCATTTCCAATTTAGTTTCCTCTATACAGAAAGTACTGGCAGTTGGTCATGTGGATATTCCAAACATTTTCAACCGGGCTGTCTGTAGAAGTCCTTACATAAGGAAGGACGTCCTAAGAGAGGCTCTGAGGCTCTGCATCTATTCAGCTCCAATGATAGCTAACCTTGCAATTCCTTTGTATTGCACTATGTTTTCAAAAGACAGTGTTGTTCAGTACAGAATTTTGTTTTGTGTCTTACTGGCAATTGTGCTGCCTGCCGAATCCCTTTTCTTTTCCTGTCCTAAGACTATTTAGTGATGCTGATGTGCTTTATTAAATTACAGCTTTGTTCCAAAGGCTGCACTTTGGAAGAGTATGAAATGATCTCTGTTATTCATTTGTAAAACATTTTTTGATGAGAGTTACTCTACATGTATAATCTTATTGTTGGTATTTAAATTTGAAAGCTGACTCTCCACAAAGAAGGTTTCCCCTGTATATTTTTTTGGTTTCCTAGCTTGTTTTCGCCCATGTATATTTCACTGCTCCCAATAGTTTCTGAAGCTATTGGATTGTGGTTATGATTTAGATAGCTGAAAGATATTAGATTCCCGGTAGCTCTGTCAGTATGAATAGCAGACTGAGGGGACAGATCCTAGCAGTAATAATGCTATTGGTAGAAAAGCAAGAACTCTGTCCCTTACCCATTCTGAGAGGCAGCAACCAGCTGGGCAGCCAGCGTGCACCCTTTGGCTTGCCAAGCTTTAAACACAAAGTTCCCAGACAGGAGTGGATTAGTACAGGATATAAAAGAACGCTGGGCTTGGGAACATGGGAGTACTATAAAAGGTGTGGGTTGTGGGAGATAAGAAGACATAAATCCACAGCTTTATCAGTCCCACTGTTTATGAAATGCTGCCCATCCACATTTAGTATTTTGGTTGGTGTTTAGTAAGGCTTATCACTTTTTTTTTTTTTTGTGTAGATGTCTAGAAAAGGTGGTATTTTCAGCTCTATTTAAATGAAAGAAAACAAGGATATAGCACGGTCAAGAACCCACAGGAATACTGGTTCCTACTGTTGTGATTTGTCTGTAGGGCCCCCCCCGCCGTTGAAACTTATAGGATCTCCACTCTCTGAGACACCCCGGTAAAAGAAAAGCAAACAATGAAAAGCCCAGATCCATGCAGCAGTGTGCCACACTCTTTTTCTCACCAGTATTACAGAGCAACATTAGAAATCTAACAGAAAAAGGTCTGTCTTTTATGTATGGCTCTTCTAATATTCATGAGCAATCCAGATTTTATCACATTAACATGGTTCGTGTATAAATGTGCCTTAATATTTATACTTGACAAGCTTTGGCACATTATTTCCTCGTTTGTCGATCCTTGCTTCTATATTCCTCAGCTCCATCTTGATATATGTGCCCCATATTGGCAGGCAAATGAAATACTTACTCTAGTCAAGTGTAAACAAAGTCTCCCTTCCTGAATGTGAAAGCTGTAAAGAAACATGGAATGTAGTATATTATTAAAAATACATGTTTTAGGTAAACATAGCAAAAACATTGAGCCACTATGTTCTTCATCTCAAACTTGCCATCTGTGGATGATGAGTGAGGGAACTATATATAGAAATGGGTTCACTGTGTACAGTCTTCCTTAATTTATGGGGCTACAAATACATTAACATTTCCTGATGGCTTAAAAGAAGCAGCAAATTACAGTCCCACTTTGCTGGTATGTGTCGTGTTAACCAATGCCTTGGGAAAAGGGAGCTTTTCCTGCCTATTGCAGGTTAAGGGGAAGAACAAAGGACTAAAATCCCCTGATTTCTCAGAGCCTGTGACCAAAGCCTAAACAGGAAATGCAAATTTGTAAAGGGGAGTATAAATGTTGCCTATGCATTTATCATTCTTTTGAATTTTTGATTTTCAGAAATATTTCTGGAGCTATTTCTGGAATGGTTAGCAGCTTCATAAAAACAGTGATTTTTAAGCACACAAGATCTGGGCTGTACAGAACGAGAACTCTGAAGTAGAATTGAACAAGAGGTACCCCCATAAACCTGGAACTAAAAATTAGACTCAAATGTTCAGGACCCGTAAAGGGAAAAATGTAGTTCTGACCTTTACATGGATCAACACTTTTCATACTATGAATGTTGAGAAGTCAGAAGGTGCTCATGAGAAAAGGAAGCATAGAGAGTCTTCTACAGAAATTCTTCAGTCTGGCATTGAAACATGAAACACAGTCAACCAAGTTAAATGTAGCCTGAGGAATAATCAACAAACAAAAAAAGGTCTGAATTCAGACTGAACTGCCATCCTTTTCGATAGGGAGCGTTTATTCACTTGACTAAATGAAATGGATAATTCAGTGGGAATATTTGTGATAGGCTGTGAAGGGGGTGTGTGTTAAACGACCTGACATTCCCGCCTACCTTTTATGAACAGGGAGGTGCTTAGAATGTCTTTTTTTATCATTCAAGGTTTTTGTGTAGATTCCTGTATGACTGTCTGCCTCTTGACCATATATCCTGTGTTGTGAAATCAGCAGCTAAATGGTCAAGAGTGAAAAATAATCCTCTCACACACATCAAGGCATATCACAGGCAAGGTGCTGCTTGCATTTTTTTGTTTGTGAGTTAGTGGTTAGAGGAGGGGAACTGAGCGACTGTGGTTGTAACACTGTGGCTTAACAGATCTCTGGGAGTGATCTTGTGGTGTCCCGGCATTGCAGAATTATTATCACAGAAACTGTTAGAGAAGACCAGGATGACTCAGTGGATTAATGGCAAGGTGCCACACATAACTGACTTCTGAGGATATTAGCTCAATTCTCAACACTGAAGGTCAGGAAAACATCTCTATGTTATTAGTGTAAAAAAAAACCACGTCACTTGTCTAGGAAGGATAGTTAAAATGTTCTTTAAAAAATTATTTAAGCTGTCTAGTATTTGCTATAGTCTTGGGTCTTAGCAAGTATGCTTGCTATGTCCTAGGGCAAAGAATTGTTTTCCTTTCTGTTTGATTCCTAAATTTCTGGTGCAAGAAAAATTCCCATTGGTTTCATTGAAGAGCAAAGGTACCAGTTAGTTGACTGAAAGATCCACAATAAAAAAGTCTAGAGATTGATCATGGAAGAAATTGGACCATTTATCTAAATTCTTTATACCTGTAACCAAGATGTCAGATAATTTCCAAAGCTTGTACCCATCACTGAGAAGTCAATGTTTGATATCAGCCTTGTCTGTTCAGTTAAATATTTGAATAAGATGATCTACAAGTTTTATCGGGGTTTTGGATCCAGTTTTCACAATCGTGCATGTCCTTGATAAAAAAAAATAAATTTCTGCCTGCTTTTATAACATACCTCCTCCTTCCTGTGGCTGTTCTAGTGGATCCTTGTTTCACAGAGATATCCCTTTTGAAGGAGACCCATCAAAAATAAAATGTCTAAGGTTTAGCCCCAGTCTTAGGCTTCATTTTTGATTAATATTAATAAATGTGAATACTGATTTTTCTTTTCTCCGGGCTTTTATCTACATTGTTCTTTTGATTCTAAATTCTTCAAGGCAACAACTTAATAGATAACTAGAAACTTCAGGCTGTGATCTCAGCTGGTTCTGCCTTAACTCAAATATTGATGCAAATTCGTGATGCTGGTCACAGAAAATAACTGTCCTGTCATTAAAAGGTGCTGCATTTTGGCAGTTGCTATTCAGAATGTGCTGAAGATTTAGCCCTGTGGGTTCAGGTCACAACCCCAAAAAGTGTGGTGCTGCTGGAGACCCACCTGGTTAAGAGGTGTAAAGCCAACTGATCCAAACAGAAGTGGTGGTCAACCTTCCTCAGGAGCCTCACGTATAACGTATGATCACCACAAAAAGGAAGAAGGGAAAGGCTATGGTAGGCAGATGGGACCATATCCATTTTATGCTGTATCCAGGCCCTCAGATTGCCTTAATCCACCTGTAGAGGCAGTGGCAGGACTGGGGCCTTTGCACAGAAATAAAAATAATAAGGTAATAAATAATTGATTTATTAGATTATATTCAGCTAAGGCTTTCTGATGTTAAAAATGTATGCCACTTGCTCTATTTAAAGCCCTATAATTAATGACTTGTAAAAATTTAAAAAAAAGGTTGACTAAAAAAACTCTATAAATTTAATTTTGACATGCTGAAGGAATTGCAGTTGTTACTTAAGGGTCAACCTGACTGGATGTAAAAACTTGAATTATAGCCAAGTAACAATGTATTTGGAAATACACCTGTGCCATGTTTCTGACTTTATTCTTGATCTTCCAATTTCCTCTTGTTTCATAGGTGTTTTCTAACACCTCTCAAGCCTTGTAGGGTCAGATGTTTTGGGAGTAGGTTGGGCTGGATTTTCAAAGAAACAGAGTTGTAATCCTCTGCACTGAGTTTATAACTCTTAGTACCTCCTTTCAGCTTTCTACCCCACACAACAGAAAAGAGTTAAAACACCTAATTTTTTCTCTCCTATCCAGGGCTTAAGCATCAAGTCACTGTCTCCACTGGTAAGTTTTCTCTGCCAGTGATAACTGATACCATGAGTTTCCAAAAATGTTTTAAGGCACTTTTGTACTCAGTGTTGCTGTGAGTCCTTTCCACATTTCTCATTGCACAGTCTATTTCCCAAAGGTTTAGAAAAGCAAGCTGTTCAGGTTGACCAGGCATTAAGTTTTGTGGCCTTTTTAGGGCTCCTTTGTGGCCACCATTTTTTGACAAAGTAGCCACATTTCTTTTTGGAACATCTAGGAAATAGGTGGTACAATTGCAACAGTTACTTACTTGACCTGCTTACCAGCACTATGTAGAAGCTGGTCCATAGAAATAAACCCAACGTGTGGCCTTTTTTGTTACAGAACATAAAGTGTCCAAGCATACATAGACAAAAGCCATTTCTGGGCAGACAGTTGCCTGCAGCATCTGATGTGTCATCTTTCCAGTTGACAGCTTGTGTAAGGAGGTGCTTCTCATGGATAAAATAGCTGAATTGGACTAATATGGGCTCTTGCAGAGATTACCTCACTTTAACTGTCCCTTGCACAATATGACAACTTTTTCCCTATTTTAGGGATGGAGGGGACAGCTAGGGGAACGTGGGAAATTCCCACAAGCTCACCTTCTCCAATATATGTGTTAAGCATATTATTTTCACAAAAGGAGTTAAAAATTCAGAGCTGCTCTTAGCTAGATTTCATCCTGTCACTCCAGTACCTTCCAGAATTCAAGGCCCACAGATCTTTATTTCTTAAAGAGCTTTCACAATTACATACAAATTAAACCTCTGATTAGCCTTCCCTGGTTCAAAATCTAGGCCAAGAGACAAATTTTAGAGGCTAGTTTATTAAGCAACAACTATGGGACTGTTTGCTTGTTTTATTTTTTGAGGGAGAGGGAATGTTGAGCTCTCATCTCTCCTATAATGCTGAAATCCGTTATTGTTCATTTGGCTTAATACGCACATTGTTTTAATGTGAAAGTTCCCTGTTTCCATAACTAATGTCAGAGTGCCGTACACATTTGCCTCTACCTTGGTTGTTGCATCTTTCCATCTCTATAAGATATTCCCTAGGAAAAGGTCCAAGGACATCCATTTGGCTGTCACATTCCCAGCACATAGAAATGATTCATGAAATACCTGTAGGTTGTCAGCAAAGGCATGAAAAGTGTGTCGGTAACACGAAAAAAATCAACCTCTGAGGTTATTCAGAGAAAGATCCCTTTCTTTCCAGGCTATTAGACTAACTGGAAACCTGTTTTGCCTTGGTAACAAGTCCTTTGCCTGATAAATGTCCACCACTTAATTTCTAGTTTCATCTTGTCCAGAAAACTTTAGCAAGTGCAGTTTATATAGCAATGGCGATGGCAACTGCTTTGTGTTTCTGTAACGTGAATCAGCGAAGCATATACACAAAGGGAGCAGCCTTTTGATAATCTGTATTTCAATAACCAGGCTGCAGTGCACTCATTTAAATCCAGGGAAGAATGGGCTGAGATGCTCAGTGATAACATTTCAATTAATTCCTGCTCTCTCATCAGAGACTGTTAATCTTCTGCAAGTGACCTCTGCGGTGTGCGCACTGGCAAGCAAACTTACCTCAGGTGTGAAGGAATAAGAAACTTGGACTGCATGAAGAGAAGGTACGAAGGATGTTGGATGGAAATTGCTTGCTGTGTATCTGTAAGGGCAAGCATGCAGCTGTCTTTTTTTTTTTATTCCCAAACTCCATCCTGAAGAATTCTTCTGTCAGCCTTGGGCTGGTTTAGAGCCCTTTCTTTCCTCGCTTTCCTGTGATCCTTTATATTGGAGACTGCACCCTTCTTAGCTGGTTAGTTTGGATTCCTACGCTGATCGGGTGGGTTTCTGGTAAGCAATGTGAGGAAGTCATGCAGTGGGGTCACAAACTCCCAACTGCATTTTGTTTGGAATTGAGAGATCACAGTGGCAAAACTTTTAAATAATGGTGCAAGATAGACACCTAGGCTTAAATGTTGCAATGGTGAGAGTGAGCTACAGACAGCTGACTTTCCCTCCTCAGTATAAACGGATTGATTTGCTGTGAATTTATAATAGAGGATTTAATTATAAAAAATGAGCTATAAGCCTGACTCAGCCCAGGAGCCATGCATCTCAACAATTTATACAGTCCTTTTAAAATATAGATGTCATGGCAAGTGTCAAGTGAAAGTTTCTTTCTTTCTTATCTTCCTTTTTTTTTTTCTTCTTTTTCCTGAGTCATCATCCACTGCAGTCAGTGCACAGCCAAGAGCACGTATCAATGCATTATGGATCAGGCCCTATTCTAATACTTTACTTCTAGAATCAAAAGGTCTGTGTTTCACACATGGCTATATGGCACGTCTGAGTCATAGGTAGGTAGGCGTCCCCTAATGCACAGAATTCCCCCAGGACACCCCACAAATGTTCCTGTCAGGTCATCTGCAGCCAGCTCCAGGAGCTTTTCAGCTGTATGGAAAGTCAGGGACTTTGGCCTTGAGCCTGTTCTTAAAATATAGTGCAGTTGTTCTGCTCACCAAAATTAAAGAGTTATGAGGAGAAGGAAAAACAAAGTGCCAAAAACAATAGTCTAGTTTTTAATTTTAGTAACTGAAATTGACTGTAAAACGCAGGGTGGGAAGTTACAAAGTTTCCTTTTTCACTTAATGTTCCTTGTCCTGATTTCATACAGACGACTTTTTCATGAAGTCTTTCTCACCAACAGCTGAAAATTATTGAACAAATTCAGTAAAAAGAATTTTCTCTATTTTTTTTTCCTAACATAGAAATAAAACAAAACTCTGAATTTTTACATACTTCTATGCCACTAGAATCATAGTGAGATCAAAGTTGGAGGGCATAAATGCTTCTTATATGAAGAGAATTGCTCATTTCAGCTGGGCAACTCTGATTAACAATATGAAGGGGAAGGCCTGGCTCATCTTAGCAGCTAAGCACATGAAAAGGTTGGTAAACCTGAGTTGTAAAAACTGTTGTCCTCTTCCCCTCATTCTGCTGTCAGAGGTAGTTCCCACATGGTTATTTCCCTGGATAAATTTGTTATCCTCAGCAATTAGTGTGTCCCTGGTAGATCATAGGAGGACACAATCACAGGTAGGACTCCTCCTGAATCCAGCAGCAAAGCAGATTGAGAGCTGTTGCTCAGCACTAGTGGGCTTCAGGAAGAGCTAACACCTCTTGCAGTGGCTGGATAGTGACTGATTTCATACATAGACATACACAATAACTACACAGTCATGCACTCCGGTACAGACACCAGGTCCAGCAAATGTTCAGTTTACATCCCCACTTTCATCGTTCTCTCTTTGTGGGCCTTCACAGCATCACATGTGAATGAGAAGACCACTAGCCCCTTGCTCAGCTTTAGCCTAACTGAAGAGCCGAGCAGCAGGGTGCTTCACATAACATCAATCTGACAGAGGCTGTGTCTGCTGATTCTCCCCATGTCCCCTTTACTGTCCTGTGAGGAGGACACTATGACCGGGCAAGCTCTTGTCATTCCTTTTCCTGGAGGCGACTGAATCCACCTTGTCAGGCAGATGGAGCCAAGACCCCCGCCTTTCCTGCACCTAGCCTGGGATGGACAAGCATATACTCAGACAAGTGTACGTGGCTCCTACTATAAACAACTCAATGGCATGTTTTACTGTGCTATATTTACACATGGATGTTTGTGCTTGTACCCCAGTAAAAACTTGTATCCCACTGCCTCAGCCAAGAAGGCTGGTTGAGAAACTCCCAACTGCCTGTATAGATGTCAGGTACTAATCCCCTCCTACCTATTGTGCCTTAAAAGAGTAAGGGGGATGTTTGCTCACTGTGGAAAGCTCAGCTGATCAATGATCCTTTTACTTCTGCTGATTCTTAGAATCATGGAATTGTTAAGGTTGGAAGGGACCTTTAAGATCATCAAGTCCAACCATTAACCTAACCTGACAAAACCACTTCTAAACCATGTCCCCAAGTACCACATTTACCCTTTTTTTAAACACCTCCAGGGATGGCAAATCAACGACCTCCCTGGGCAGCCTATTCCAATGTTTAATAACCCTTTCAGTGAAAAAAATTTTCCTAATATCCAATCTAAACCTTGCCTGGCATAACTTGAACCCATTTCCTCTAGTCCTATCACTTGTCACCAGGGAGAAGAGGTCCGCCCCCACCTCTCTACAACCTCCTTTCAGGTAGTTGTTGAGAGTGATAAGGTCTCCCCTCAGCCTCCTCTTCTCCAGGCTAAACAACCCCAGTTCCCTCAGTCGTTCCTCATAAGACTTGTCCTCCAGACCCCTCACCAACTTTGTTACCCTTGGTTAAATGTCTTTTCATTTAAGAGCCCCTTGAGATTAAAAAAATATTTACATCCAGGAAAGCTGATATCTAGATTTAATATTTATTTTCTGATAAGCAATAAAGTTTGCTTTTAATTTTATTCTTATTTTCCTAGTGAAAATAATGAAATATGTATGGTTTTTAATAGACAAAAGAGACATTAATGTAGAATGCATCTGGAGACAGCCGCTTTTATGACATGCAATTAGCATCTTTCTGTTTCATTACTTGTGTTATTTTAATTGGTTGTGAAACCACAACTCTGAGGTTTTGTCAGCTGAAAAATCAAGCAGTTGTTTTACAATTTTAATGAAGAAGTTCAAGAATTTGCATACATAATTTTGATGAGGGACACAAATTCAAGTCCAAATCCTTCAGTTCCTTGAGGGTGCCCTACTATGAGGTTAAGGTTGAGATCTACCTATCGATGCTGGCTCAAAGGTCCTGGCCCCTGTATTTTTCATCACAGAGGGAAACACCGTTGTAGTTCACAGACCAAAGACAGCAGGATACAAATATGTAAATGACAATGTTTCTCAGCTCAGAAACTTTTGGTCTTTAAGCAAAAGAAAGAAGGCTGCTGTGGTACAAAGAGGCCACGTTGTATAGATGGCTGCCAGATTTCCAGACATGTTGAAGGGAGGATAGCAGCCTGCTTACTTTAAAGCCAAGTGCACTGTATCAGAAATCATCTTACTTTGTGAATATGGGTGAAATGAAAATTGGATTTACTCTGCCAGACCAGGATCAGGCAGTGACCTTGTACTTTAGAGACAAAAATACAGGTAGGGAGCCCTTGCTGTAATTAATTCACTTGACACTCCTGGATTTAGTAGGCTGGGGCTGAATGAGCTGCATTCTCCAGCCCTCCAGGCAAGCAGCTTGAGTCTTCCATGCCTGAGATTTTATTTGTTTATTTATTTATTTATATTCTCTTTACTCTCATCACTACTATTTTTGTACATTTATGTAGTATGACTAAAAGCTAATGAAGATCCTTGCCATTGTTAGCACAGGTTCAAGGACAGGTTGCAAAGTGTTTACAAGAGCTTAAGATTCACCTGCACTTAAAATATTGTAGCAGGTGTCTGGGCCCACTGGAGGTCATGCAGAGACAGATGAGACTGAACACACCCATGCTTTCCGAAAGTTTGAGAAACACTGTTCTAGCAATTTCCTTCATTGTTATCTTCTTTCCTTTCATCTCCCAATTTCATTCTGTCTTCTTATCTTCACTGTATTTCTTTTCCCTCCATTAAGTCTATTGTTTTCTATCTTCTTTTTATTTCTTTTTTTCTGTACTTACGCCTCTTTTTCTCTTATCAGCTCTGGTTTTATAATAGTCACAGTTGATAAATGTCACGTAACCAGTATCTTCACCCTATTCATCTGTGTAACTCCTTTTCTATAGGGACCGTTCTTGGATTACCCAAGCACCATGCTTGCTTACTTATAAAAAAAAGGTAAAATAACATTTCAGTTGCAAAGGCAATCAATGAAATGTAGTCAAGCAATGATAGATTAAAGTACAGGCAAAATTATATGTGATTTTTTCTTTTTTCTCACAGCTATTGGAGTTCAGCTCCAGGTTGTGCCGGGCAGGGTTCACCAGTGTCTGCAAATACTTCAGTCCCTGTGTTTATAGCTGGCCTCCATCCCACTCTGCTCTCATTTACCTTTGCTGCTACCCTGCACCTCTCTTTCATGGTTCGTGGTTTTCTCCTGCTGTCCAACATCTTCATTACTCAGTTCTTCCTCTCATCTCTTCTGCTGCCCTATACCTCCTGTTTGTGATTTCAATCTTTCCCAGTTTTTCTGTATCCTTTCCCTGTTCTGTTCTGTTCTTGCAAGCTTCCTCATCACTGTCCTGTTTCTCTTGCGTATGACCTGGGCACGACTGAAGGGGGATTTCTGCTCTCAAGTCTGTGTTCACCCTAGCATAAAGTCACACACAACACCAGGCAGGAACTTGTCCTGCACTCAGAAGGGCACAGGGTTCAACTTCTGGTGTCTTTCTACACTCTTGTCGGAGAAAGAAGGTGAAGTAAAGGGCGTGAGGGCAGGACCACAGCTCAAAATTACCTTAAGTCCTGCAGAGGCTCTGTGACACTCTGCCACAGAGGTCACTTCTCCCTTATGAAAGAAAAAGATGCTGAAAAGAAAGTCCTGCTCTGTTCCTGCAGACTCAGGTAGGAACGTTTCACTGCAGACAGACTCTCTGAACTCTTAACAAGTTTTGATTGTATCTGTGCCTGGAGAGATTTTTCAAAGCCTCTAACCAAATGTGGGAGAAATTTTCTGGGAGCTGTAAGATGCGTATCACTGCCATATGCAAGACAGAGAGCAAAGGAAGAAAAAGAGAAGTAGCCCTGCTGAATTGCAAGTGTCATCTTCAAAGGACCTCCCTATGAAACGGTTGTTAGGGCATATTTCAAATGGGAAAGCCAAGGATATTTTTCCTTCTTGTTCTCTGAAGTAGCCAGGCTGTTTCTTGCACTGTTTTCCAAAAATATTCACCTTCTCTCCTTGCTTTCCTGGGGTTAGCTGACATTTAGAAAAGGGTGCACGTGGGGATGGTGGGATGTCTGACTACCACTGCACCTCCATGAGCTTTATAAAGTAGAGTCTGGCCAGTCAGCGCTGTTCTTCAGTTCTTCAATGACTATAGATGAAACACTGCATGATTAAAAATACCTTCCGAACTACGATGACTGAAGGCAAAGTAATCAGTTTTGTCCAAAGTAACACCAGAGAATTTCCTGACTGCACTTCACTTATCAAAAAGACCTGAGGAGCATCCCATAGTAGAGACACTAAGATCACTGAGAAGCAAGATTGTTTGACCCTTAATCAAGAAAGTCTGGAAACTCATCCTACTCTCATCTTGGTGACTAATTGTTATGTGATCTGATGCATTTTCTCACTACTGAATGATGAGGTTGACTTCATGCAACCATGTTTAGAGTAAAAAGAGGCTGTTCAATTGAAGAATGCACTGAACAGGAAGAATTAAATTTTTGTCTCTTTTAATAGCGTGCAAAGCATTAGGAAAGGTTTAAATGAACAGCTATCACTCTGGAAGGGGAATAGGGAATACCACTCCACTGCTCCCCTACCCCCATGCACACACGGTATTCCCACAGAATGATCACTTCTCCAGCTGTGGAGGAGGAGTATTTTCAGTCATAGGAGATTATAGAAAGTTAAATGTTCTTAAGGCAGAATACAAGATAAACTGACTTGTAAGCGGCTTCCATCCCAAAACTGTCTACGTCCTCCCATTTGTCAGTGCAGAAGCCTCAGTACTTATCATATTGCTCTGATGATGCTGGAAGAATATGGAGAAGACTGAAGACAGGAATGATGGTGTCATTTGCATTCACATCCCTCCCAGGAAAACTGCCTTTCAAAATGGGGCTATTAATGCTCGTAAAGACATTTGAGAGGAAGCAAACATGAGAAAAAATATTTGGGCTCAATAAATATTTTTAGTCTATAGTTAGATCTGTCTGTGTTAGTAAATAAAGTAGTGTAGTTTCATGAGAGCATTATTGTGATCTGAATTTAACTTTCATCTGAGCAAGTGCAGTTAGAACTAGTTACAAAAACGTTGGCTATGCAAAAAAAAATAATCAGCTCTCTACAGAAAATGTGAGGATTGTAGCAGCAGGGCAAGCCGGTGTTCCAAAGCTATTACAGTAAAATGCTTACAAATGCCTTGGGGATCATAAGAAATGTCTTAATTAGGTAAATTCAAGAGGTCTTACTTTGATTTTGAAACTTCACTTTTTTATCAAAGTAATTTTTAAATGCAATTTTGAAATGTTTTCTTCCAGATATTTAAATATTTCATAAGTAGCTATCTGGCTTTTTTTAAAATAGCATTTTTAATTAGCTTTGTCAGAACTGCATTTTGGTAAATATTTAATCACCTCCTAATAAAATTAATAAGAATTTTTTATTCTCTCTCGCTAGGACTACATTAGCTTTAAGAAATAATGTAATTATGAGGCATTTTAGGTAAAATATGATGTAAGTGTAGATTATAGTTATAACTTCATTTGTGCTACAGGCTCAGGGACATACATCTAGCGTGGAGAACTACGTATGAGCATCTTTGTACCATCAACAAAAAGCTAGCTAGGAAAATTGGTTTGGCTGCTAAAATTGTTGTATTTACACTAAACAGGACACACACCCCCAACCCAAAAACTTTTCTATAAATTTGTTGAGCTTTGCCTGATTTTCACCCATAGGCAATTAAACCTATCCTGATCATTATCAGCATTTCCAGAGCTCAGTTGTATCCTGAAGCTTTTGAAACATGATACTAGGAGACAGGATCACACTCAGAAATGGTTCTTGTCAGGTAGCTTCCCATCCAGTGATCTATCTTGAGTCCTTAGCTGGTGCCTCCAAAGGTGAGATCCCTCTTACTCTGGATCTGTAGGGGACAGCACGTCCCCAAGGCTGACCCATGGGTACCAGGAGGGTCGGCATCACCAGCAGTATGGACGGGGACCTGTCTCCTATCTCATCAGCTTGTTACTCTGCTCATGGGGCTTGTGACCATTCCCTTGAAGCCAGACAACTACACTTTCTGTATGTTTTCTTTCTGTCAAAACTGAGATCAGCATTCTCATTTTGCCCTTTAAAAAAGGGGGGCGTATTTACCAAGAAATTAATGAAGACCAGTGCCTGTGCTGGCCACAGAATCATGCTTTATAAAAGCATAGCTGCTTTGCATAACAGCCTTTGCAACAGGCCTCCGTGATCTCTTAGCATCATCCCCTCTGATCAGAGTGGTGTGGTAAACAAAAGGTTTTAAGTGGGGATTAACCTGAGGTGGTGAAGGACACACAAACAGGTGTTTGAAAATTTGGGGTTTAGTTCTGGTAGACTTGTGGTTTAGCCCCAGCTGGCAGCTAGGACCACACAGCCGCTCGCTCACCCCTCTTCCCCCTCAAGAATGGTAGGGAGAAGAGGGAGAAAAGGAGGAGAAAGGAAAAAAACCTCATGCGTTGAGATAAAGACAGTTTAATAGAACTATATTAGAAAATGAAAATAACAATAATAATAATGATTCAAGACACTCTCACTGCCCGGTGAATTGGTACTGTCCCAAGCAGTGATTGCGAGTGGCGCCCCCCTCTCCCCCCCAGCTAACTCCATTTATATACTGAACATGACATCTATGGTATGGAATATTCCATTGGCCATTTCACTGTTCTGTCTAGGGTTCTTCTCAGCTTCTATGGGAAGCTGAAAAAAGTCCTTGAAAACTATAGACATCACCTGGCAACAACTAAAACAATATGTATTATTGACATTCCTTTTATGCCAAATCTGAAACACAACAACAACTAAAAAGAAAATCAAGTCTGTCCCAGCTGAAACCAAGACAGGTAGTTCTTATAAATAGATGAAATCCGAGCTAGAGAGGGGATGATCTTTGTGAAATGTTGGAAAACCAGTAAGTAACATGGTTTTGATTTCTTCCATTTTAACGGCATTTTCCTCTTCATTTGTTTTATACTTCTCATGACTACCAGCCCTGCCTGGAGCTGAGTCATTTTAATGAGGTTTTGAATGATTGTTTTCTACTGTTCTGATATCTCCACTCAGGTCACTAAATTAGAGCAACACATTCTCATAGATGTAAGTGGAAGGAAAAAAAAAAAAGGGGAAATGGGTAAGTAATGAGAATTGCTGCTATATGACAAACATAAAAAATATGACAGCATTGCTTAATGTCAGGTGTGAAAAAGATCACACATATATTTAAGAGCTAATGAGAAAACTGAATCTTCAGAGGAGCGTGGCATATTTCTGAATTGTATTTCTTACCAACACTGGGTAGGATGGATTGGTTGGTTCAGGGCAAAAATGTGAATATGTGTGGTAAATGGGCTGTTGAGCGGTGTTCTCAGCAGTAAGCAGGGAGCAAGGTACGGTGTCTTCTGGCACAGTTTGTTCAGGCAGCTGTGAGTTATTCCTTTAGCAAAGCAACTGTGTCTTTTTCTGCAGCCCACAAGATCTCCTGACCAGCGCATGAGTGAAGGCAAAGCTGGCTCTGTGCATTCCCTGTTCTGTCTTTCTAGGGGAGATATTCTCAGTGGAGCATCTTGTTGTATTCTCTAAACTGTAATGTGCATTTGGGGATTATCCACCCCAGAACTGCACAAGGAGAGGACTTGCTGACTCCCTGCACTTGCACATCCCCAAGCATATCTACATGAGACAAATGAAACAAGTAATAACCAGGACACATATGCTTGCTTATGCTGCAGTGGGCAGTATCTCATTCCTTATAGGAAGGCACTGTCAATTTCTATGGTGAGCACTGTGCAAAGCCTTTTGTGGTAGGGTAAGAAGAATTACCTTCCAGCAGCCCATCTTGCAACCAGCTTGTGCGCCATGTCTGAGACTGGACTGACTGTCCTACTCTTAGAAATAGATACATTTTTATGCATTTTTTAATTATGCAGTCTTCTAAAAAATTTGCCTCTACTGTGTTTTTTTGGCCTGTACTGTGAAATCTCCGAAGATCCAGATGTGATATATTGTGTGGTCATAAGAGTGTAGTAAGTGGTTAAACGCTTTTTTTTAGAAAATGGAGATGGTTTGATAGCTCTTTACCATGAAGAGTAATTTTACTCCCAACCAGATGATTCTCTCAATATTATCCAAAGCCAGATTTGTCTAATACAAACTAGTTATTTAAATGAACTGACTCTTGAAACTTTGTAATTATTCTGAAAATAAAATTTCTGTAGAGACCAGGGCTTGTTTTCTAGTTTAGGAGGAATTTTTTTCTGATTCAGTCCCATATAATTAAATCATACATATGTCTGTGTCTGGAAACTGATGCTTACCAGAAATACCTCTAGAAACCCAGGCTGATGGCAGTATAAAGAATAGATGAAATGGTTCAGATTCCATTTAAATCAGGGACGGGAAATATGCTTCTCAACCACAAATACATATGGAGCTGCCTGCCTTTGTGTATTTTAGATAAATATATTTTGTTTTGATTTAGAACAATACCATTTAGTTGGCATTTAGATTTATGATAAAGAAGTATTATAGTCCATTACATTTATTTTACTCCACGTCTACTTTCTTATTAAGCACCTCTCCACATGAGTAGAATTAGAATCAATCCACTGATTTTGTTTTATTTGGGTTTTTTTTTTATTTTATTTGATGCTTTGCTTGCTTACATGTACTGTCCAGAAAACAGAGCAAGAGTGAGTAATTGCTGGACTTCCCCATCCAGGGCTGAGACCTACTATTGTGCACATTTCTCAGTCTGAAATGTTAATCCTCTTGGGCTTTTGTGATTCGCAGGCGGTAGCCCTGCCACATAAATCCCACACTGTGTCCTTTCCCTATCAACTGGTAAGAGCTGTGCTCAGATTTTCATAAAAGGACCTCTATTTTTCGTTCAGTGCGGTGCAGAGTAGATTTAAACACAGATGTAAAACACACCCTTGTAGGCCCTTCGCCTCAGGCACTTTAGCAGTTGATGCAGCAGTGTGCTGTGGTTTGGATTTACCGGTCCTCCAGATAAGTTTACTGACCCCTAAGATAATTGTGTTTTCATTCTTTTGGGAAGAATATTGATTTGGTTATGTGTAGATTTCTGGTGCCCCTCACTGGACTTCAGTACAAAACTAACACCATGCACTGAGGTGCACCTTAGACTTTGACTTTTCCAGGGCAAGGAAGTAAAACTTGCCAAGTGCCATCACATTACCTGTGGTACGCACTTTGGTGAGAGTCCCACATGTCCTGTGTTCAACTGCAGACGTGTGTTTTTAAGGAATAAACACTTGCACGCAAAATATAACATGAAAAATATTGGATGAGGAATTTTGGTAAAATATAAGTGACAATTATTACATACAGTTACTACAATCTGCAAAAAATATTTGCCTAATACTATACTCCCCTCTGCAGAAGACTGTTTTAAGGTATTGCCGCGGTTTAACCCCAGCTGGCAACTAAGCACCACGCAGCCGCATGCTCACCCTCCCCTGGTGGGGCCGGGGAGAGAACTGGAAGAGTAAAAGTGAGAAAACTCATGGGTTGAGATAAAGGCAGTTTAACAGGTAGAGCAAAAGCCATCCATGCAAGCAAAGCAAAACAAGGAATTCATTCACTGCTTCCCATCGGCGGGCAGGTGTTCAGCCATCTCCAGGAAAGCCAGGCTACATTATGCATAACGATCTCTTGGGAAGACAAACACTGTCACTCTGAATGTCCTCCCCCTTCCTTCTTCTTACCCCAGCTTTATAAACTGAGCATGATGTCATATGTTATGGAATATTCCTTTGGTCAGTTGGAGTCAGCTGTGACCGCTGTGTCCCCTCCCAGCTTCTTTGGTGCCCCCCACCTCCTTGTTGGCAGGCCAGTAAGAGAAGCTGAAAAGTCCTTGACTGTTTAGCAAGAACTAAAATATCAGTGTGTTATCAACATTGTTCTCATCCTAAATCCAAAATACAGCACTATACCAGCTGCTAATAAGAAAATTAACTCTATCACAGCTGAAAACAGGACAGGTATCTATAACAAAAAGTGTCGTCATGTTGCAATCCAGGCATCTACAAAGCTTTAAAATGTCCCCTGCTGAGGCTACAAGTTTTACTTTATTCTTGTTAGAGTGTGACAGGTTGGAACATAGCTGGTCAGCTGCCAGGGGTGGTTTACAAATCAGGTTAAATGTGCCTGTGGTCCCATGGTAGGCTCAGATTACAGCAGGTTTACAGAGAAACTCAATCCTAAATTCTGCTCAGGTGAAAAAAAAAAAACAAAAAACCACTTCTAAGCTGTTTATTTTTCCAGTTTCAAGAGAACAAAGGTTTCCTAATTTGTACTGCAGCAGGAGGAATCTGTCCTTTGTGTCTTGCTCCAAACTCTTTCTCCCAGCACTTTATGGAAGTATTTGCCTTCCTTTCCCACAGATATGTAAAACTGAGATCTAAGGCATTGTAAGGTTAAATGTCACTGTGTATTTTTGTAAATTATTATTTTTATACACAAATGCACACACATACATAAATAAGTATCAAAACAACAGTAACAGTATTACAGTTTCTATTGCCATAGCAGTCAGATTACAACACTGGTCTTATACCCTTTCTCTCTTTCTCGACATATATATTGCCGTGTATGTGTATGTCTATATACATACAGTGAGTGACAGTCTGTACCCTGGTGATGTAAAGCAGGCAGCGCGGCTGTGGGAGGCATGTGTCAGGATGAGCATAAATATCATCATCTCTGCTTTACAGCCTCGGTGATCCTGCCTCCGGAAAAGATGCATGTGAGTTCTTAAGCCTACCTCGATACATGAAGCCACACAAATATATCCCTAGCTTTTAAGGAGCTGTTTAAGCCTCACTGCAAATTTTATTCATGGCTGCTTACATGATTAAGTGCTTTTGTAAATTGGATCCTAAATGGCTGACCAAAGCTGCCTGTGAATTTGGGTTCAGGGCGAGTATAGGTTAACACCAGGCAAATGCACGTAGCCCTCCAACTACCCTTCCTCTCCATCCACTTATTTCCCGTGACATTAAATACGTGAATGGTCAATAACTGCCCAGCGCTTGTTTACTTTGCCATGTGCATGACTGCGTCTGTTGATAAGGGTATTGGATTTACATTTTTCACCGCAATTAGAGGCTGTCTGCTGAGCCAGTTCATAGATTTGCTTCAATACATTTGTGTTACCATTTCATTATCAGCTGACAATTAGCACCTTTTTCATGATTAGATGGCAACAATATAGCTGAATGTTATTACAGAATTTCTTCAAGGGTGACAAAAATAGTTTGTTAATAGGCTCTTCCTTCATCAGTCGCCTGTTTCCTCTGGGCTGTCAGGGCCCTGAGGGCACAAACAAGCCTTAATGGCCCTGACCAGCATCACCTGGGGTCTTGCCCTGTACCCTGATCATGGGCCCGGGGGTCTACGTAAGCTCAGCCCTGATCCTCTAGCGCCTGCCTAAGCCATGTTGGGGACAGTGCTGGTCTCCAGCTCAGTCGTCCCTGTGCCTGGCTATGGACACTCTTGACCCAAGCCCCAACTTGCAAACTGACGTCCTGGCTTGACCTTGGACCTGCCTCATCCCCATGCACTTCCCTGGTGATCTGGGCTCTAGGTTGGACCTGGTGACCAACTGGGTTTGCCCAGAGTACACGGTGTTGAAAACTGATAAGCATATGTCACCCGCCACAAGCAAAAATGTGGCTTATTTACCCAGTGTGGACAAGACTTGGGGGAAAAAGGGACCTGGAGGAACAGGACCAGGTGACTAGGCAGAAGAAATCACCAGTCCCAGTGCTCCCAGCATGTCCCAACCTGCCACAAAGGCATGGAAGGTCTGTCTGCTGTCATTCCTGTGGAAATTGGTAATACCAGTTTGTTTCTCACTGTTTATGTCTAGTCAGCTGTATCAAGGTGCTAAGTTTAGCACAGAAGTACTGTACATCTACTGGGGACTATTTTTAAGGATTTTTTTGGCCACTTCAATTTCAAAATTGCTCCTCATCTTCAAATACTCACAAACACGGACACACTATATTCACTGCAGGATGGTGACATACCTTTCATTTTACTCCCCTGTGTTGTTAATGAGGAAAGACATTAATACTCAGCTTTAATTCTTGTTAACCTCTAGCTCAGGGCTGATCCTGTGAAGTGCTGAGAGTTCCTGGAAGACAGTTAACATCCCTGACTGTCAGTGGCTCCAG
Source organism: Charadrius vociferus (assembly GCF_000708025.1). Classification (NCBI taxonomy): domain Eukaryota; kingdom Metazoa; phylum Chordata; class Aves; order Charadriiformes; family Charadriidae; genus Charadrius; species Charadrius vociferus. The sequence continues at coordinate 832,588 of NW_009648877.1, read as the reverse complement.
AGAGAGTCACCCACCAGCGATAGTTGTTCAGACTGCTTGAGGAATACCAGCCCCAGCTAGGATCAGGCTCCTGGAGAATAACCAGTCCTTCAGCAGATAGAAAAGAACAAGGAGACTGTTACAGATGATGGAAAGAAAATCTGTAAAATGCATCTGTAAATGTTCTTAGAAAACAAGCTTTTCTAGTTAATGATACATATGCAGTGTTCCAGCTGTATATTTCTATTTTCCCTTGGCTGTTCACAAAGTCCATAAATAGCAGTTGACTATTCTGCAGCTATTTGGGGGAATTAGGCTTATAAGTCCTGGACAGATGTACAATATTTTGATAGGTGGGACCTTCATTTGCCAAATAGCTCTATTTTTTCCAAATAATTTTATGCTCTATGGATTAAAAAAAAAAAATGTTATGAAAGGAAGGTTTTATAGTAGTAACTAAGTCTGAACCAAGTATAGGCAGACACCAAGCAAGATTTCTGCCTATCACCCTGCTGTTACAAAGATTTTTCACTCTCACCTGTGTTATTGCTGTGCTGGCTTCCCCAGCTACTCACGCAATGAATGTTCCCCAAGAGATGCATGTTAAACCAGGCACACTTAAATTAATAAGCAGATGGAGCTAGTAAGGTTGAATAGTCCCTACATGGATTTAAAAGTGCTTCTTTCTTCAACTTGCATTGTACGAAGGCTGGAGACAGTGTCTTTTCCCCGTTCTGTAGGCAGCACTAGGATCATCCCCTCCATGGGAGAGTTCAGGCTCAGAAGGTCTCACCTTTCACAAAAAAGCTCCTAGACTGCTTGTGTGCACAGCTGGGCTCTGCAAACCCCATATAGTTTTCTTAACATTGCTTCTCAGTGGTAATGAGTAGAAAGAAATATCTCCTGTCAGATTTAAGATTAGAAATTCTGGAAGAAGTGACTCTGGAAGTAAATTTAGACTAGTTGGTTCGAGCATGACGTTGGTGATTCTCCAAGAGTGCAAGAGAATAAAAACAATCTAGGTTATTAAAAAAAATAATAATGAAATGCCTCTGCTATGCCAGAAACATACTAAATGGAACTGCAGACATATCCTCTCCTCCCACCAAGTACTTTATGTACTGTGTATTCCCCAAGCAATATTATCAGGGTATAAAAATGTTTTCTAAAATAATGTCAACAACCAATATAGTTTTTAGAGGGTAATACACAGCCCAAGAGGGGGAAGAAAATTAAAGTACCGTATTTTAAAATTAAAGGTGAGCAGATCAACAGATAAGAAACCTATCTGTTTGCAGCTTTCATTATATTCTATTAGCATTTAACAGAAGGAAACAGTAAGGAAGAGATAAGATAAATGCATAGTATATTAGTGTTAGGGAAAATGGTGAGTGTGCTGGACGAATGAAATCACTCAATAAAAAAATATAAAACACTATTTTATATTCATATGAAAATATGATACATTTCAAAACTGCTCAAGATGGACCATTTGTTAGGAAATCTGAGGTCTCAGGAAATGTAGATTTTTCATTTAAAATCCAATGTAGAGAACAAAACAGTACACAAATTGGAGTACAGTAGAGGTGTCAGTCACAGCCCATTGCAGTACAAACTAAAGTTAGTGGGAGTTGTTCTGACTTTGGTGGGTCCCAAATTTGGTCCTCTGTACTTAATGATAATGAGAAATCATGTTTTCTTACCACTCATAAAGCAAACTTCTCTGATTTGAGTAGTAAAGGAGAGGTTGATTACTTTGTAGAGTCACAGAACCACAGAATGTCTGAGGTTGGAAGAGACCTCCTTAGGTCGTCTTGTCCAACCCCCCTGCTCAAGAAAGGCCACCTGGAATGTGTTTCCCAGGACCATGTCCAGGTGGCTTTTAAATATCTCCAAGGAGATCTTTCAAGATATTCCAGCTGTCTTTTGGGGGGAATGTTTTGGGTTTTTTTCTTATTGTCCTTTTTTCCTTATAGTAATGTATCTTTATATATTTGTGTGTACATATAAATATGACATACACACAAATATATAAGTGTACTTATGTATAAATCAAAGCTGCAGGGAGGCACCAGGGTGGGTGAAAGGCAGCAGGTGGCTGGGTGCTGCAGGGCTCCCCAAGAGACAGCTGCTTGAGCCAGCAGATAAGCCACCTCTTTTATATCTGCCCAATATAAAACAAGAAACAAAACCCCTTACGTAACCGCTTTTTTAAAGATCACGTCCACGTGTCATTTTAAATAAAGTGGTACAATAGGTGTCAAGCCAGTTTATAACCCACAGCTGCTGAAGGAGTGTGTTCCCACCTTCTTCCCAGACTGCTCCCACTAATGCACTGGCCCCTTTCTTGTGTCAGGAGGAACATTCATGCAGCTTCGGTGAGTTTGATCAATAATTAATCCATCTTAAACAAACAAACAAATAAAACCTCCAAAAATAGTCCTGCTTCCTTCGCCCCTACTCCCAGGATCAGTTCCCTGAACAATTGCATGAGTATTGCACCAGACCTGGTGGCTAGGCAGGGGACGTACGGCAATAAGGAAGGGTGAGACTACCTTTTTTCTGTGATTGTTTCATTATGATCTGATAATGTGTTGTGGTTTAACCCCAACTGGCAGCTAGAGCCACGCAGCCACTCACTCACTACTCCCTAGTTGGGATGTGGAAGCGAATCAAAAGAGTAAAAGTGAGGCAAAACTCATGGGTTGAGATAAAAACAATTTAATAGGTAGAGAAAAAGCTGCTCATGCAAGCAAAGCAAAACAAGGAATTCATTCACCACTTCCCATGGGCAGGCAGGTGTTCAGCCCTCTCCAGGAAAGCAGGGCTCTGTCACATGTGATGGTTACTTGGGAAAACAAACACCATCACCCCAAACATCACCCCCCTTTCTTCTTCTCCCCCCAGCTTTATATACTGAGCATGACATCACATGGTATGGAATAGCACTTTGGTCAGTTGGGGTCAGTTGTCCTGGCTGTGTCCCCTCCCAGGCTACTCACTGGTGGGGTTGTGTGAGGAGCAGAAAAGGCCTTGACTGCTTAGCAACAACTAAAACCACCAGTGTGCCCTCAAAAGTATTTCTCATCCCAATTCCAAAACACAGCAGTATACCAGCTGCTAGTAAAAAAGTTAACTCTATCGAAAGTGAAAACACAACATAATGGAACAAAACATCTGTTGCTCAGAACAATTTACAATTATTAGGCCACCTAGATGTATGTAGATGAGCAGTTAAAAATACCACAAAAGATCCTTTATCACATACTTAAGTGGTATTTGAGAACTTAGAGGTGCATAACACAGGTAAGTACAAAGTTATATGTCAAAATAAGTCTTAATGCTTAAGTCTTATTTCTGAGATCTGAAAGTTAGAATGTGTAAACACAGTACGGCATTATCCCTTTCTGCCTTCATGATCACAACAAGACAGCCAGCAATATAGCTTATTTATCGGTTCTTATTAGCTATATTTTGTCCTGTTAACTATGTTTTGCCTTGCTTGTTCTTGCTGACGCTGTGCACAGGTTGAATTCTCAAACAAGAATGTTAAACATCAGCTTCTTGATTCTTACTCAAGCGTGCACGTGAATGCTTACATTTAAAGGCTTAAATGTCAGGACAGAAACCTACTTTTAAACACTAACGTTTGGAAATGTTAGCCCACCCTAACAAGGTAATGTTTGGACTCATTTGATAAACAGGGGGCAATATTCATTATTTCCATCAGTTTTGTAGCAGTGTAATTTTCTAGTAATCAAAGTGCTCTTAACAGTCTCTCCTTTGTTCTACTGTGGGTTACAACTGAAGCAGTTAATACGAGTGATGCCATAGGATTAATGCTAAAAGCAGACTCTAGCAATGTTGTATTTGGCATCATAAAGACAAGCTGTACTCAGACAGGGCTAACCTGTACTGCTGGGAATGCTCCATAGGATGGAGCTGCAACTAGTGATAAATTGCCTGTCTGGATTCTTTTTGTCCTTTGGCCTCGATACCATTGGGTGAATACTTACCAAATCGGATGAAAGGACAGGATGTGTAGAACAAACAAACCACCTACCCAGCGAAGTTACCACATACTCAAGCTGTTACACTTGGAATTTGGAGATGAATCAAAACAAATACATATGAAAACATTAAGACTACAGGACAGACAAAAATGAAGCTTTTTAAAGCCTGTCCAGCATTTTAGCATTCAGTGAGTTGTTTGCTTGAAAACTCTGCCAAAGATATGTGAGCACAGAATGGAGCAGTATGTTTTTCCTGCAAAAGAAAAGATGCAGCTGAAGTAGGAAGGGAAAAAGAACCCACTCGTGAACTGTTTTGATTGGCATTTTTCAGCTGTTCAGAGATGACAGTATCAAGGACAACTGAATGCGTAAGTACAAAAATGGGGAGGGTGGAGTACAGAAATGCCGTAGTGAGTGTTTCTGAGCATGATACATGGAAAGAGCTATTCTGACTATGGAGAGCGACGAGCACTCATTAAAGAACTTTGTGCTAACACATAGGAATACTTCTCAAACACCCCAGTGAAGCTACAGAGTGACTTGCCCACCAGCAAAAGAAGCAGCAAAACTGCATAAATATTTAGAAGTTTGGTGGAAGCTGAGTGCCTAATTCCCTTTGTCATCAGTGAAGCTTCACATTTCTTTTCAGGAAAAATGCAAAAGGTGACTCTATGACAGAGCTGCTAGCAGAGCTGAGGCGGGTGGCATAGCACTGACAGTGTGGACAACTTCTAGATGAACTTTACAGAGTAGATTTCTCAGTCTAGTGCATAAGACATGCAAGCTATAACCCCAAGATGTACTACTCTGAAAGAGGCTGTGGACTTTTCACCAAGTCAGGTAATTGCAGAAGACCTGAAAAAATAAACTATAAACAGGTAGTGACCCTTCATGAGGTCATCGAGAACTCCAATAGCTGGGGAGGGAGAGGGTAGAGACGAGGTGCAAGGAAACTTAAAGACAACTACAAAGTCAAAGTCCCATCCCTGAGAGTAGCTGAAGCAACAAGGAGTGTTTATAAATAGACCCTGCAATGATACAGAAATGTGGCACAGAGCTGCCAGGAAGCTGGGAATGTGTTCTCCCAGAACAGGGTATAATCTTATCCGAATTACTACATTACAGGGGCATAGTCAAAAAAAAAAAAAAAAAAAGACTTTATTAAACTTCCCACCATGACTTCTAAATGGGTAGAGATGACTCAGTGTCTGCACTGTTAATAAAGGCACAAGGCCTGGTATGTACTTCCAACAAGAAGTGTTAACTGATCCCAGTTGTCACCCAGGTCAGATCCACCCTTCCCTGTCACTTTTACACCTTGCCTATTCTTTCAGCATTGATGGCTTTTTCATTATGCTGCATTTAGCTCTTTTTCCACGTCCCACATGTTAACTTTTGAACTTATTTTGAATGCCAACCCTTTCTCAGGAGAACAGGCTCCTACTGCCAGGATATGCTAGCTCTGCTCGACACCAGCAACTTGTTCTTTTTTCCATGAAACCACTCCACATCCTTATTCCTTCAGAGGGTTTGGAGGAAGATTGCTTGATGGAGCTGAAAAAAGGGTTGTGTAGTTGCACTTTTCCCTCCAAACTGTTCCTCCTTTCAAGTTGCTTCTTTTCCACTAGGTGCCACTGAAGGCTAGGGGAGCAAATAAACCTTAAGAAAAGCATCTGCCTTGCCTGAAATCCAGAGCTTTTGGGTTTCCTGGTAACTTGGGGGTCGGGTTTTAAAGTGACCTAAAGCTTGTGGAAGTTCCTAATTGTAGCCTGTACCATTGAAGGTTGTACCTTTCTGTACTAATCCCTGGAAGGATTGGAAGTCTTCGGAAGCACATAATAAATGCATTAAAAACCCATATGGGAATTTGGTAATGGCATCACTGTGACCATCACTTTGTATGATTGTGAGGACTGCTGCTTAGGCGCTGACCAGCTGGGCATGGCTTACAATTACCTGGAGATGGCTTACAGTAGCTTAAGACAATAGAGCACTAGAAGAGATAAAGCTACTTCTGCCTTTTCCTTATCCTCATTCTGATCCAGGGCTGGCTATAAGTCCCATGCCTGTGACATTTTAAATGATCTGCAGTTGTCTTGCACTCCAGAAAAAGAGTGATCAGAAACATTTTCTATGAAATTTAGTACCAATGCATAATTTTTTAAGGCATCACTGATGATGAAGAGAAACGTTTATGGAGTTTTACATGAGAGGGGAAATTACAGTGTTAAAAGAAATCTATTTTTAAATGGTAGCAACATAATAATACTGACATTGATTCAGATTTACTTTAAAAGAGTCTTTTTTTCAAGTCTCACAGCTATAGAAAAGCTCTGCAGACTTTTCTTTCAAATTCCCTCACTCTTCTTGAAGAACGTTCTACTACATTCAGAGTACTCAAAAGCAATCTTTATTCGACTTTCAGGCCATGTTTTAGAAGGCGTATAGGCATGTAAACCCAGTATATAATCTAAACTTCATGGTAACTTAATTATTAAGGAATTTCTTCCAAAAGAAGACCACTTTGTGAGAAGAGTAAAAGAAGTTACCTATATTTGCTCACTTGTTTACGTTATATGTGGTGGGTCAGTAGGTGCAGCTCACTTGTTTACGTTATATGTGGTGGTCTGTAGGTCAGTAGGTGCGCTCAATAGGTAACAGGCAAAATGAGCCAAAGAAATAAGAGATTTTAGCAGCATCGTTCCCCACCTTCCCATTGTCCACTAGTTAGGAAGTGATGAGCCAAACTCGATCACCTAGTTCAAATCCTCTTTGGAAGTTGAGTCTGGGTCCAGAGGCATTCATAATGGTCTGTCCAAAGTGGTTCTGTCCACTCTGCTTGAAATCAAACTGCCTTAGGAAAGCCTGGCAGTGGAAATACAATCACTCTCCTGAGAGCATAAGGCCTCCTGTGTGTTCGACTTCAGTAGATGTGTTATTGCCCTCTAAGGAGAGCCTATGCAACATTCATGGAGGTGGTGTCACAAATATGACTTCACTGGCTATCTCAAAATTTTAAGGAAAGCTTAAAAGGGAGAAGAAAGCCACACAGTCCCAGGAAGGTTCAGTGGATATAATGCTGGAGAAGGGATTATGGCACTTGGTTTCTGTTCTTGCCCTGTTGAATTACCCTTGGCAAATCACTATGCTCCTCTGTTCCTCAGATTCTCTGTATAAGGCACTGCTCATAATTTTTTCTACCTTTGTTCAGTGTTTTATGATACACGGTTGAAAAGTACACGGTGCTCTGACAACTATGACATTCAATGTTGTCACAGTCAAGCTAATCTAAGGGAAAGTCTAAGATTTGCTTAGGAGTTTGTGTATCCAAGAACTTGCTCATTTTATCCAGTTACTGGCCTGGTTAAAGAAAGGAGTCCCATAGCCACCTGCAAATTTTTCCTTTCTCATGATAACTGAAAAAAATAAAATTGCAATGTAAGACTTTAAATGCTAGAATCTTTTTTATATGCACCTTGCAGCACCACATATTTTTCACTTTCCTCTCACTAGATTAATCAGTAGTCCCAATGCATGGAGCCATGACCGTTCCTTACAACTGCCTCCATTTCCCCATGTCCCTTAATGTCTTAACATTATTCCCAGTGAACTTAATGTGTTCACTTGCCAGAGTGCCAATTGCTATATCCTGCTCTCTTGCTGAATACTATCTCTGTGGACAGGTGGGTTCTCAGTGGTGTAAAAGTTACAGTGGGACAAACTGGAACCAGTTTCTCAGATATGGTACCTTAGCTCTCTGCATATGTATAGTAGCACTTCCTACATGCTTTTTTAAATGTGCTGTTACTCATTAAAAGTTGGAAAAGTCAGCACAAAATACAGTGACGAACTGTGTCATTTGCAATAGAACCATGTTAGGGTGAAACAAGGATGTATAGATTTATTTTGTCTGACACCATACCCAACAGCTTGCCCCCACAGTCCCTGTGCGCTGTCAGCTCTTCTCATCCATCAATCTAAACAGTATTCTGCTCCAGCAGTGTTATTATCTGTCTTATCTTCCTTTCTGTTGCACCTGGCAGAGAAATGATGCTTTTTGATGGATTTTCACTTAGGACTATTGTTTTCCTTCCCCTCCCTTTTAAATAAATTTCCCGTGGAGTGCAAACTTGGAAGGATTTCAGAGCAAATTTTACTAGCAGGGATAAACAGAATTCTTTAACATTTATTCTCTTCAAACATTACTGGGTTTGTGCTTTGTATCAGTGTCTCTGTGTTGATACAGTGCATATGCGAACAAGTATACAATGCAGAACCATTTCAGAGTTTCTTGGTTAGTCCATAGCGAGCTTTTTTGCAGACAATATCGTGCTGGAGTTAAAAGGAGCTGTGCAGAATGAAGTTCAGATATTCTGTATAGCTATAGAGAGGTCAATAAGTTAAAGTTCTCCACTGTGTTGTCAGTACCAAAATGGGCTTGTTTCCTACTCTGGTAGCAGCAGAATCCTCTTCCCGTGTCTGTCCTCTGAACAGGGCATCACAACCAGAGCAGTAGTTCCTAAATATAGGGTAAGAGACTTTCCATACATGGGAACTGAAGGTAAAAACTTAGGCTCCTTTCAAACACCTCCTTGTAACAAGGGAACAGAGTTCCTGAGCAGCTGAGGCTAAGCTCCTCAGGGGCACATGTCAATGGAGATGATGTTGTGGAGAATTTACATGGTTCTGGAAGTCTGTGAGTGACTGCCCTGTTACAGACATGACCCGCAGAGGGTCTGTGCTGGGCACCGCAGGGAGGACAGTAAGTGCCCATTGCTCAGCACACTGACACCTTTGTGCTGTGTTTGTTCTAATCCTACTCCGGGACCCACAGCCCTAACAGGCAAGTTTATAGACCTGGGGTACTACCACTCCTTCACAGGGCTGGGAATGGCTCCGTGCCCATGCTGCAGCCCAAGACGGTCTCTCATCGTGAGTCCCTTTTACCCATTGTTGGCTGGGTTTGGTATCAGGACCAAAAGGAGGCTTTTGCTTTCTGTGGGATAGATTGTAAGAAGGAAGATTCTCCCCAGAGATCTCTACTTTTTTAACCTCAGCTTCTCCCTTGGCAAGAAAGCAGTGGGTATCATTTGTTTTCTCTATAAACACAAGCTGGAGCATATCTACGGTAGCTCAGCTTTCTGGGGATTTTTCCCTTTTCATTGATGTCCAAACAGACTGCAAGGACAGAGTCAGGATGCAGCCATAGCTTCAGTGTTTCGTAAGGCCACTTGACACTGCTCAGGCTATTGCTTACAGAGGGCTACAAAGGTCTCCCTGCAGCAATTCAGTGACTTCCAAGAAGAAAGTGGAAATAGGCACTTTTATCTATTCAGGTCACTAGGAGCTACCACACATCCCTTTAATGTTTAATCAATGATCTTGATTGCTTTGTGATATATAAAGCAAAAAGCAAATATTGGCATTGATTAGGTGAAGCATTCAGTTGAAACGGAAAGCTGCCTACTGAGGACGCTTGCCAAGTAATAAAGCTGATTTTCAGAAGACCAAACATACAGCATTTTTTTTTCTGGTAATTTCAAATTAATGTTTTTATCAGTATGTACAATTTCTAATCTTCTGGGTGAGAATAAGATAGCTAGAATAAATAAATGCAGAGATAAGATTAAATATTGGTTGCTGATATGACTGTGGAAGTTGCCTAAACCAGGTTCTCCATAGATCACTGCTGATTACCTACTGGTCCTCCTTAAATTCCCAACCAAACTTGCTATAATAAGAGCACAAGCTACTAGTGGATGAGTTGCATCTCCATACTTACAAAGATCGGAGTCTTAATGTCTGTATAAGAAAGCGGGAGAGGAAAAGTTTCATTTACTCCCTTCACATTGATCTCTGGCAATGCGGCAGCTTCATCCTTCTTGCAATGCCTCAGCGGTCTTCATCACCAACCCTATGAAAGCTGCATCTTGGAAGCAGCCAGAGCAGCTGACTCAGTGCTTGAATGAATGAAAGCAGCACTGGGTTATAGGTATGTTCAGAGCTTATGGGAAGCCAAAAACTGACTTATGACATCAGATTTTCTTGGAGTCCTCTGCCTGACATAGGACAGCACAGTCATGTTCTGTTAATACCCAAAGCCTGTGGCAATTTCACTTTCAGACCTTAAAGTGGTGTGCTGGTTTTGGCTGGGGTAGAGTTAATTTTCTTTGTAGTAGCTAGTATGAGGCTATGTTTTGGGTTTGTCCTGAAAACAGTGCTGATAATACAGGGATGTTTTTGTTATTGCTGAGCAGTGCTTATACAGGGTCACGGCCTTTTCTGCTTCTCACGCAGCCCCACCAGCGAGTAGGCCGGGGGTGCACAAGAAGTTAGGAGGGGACACAACTGGGACAGCTGACCCCAACTGACCAAACGGATATTCCATACCGTATGACATCTTGCTCAGCAATAAAAGCTGGGGGAAGAAGAAGGAAGGGGGGTGGTGGTGTTCAGAGTGATGGTGTTTGTCTTCCCAAGTAACCATTACATGTGATGGAGCCCTGCTTTCCTGGAGAGGCCTGAACACCTGCCTGCCCATGGGAAGTAGTGAATGAATTCCTTGGATTTTTTCGTTTGCATGCATGGCTTTTGCTCTACCTGTTCAACTCTCTTTATCCCAACCCATGAGTTTTCTCACTTTTACTCTTCGATTCTCTCCCCCATCCCACCAGGGGTGTGTGTGGTGTGTGCAGTGAGCAAGCGGCTGTGTGGTGCTTAGTTGCCAGTCAGGGTTAAATCATAAGTGGTAATTTTAGGATGGGCACTTTTTTTTTTTCTTTCCAGGTGGAAAGATAATAAGATCTGGAGAAATGGATCTACAGGGACATGCAAGCAAAAGAGTTAATAGTATTAATCAGAAAGACAACAAACTCAATAATAATTCCTGCAAAAACCTGTTGTTAAATCCCGGCAGCTAATTGTACGTTGTTAGCATAAACTGCTCACCAGCTCGTAGTTATGACTAATTCTGGGAGGCTAATTTTTATTGCAACTATGTTTAAATGAATTTATTTATTTAATACTTTAAATGCTGCAGTTAAAGAATCCTAATTTCAACCAAAAGTATTTTCACCTACTGCCTTCCCCTTTCTGACTGCCATAATTAAAAGAAGAGCCATCATATAACAACTGTAAGGAAGCCAGTTATATTGAAAATTGCCTGTGGTACAGTAATGACTTGGAAGTGGGTGGCAATAAAAACACATGATGCATTCAGAAAGGTTTATGGTGACAATTACGTACTTCTTGGAGTATCTAATCCACCATGGATTGCTTTATAGCCAGCATTGCCTATATGTATTCTAGGAAGGACAGCGAATGAAAACCACTGGCATGCAAGAAGTTGATAATGGAATATATCTGCAAAATTGGAGCTGTTTCAGCCTTCTGGCTGCACATCAAACACTGTCAACAAAATAATATTTGTTAAATAAAAAAGGAAACAGACAGTCAAGTCAGAGGTGACGGTTAATCTGTTGGACCTTTTAATTATCTGAGGCAGGGGAAAGTAGGTCATCTGCAGACAAGTCAATGTGCTATAAAAAAATAAATGGGGTACCAATAGCCCAGCATCAAAATGAAGGTGGGCAGGTCTTCAGTGGATAAATACCTTCGTATCTTGGATGGTGTAATACTTAGCCATACTGACATTTAAAATTTCTTCATTATGCTTCTGAGGACACAATTAAGAAAACTCACAAGTGGTTTGAGGTCCTTATTGTTTTTGATTGTTGAACAATAAGCGGATGGAGTTTTGAAGGGCAGAATTAAAATGGAGTGCCTCTAAAGCATTTCCATTCGGCTGCTCAAATTCAATATCCCAAGTATTTTGACAAACTGGTGTGATGGGAAGTCCCAGCGCTTTCAAAGGCTGTTGTTTCAGGTTGCCTGTCCATTCTGGAGGACACTGTCCTGCCAGCTGCGTGCAGTACATACTGTGAAGTTTATGTTCTACCCTGCCAACACCAAAGTTGGGCTGTCCGTGTGTTTCATTTTTTTCCAAAGCAATGTGAAGTCCTGGTTCATAATCTGAAATCCGCATCTTAAAACAACAAAAAATCAATCAATTGATCAAACAAACAAACACATAACTAACTAACTAAATAAGAGTTTTTCAGCTTGTTTTGGTGCCAGGAGGCAGTACTTTTCAGCACAGTGGCCATAAATATGTAAATGCTTATTATTAGCTAAATTCATGCTTGTTTGTTTTCCTACAGACTTAGAACATGATTTGCAAACCCTAAATCATCTCTGTATTATTTATTCTATAAACATTCTCTAGCAGAGCAGCTAAGTCACATCATTAATGATTTCTCTGTTTTGGGCTCACACGTATGTTACAAATGAGCTACAGCATGCAGGGTGTGAAAACCTCCTCCCTGAGGAAGAGGTGGGCATGTAGCTTCTGTAGTCTCCCAGTGTCCTTAACAGAGAAAAGAAATGTTATAGCAAATAAATTACCCTTCTATCAGTGACATGTCAGAGTTAAGATCATTGTTAAGGCATGTTGGGATTTGACATTATTGGGATGTGAGGTTTCGTCTTTACACAGGTTCTTTCTAGGAGCATGAAAAGGTTCATTCATGGCTTATTATAAGAAATTCTGTCCTGGCAGCACTGAGCATCATGTCCAACCCAGAGCTTGGAGAATGCCAACCACAAGAAATGTGCACACCTGCACTTATTAGCACATACCCTGCACCCAGGTATGCATCCATAGACTGCCATGGTGTGAGATAGGTCTCCGAGAGCCTGCTTGTCCTCCTTACTCACATCACTGAAGGGGAGGTACAGGTTTAGTATGCCTGCAGGCTTAGAAAACAAGATGCTATCTGTAAGTCTTGTGAAGGTCACAAAAACCCCTGAACCACTAAGAGGCCTGCCTTAGGGTGATATGTTTAGTGAACCCACTCATGCTACTCACAGTATAACACCGATGTAAAGGTGTGGGAAAAATACAACTGCAGGAGTGAACATAGGCAAGATGGTATTTCATGTTGTTACTTTTTCTTCCAGTAGCAGCTTTCTTGATAAAATTTTCTTTACATTGATCATTTCTTTACATTGATCATGTGGGAAAAATACAACTGCAGGAGTGAACATAGGCAAGATGGCATTTCATGTTGTTACTTTTTCTTCCAGGAGCGGCTTTCTTGATAAAATTTTCTTTACATTGATCATTTACTGAGTATGAAAAAGCAATAAAAAGGTTGATTTTTCATCTTTGTTCAAACTTTGTTTGATACCTTCCCACTTATAGATGGTAAAGCTGGCACCAATGTGAGGACATCTTTTGTGGATAATTGAAGATCGAGGGGAGAAAGGTGTGGAGAAATAGTCTCCTTTTATTTGCTTGTTTTTCTTTTATGATTCTTATTTTTTACTCTGAGCCTTCTTATTTCAGTGCACATTTTTGATAAACTTGGTGACGCGGATTTACAAGTGAAGATTATTTTTCAGCTTGTATCTAACATCAAAGGATGTTCTGAGAAATCATATTATGGTTTTCAGCTTAAGATTTGGTTATCACATACATATATAAAAATACAGTTCCAAGCCCAAATCAGGGGCAGCATAACATCTATTTGTGATTAATCTTTGCTAATAATCCCTTACTCTCCAGTGAAAACTGCTTTTGGATCTATCTGCATGATTTGACTTGTCACTGCTGTTGCTGTCTCTTCCCTGATCACTAGAATACAGAATATTGCAACTTCAGTTCTAGGACAAAGTTATTTCTGCTTTAATTTCTTACCCACCTGACTGTCGGAGGGGCAGCTTCTGGATTGCCCTTAAAGGTGCAGGACACAGATGACTGTAGAGAAGAAACGGAAGAGTGATTCGTGGCTTCCCAGACCATGAACCTAATCCAGTTTCTTGCCTGTGTGCTGTCTGGCAACATTCCTAAATAGCAGTGAAGGTTTCTGGTATGATGATGTCCTGGTCTTTCATCCCAGTGCTGACTCCAATGGGCTGGAGAGGCAGTGGAAAGCGAGGAAGTTATCACTAAAGCAATTCTTACTTGGCCAACATCTGGGACAAAGACATTCTCTTCTATACACATCCATCAACTTCAAGACCTTTTGTTTCCCTGAAGCCAAGGACAAGCTGTGTTAAATGGTGCCCATATTCTTTACAGCAACAAAGACTTCATAACCTGCATAGGCTCTGCAGGACTCCTGACTGGTCAGACCCTTGTGCCGCATGGAAATGCATGATTCCATTGAACCGGGCCTTTGACATGCTCTCTAGAATGTGGTTTTTGGAGTCAATGACAGGGGCTGCTTTGCTTTTCAGATACTGCATTTAGACCAAAAGGAAAATCATGCCCAGGAAAGAATTATTGACAGCAGTGGTCTTCCCCTTGCAAGTCAGGCCATTCAGGCCCCTTGGAGAAGATGATGAGATTGTACAGACTTTGTATTGTTTGCATGCAACAAAAGAAAGGTATAGAATTATTAATCAGGTGTTAACATTGCCATTGCAGTACCAGAGTATATACACATATACCAATGTATGTACGTACATTAATATTTTGAGAATGTTTAGACTTCTCTTTCTAGACATGTGAACAGTGGCAGATTGTTACCAATTTCTCTGGATTAAGATGATGCCTTTATGACAAATGCGTATCATGGTGTTAAACCACTACCTACTGCAACACAAAGAAACATAATACAATAACAATGAAAAATTGGTTTCACACTGTACCTTTAAAATGCCTTTGGAAATTATATGAGCAGAATATCTGTATGTCCAGGTTCCAGATTTTTGGAACGTGACTAAGTGGGAAAGGATTTCTAGAAAGATAACTTTTGGATTAGGAAGTTTATCAAAATACATAGTATATAGCAATATATATTTGCAGTGCGTACCGTATTTTTTATTTGGATGTGCTTTCAGCCATATGAAATAGAGTGATATCTCTAAATTTTATTATTTTTATTGCTTTTTTTCTTCCCAGATAATTTAAATGTTGATAACTAAGCAACAGGAACATTTCTGTCACATATTATTTTAAAGAACAGCAATGATATTCCTAATCAGTCAGCATTTTACCATAGACCATTTTTTTATTGGTAGATGTTTTTTTCTTTTTTTTATTTTATTTTTATTTCAAGAAGATCAAACCTGCATTCTGATGGAACTTTGATTCTATTATAGATTATTCTTTCAGGACATTTAAATGGATGATCAGAAAATTAGATTGCAGGACCAAAATTTGAAACATATCAACTCAAAATGACACATACTCCAGTTTTCCAGTGTATCATCATAAAAAAGGTAATGGGGAAAAAGAAAAGAAAACGGCGACACCTTGAGTTGACTGCTTGGAGTATAAAATAGCACCCCTATTAGCAATATTTATCTTCATTACTCCTCAAGAGCCTAAATAAATAGACACTGAAAGATTTCCAGACTGCTCTTCATCCTGAGACCATCAGTAGCAGCCAAGATTGTGACATCGTCATTGAAAGTATCATTTACAAGGCTGGATTGATTAAAATGATGGAACTGAACAGTACAGAGGTCACCAGCTTAAAAACAGTGTGAGGCGAATGAAGTATGTGACCTGCCTGTGAACCTTAAATGCTTCAATATGTTTGGAAGTCCAGTGGAGGCTGATATGATTTGATTGATTGTGTTGGAAGAACTCTTGGGACAAGAAGGTAGAAGTTAGGCTTGTTATGTCTTAGCCATCTAGCAAGAACTTAGAATGTTTTTTTTTTTTTTTTGTTGTTCAGTTACAGCTATTCACTTAAATTGGAAAAGGATTTAGGAGCTATGACGTCAGTAGCCTCACCTTAGTACCTGGAGAAATCATGAAGCATTTCCTTGGGGTCCATTTCCAAACATATGAAAGGCAAGAAAGTAATCAGGAGAGCCCAACATAGCTTCACTAAGAGCAAATGCTCTTTGACTATGGTGAAATGACCTGCTCTGCAGGTGAAGAGAGTATAGTGGGTTTAGTGATTCTCCAGTGAGCACTTTCTCATCATTGGGGATCTAGATGGGACATCACTCCCTGAAGTTGTGACATTTCCAAGAAATCCGAACCCTAATTCTGATAAATGAGTAGCTAGGTGCTTAACTCTCTCTCTTCCAAAACCTCCAGAGACTTTCTTTATGCCTGTCTGAGGTCATCAAAACCCAGTAATAACTGTGCCACTTAGGTCATAAATGGACTCATTAAAGGGCACAAGTGGTGTTCCTTCCCTGCAGTGTTTAAATATAAACATAGTAAGTTCTAGTGAGAACACAAGCACACATACAGCATCGATGGAAAATCCAGACCCTTCTCATTTCCAAAGCAAATCATCTGAGCCTGCAGATTGTATTGCCAGTTAAGCCTTACTGGAATATTTTTTTTTCTGGATACTTTCCATGGTAGTTCTGGTTTTTGAACATACATTTGCCACTTCCTCCCTGGCCACTTTAAATGGACGTCAGCTACAACTGACTAAAACAGATTTGGCTGGCAAATCTGTTCTAAGCAGCTTGCACTGAATGCTAATGCACAATTCATAGTATTCATTACTCCCTGAATTAAGTTACTATATTTGGCATTACTCTGAAATTCTACTGGGAATCCTGGAGCCTACCTTAATTTCGACAAGATTAGAGAAACATCGGGCCTAGTTTCTGACCATACATAAACAAGTAGACTAAGTAGTCCCACTTCAATTTGAAACATGGTGCATTTTCCTGGAAACTTTGGGCACTTTGCATCTCTTTAGAGATTAGACAGCAAACTGGTTCTTCCAGGAGTTCTGCCTATAAGGATTTGAAAAGGGATCCCTTAGTCAGCTTTTTCCTTCCTGAGATATCAGAGGCATTCATGCAGTCCTCTACAAAACTATTTAATGATTTTGAAAACTCTTTCAAGGACAAACATAAAGCATTATAAAGATTTCTTCAAGGCAACACGCATGCATTCTGGCTACCAATACAGAGATTTAAAGAGATCTTGATTTAGGGAAACACAAAAATCAGAGTTAGATTCCATGCTTCCCAAAGGTGATGGAAAGAGTCCTGTTTGCTTGAGTGAGGTTTGGAGCAGGCAAGGGTAGACACTGGATAAACAAGCTTGCTCCAGTTCCTCCCCTCTAAGAGCCTAAACTCCCAGGAAGGACAAGAACTTTTTGTTCTTTCAAATCACACTTGCGCAGAATCTGCTCTCCTTACAATAAAGATTCCACCAGTTTTTCACTCGGCCTTTCTGTTTTATTCCTGCTTCAAGCAGATTTTGTGTGTGTTTGAGTGCATGTATGTCTCAGGTCTGGCTGTCTCAGGTCTGCCAGATCAGATTGCCTGACAAAGAACAGTTTCAGGGCCTGGGTATTAAAGCCCAGTTCTTTTTATTATTTCTTCTGGGGGCACTCGACAGTTAATAATGCTGTTAGAGCGGGCCCTCAGTAACCCACAAAGTATAACACCGTAACAACTTTAAAAGAGGCAAAATGCAATTAAATACTCCCAGTGTATGAATAAGTTTTATCATCTTTTCAGATAAGAACTTACTTCTTTTCATGCCATATGTTTGGGGGTCAGAAGGGAAATCCAAAGTGACTGAGAAGCTGAAAAGAGGCTGAAGAGACCCTGCCAATTTTATGAAGTGATCAGTGGCTGAGATGAAAGCATTCCCTTGCTCATCACAGCCTGTTCGCTTTGATTAAAATGATAAAGTGAACTATCATGCACTGTGAAAAATAAAAAGACATAACTGGGAGGATGTTTCAGCCTGTGCTACCCCTAGCCACATCTGCCCCGAGGATGAGCAGCTGTTGAACAGTGCAACGTGCTGCTACGTTTGCTCATCTGTATCCCTCCTCTGCCAGCGTAGTGTGCCTTTTGCCTGCTGAGTCTTTGCACTTCTGCAGAGCTGACTCTTAAAATATTAGTAGGTCACATTTTGTGTACACTTTGTGTAGTTCTTAGAGGCAGCTCCCAATCACAAAATGAATTCCAGTGAGAATCAGCATAGAAAGATGTGCTACCCATGAAATCAAAGGGAAGAACTAATGAACAAGGATTCCTAAGTTAACTGAGATCATATTCTACTTAGCAGAAAAGCGTAAATTGTGTACATGCAAGGATTAGGAAGACACCATTTCAGTTTTCAGTTAGAATCAGCAATTTTTGAGCACTGGGAAGAATTTATTCTGTATGAAGTTGTGAATCCGTGCACTCGTAGAAGGATATGCTTCGTCCTTACCTTAACCTTTGACGGTACCCCCAGAATAAATGGAATACCCTGCATTGTGTCTATAAAGTTTGTGTCTGCATTGTCATTAACTAAGAAAGCAGGGAAGAACCTTCATACTGTCTTGTCCTCCACTGGACAACAAGTATCTAGTCCACTTTTAGCATAGTGAGCATAGCCTTCACATTTCATAGTGGAGCTAGGTCTTAGTGAAGTATGTATAATAACAGAAAAGCTCCAGTCATTTGTGTCTGATCTGCACTTAATGATTGTACCTCAAACTACTGTCACTGTAACAAGTATTCAAGATGTGTAGCTGAAGACAAAGCTGCAATGACAGGGAAGAGATCCTTGAAAAATCACTGTTACCAAAATATTTATCACCATATGTGAGTTTCAGACTAAACAAAAAATCATAATGCCAGTGTCAGAAAAAACTTTCACAGAAAAAAAAGGGTGCCTAACTGTGCTACTAGGAAAATAGGATTGCAGGTCAGTCAGGAAAAATGAAATTATAATGGGTTTGGTAAAAATGGCTCAATGCTAATAAAAAAAATTAGAAAAGAGGGATTCCTCCAACTTAAAACACAGGCAGATGTGATGTTAACTGTAAATGAAGCTTACTATGACACTGTAGCTTTTCAAATCAATATTCCCAGCAGAATACAATCACATAAAAGATAAAAAGCCCAACAAAATTTGGCAGTGTCATAGATAACAATTCCATCTGACACACCTGGCAAGAGTTTATGGTGAATAGAAGAGAGAAAAGTAATTCAGGATGGAAAAAACTGGGCAGCACGTTGACTTGGAAATTTGACCTAAGAGTAAGGCAGTATAATTGGAGAACCAATTACACTTGAAAGCACCATTAAAATCTGTCACTCCTCCTGGATTTCAAAATGGAGAGCTTAATAAATCACATACCCTAGAAAATGATATAACAAAGGGAATATGGAAACACTACATTAATTGTAGTCAGAAAAAAAAATCTCTTTTCTTGTTCATCCATCCTTCCGAGATATTTAACCTAACCTTTCCATCTGGACATCACTTGGGCTAATTGATCATTTCTTCAAATGGGAAATGTTGGAATTAAAGGTGTACTACTCTGGAACATTCATAACCAAATGCACATTTCCCAACCCCTGGAAAACAACTGTAAACATAATGCATGCTGAGAATCATGTTGAACTGTGAAAGCTGTCTGATTGTGTCTCTGAGAAATGAACTATGTTGATCACCCTTCAGACTACTACAAAGAAGAATACTGGAAACTGCATGACCTTGCTAAATCCTTGTTATCAAATGAAGAATTAAAAAAAAAAAATAGAAAAAAAGAAAAACGATGCAAACAGATTACTTAGAAAAAGAAAGGGTATGAAAACAGAATTCATGCTTCCATCCTGACTCTTGTTAGCCTTTACATGAGCAGTCTTTTAGTCAGAAAAATCCAAAAGAACAATGAATGTCTTGTAAGACAAAATGTTTGCTGTGAATTGATGACTGTATCCTCCCACAATGTGAACTAGGCTGTTCTCAAACAAGTTTATAGTAACTCAAACCAGGTTACTCTGTAATAGGCAAATGCTATTTTGCAGTTCCAAAGCAGACAACGAAGACTAAAATTTTAATGCTACCTAGAGTTGAGCACACCTTCTATTCCATAAGCTTAAGCCTCCCAGTAAATGTGTCTGAACTTTGCAGCGACTCTCAAAATATTGTAAGAGGAAAAATACACCAACCCGCAGATAGGCTCCAGCCCCAAGGAAATAACTCTCTAATATCCAATTCTCCAGCAGAACTGCTTCTGTGACCTTTCACAAGTGTTTTCTAAACTCCTCTGCCAAGGAAATGAAATCTGGGCAAATAATTTATGGAGTCATAGAACCATTTAGGTTGGAAAAGACTTCATGACGTTTCTACTCCAAGCCCCTGCTCAAAGCAGAGTGGACACTGAATTCAGACTAGGATGCTTATGGGTTCATCCAGCCAGATCTTGTAAACTTCCCAGGAAAGACATCCCACAATCACTCTGGGCCTTGTTCCAGTGCTTTATTATCTTTATAGTGATTTTTTTTTTCTTCATTCTATCTGGACATAATTAATACTGTGTCAATTTATAACCATTATCTCTCAGTCTTCTACTGTGCATGTCGGTAAAGAGCTTGGTCCGTTCTTTCTTTGATAATCGCCTTGTATGTACCAGCAGACTGCTACTATATCTCCCCAAAACCTTCTCTTCTCCAGCCTAATGATGTCAGTTGCTTCAGCCTTCCTCATGTGACATGTGCTTCAATGACACTAGATACTCACTGGAACCATATGATGGCAAGTATAATACACTGCAGTAGCAGCTTCCAAACAGAGATCGTGCTGCACTCTAAGGAATGAACCCTCGGCTTTTGGTGCCACCTCAGCCAAAGTAGCAAACATTTCTGTTTCCTCACCTCCCAAAGCTCTAGAATGCCAAAATAAAGTATCAACACACTCCACCCTTTAGACTGGCATGTCATTTGATATCTCTACCAGTAATAGACCTAAGCAATGTAGAGGGGTTCACAAAGTATGATTGGCTGCAAGAACACAATTCAGTTTGTTGCTTTTGTATTTGTTTGTTGTTGTTTGTTTTTTGGTTTTTGTTTTTTTTTAAGTTGGTCATGCCAACAAGCTAAGGTCAGTTGCCATTGCTGGTTTTGCGACATGTATAACCAGCTCCAGTGGATCCAGGACTGTGGACTGCAGTTTAGTGGTGCCTAACAGACAACAGATCTAATCACCATTACCCTATCAGCTTCCTGTAGAAGTATCAGGTTGATTTTGCTTTGTTTTGTAGAAGTTTTGCAGTTCATAAAATATATTTGCATCAATATTCTCTGTTGCAGACAAGAGATGTTTCCATCTGTTGCAAGACATCCTCTCCCTTTCAACCTATGGATGTTGTGGAGTTTGCTTAATGTTAAGTGCCCAAATTGCGTCTGGGGACCTTGATTTCAGGCTGCCCGATTCCCTAGAGTAGGAGTATGACTCCCTTTTACTATTTAAACTGCTCGCACAGTTAGCTTTGGACTTCAGGCTTTCTTTTTATTGCAGAGCAGGGAGGATACAAAGGTAATTTAACAATGATTTACAGCTGTCTTTTAAACCCTTAGTAACAAAACTCAGATATCACCTTTTGTCAAGATCCTCAATCCTCTTGTTAAAAAACTTCTTGTCACTCTTCCTTTTTTTTCTTAAGAAAGATGAATTGGGAAGAAGTCCTCTAGACCTTTTCTCACAGTTGTCAGTTCGGTTAAATACAAGATGTTTTCTCAAGGTTGATTTACCTTCACTGATCTGTTCATATGAATTTGGCCTCTCAGACTGGCCCAGCTCAATCAGTTCTGATGTCAGTGCCATGTTATGCTCCCATTTCTCACCCACAGCACGTTCATGTGAAGCAGTGGGATCTGGGGAGTAGGGCTGGGCATACCTCCTTGGCCTCACAGTGGAGTTTGCTCTCTAACTTTTTTGTAGTGGTGCACTGTGAGAGAGTCTGCTTGTTCCTTCAGAGAATGTGAGTAATAACTTGTCAAAATATACCTCTTCTCTCCTGGCATACTTGGGTTATGTTTAGTCTGTATTCTAACTGGTGGCAAAAAAAGGTCTATCTCTCACAACTTGTAGTGGTGCAACTTGTATGCATTTGCATGCCTCCTCTCATATCAGAGGTACAACAGAACCTCTCTGTCAGTATGTAGGGAGAGTGATCTCCTGAACACACTTCCTCACTAGAGCCAGAGACGTGTGGTAGAAGTGACAATGCAGGTACTGTATGGCATGATAAATCTAGTCTGGGGTCTAGTATTTGGGAAGGGATGTCTGCAGCAGAAGCAGAGACCAAGTACAAGCAAGGCAACACAACGCGTGGGGAAATATGGGACATCCGGGAGAATCGACAATATTTGCATGGTTTTATGCCTCCATCCTCATTCCAGAATGAGCCTGTTAACAGCATTCTCCACCATTAACCTCTACTTCTCTCAGACCACCTGGATCAAATGAAAAGGAAATAAAACCATCATTGTTCTTAAACAACAGGCTTTTTTATTGTATGAATTAGGGGTAGCATTTGAATAGCGATGGCAGGAATTCTGTGTTTCATAACTGATGTGTGATTGTTTGTCTACAAAGGTTGCATTGAATAGAAAAGCTGCCAATGGGTAAGGCTAACTAATCTTTTTCTTTGTTTTAACACTGTATGGCATGGATGTCTTACGTTGTATTATCTTTGAACTTGTCCAGACTTTGAATGATTCTTTCATACTACATGCCTATTTTTCCATCTTATTGATTTATTATGATCAGGAAAATGTAGTGGATTAATTTGTACTAGCAACGCCGAGAGACCTGGAAGGTTTCCTTGGTCAAAGGGGTGGAAACGAAATTCTGCTTGTATTGATTTGAGTCTTATTTTTATCCAGTTCCTAATCCATGATAGACTTACTTTTTATTTTCTGATGACTCAGTACTGGGAGGAAGAATTCACAAAGCCTTTAGGGTTATGGTAAAGGTAAAGGTAAAGGTAAACAGAGCTGGACTTTACAGCAGATCAATTGGCTCTAACAAAGCTCAGCTATCATCCTCCTTATACCTGGGATGGGGCTTGCTGCCTTGTGCTGCTCTCTTATCACTTGGAGACAGACTGTCTGATTGGAAGCTATGAGCCCAGTCCTGTAACTTTAGTAAATCAAAGTTTCTTTTAACAAATTAAAACACTGGTCTGTTTATTCCCCAGAGATGGTGAGTGATGTTATTTCAATAAGAAGAGGAGGGAGCTGATGGTCTGAAATGGCTGTGCACCAAAATGCAGTAAGTGTCTTAAAACGTGGCTGGAGCTGGAGCGCATGATGTTCACAGATTTGGGCAATTAGAGGATGGCTTACTGTTAAAAGAGATGTTAACAGCCTTACTGTTAAAAGAGACTCTAACATCAAATACAGCAAAGAAAGTTTAGCTGGAAAAAAATCGTTCTTCTTGTCTTTCTTCTTTTTTAATACAATTTCTCTACCTTCCGTGCTCTTCTACAACCCTCCTGTGTTTTGCCTGGCCCCAGCTGACTACAGTATGTATCAAAGAACACAAAATGCCCTATGCAGGATTACTTTCTCCTTCTTTGATGGATATGCTGTAAATATAGCAGTACACTCATTTGAAGGTATTCTTCTCTCCTTTCACACTCACTGTAAGCATTTATTTAATGAGCTAGCCTTTTTCATTGGATTATAGGATTGCTGAGAGTTATTTATGACAGAAATCAATGTATTCAAACAACCCTTTGATGTTGGTCTCTGCTAATGAAATCTGGATATATTCAAAATGTGATAAGCATAGTCTGCCAAAGTTAACACTGTGATGCCTATTTCCTATTAACCATATAAATAGTTATGCTCTTCATTTCTTCATTCAGGGCAGTAGATCTGTTCCAATGCTGAGAAGGACAGTACAAGTTATGCTGTTTATTTTATTTTTTACTGCAGTATGTACAGATCAGTCTAGATGGCTGGGATTATTTCACTGTATTCTTTATGAATATGATCCCTGTTTAACTTCAACCAAAGTGCACATTATCTTCTCATCTGTGTGCTTCATAGGGCTGTCTGATTTTGTGCTCATTACTTAGTCATTAATAAACCAAAATCAGATGTAAGAATGAATGGAGCTTGGCAAATGAAGTTTTTGGTACAGTAAAAAAAAAAAAAAACAACCAAAACCCAACCTCTCCCTCCCCCCAACCACAATATTACATCTTTCTGCTTAGGGAAAGCAGATTTTCTCAAAGCATGATTTAAGGAAAACATGATTTTCTGAAACAGAACCATTTGCTGGAATGGGACTTTTGTTTGGTTTGGTTGTAAACCAAATAACTCAGGTTTACTGACAGCTTGTTTGACTCAATCACAGCTTCAGCCTAAGCCTAGATGGCCTTTCAGAAAATACACTTCAAATAAACACATTTTCTTGGGTTCAGTCCATCCACAACCAGCTCTTTGTTAATGAGCTGAAGACCGAATCACAGCTGAGCTTGAATTTTGGGATTTGCAAAGCAACACTAAATCTGACACTAAATCTGAGCTTTTATTTTTTTATATGACCTATCCCCCTCTACAGAATTAACTGCACTCACTGAAATTTATAGTAGCATGTTCTTGAAGACCGAGATATTTTGTTTGCATTGTACATTTTAACAATTATGCAACATTTATTAAAAAAAAGATTAATGGCTACATAAAAAGACCCCCAAGCCACATATGTATTACTAAGAGTGAAAATATTAATAATTATCTGACAGTTTATAGGCTAAGAGTTATGAAATTAAAACAGCAAAAAGCTAGTATGCTCCTGTCATCAGTAGGGAGAGAGAGAGAGAACAAAATCAGGATACTTTTTCCCTTTGTAGGAATGTGCATCAAATTTCCAGCATCAGGGACATTTCTGCTGGCAAAGGTTGTGATCTCAGGTTCTCTCCTCCTTTAACATCTCAGTGATAAATGCCTTTTGTACTCCTGCGTTAAGCCCCTGTCTCAAGTCTCTGTTCTGTATTCTGTTTCTTTACAATTGTGTTCCATATCTGTCTTGAAGTACTTTAAACAATCACCTCAAAAATGGATCTATATTTCCTTAACACTGCAACATGGAGGTTCATTATCGAGAAGACGGGTTACTGCAGCTCAGCCTGTCCAGCAAACTGGTCCTCGGAGTTCACCCCCGACAGAAAAGCGGCCTGTTTCACAGCAGAAGACTAATGGATGAGCCAAGACAGCATTGTGCTTCTTCCCTTTCAAAAGCTATTTGTAAAAGAGAGAGAAATAGTGGTGTTTGTGGAACACTGATGCATTTAACACTGCTTTTGAAAGCATCCAAAAGTACGGAATCACAACTTGGAAGGTTACCCCCATCAAGGGGAAAAGGTTGAACAGGATCCAACTGACATCCCTGCTTATTTGTTGGAGTTTTGCCATTTTTCCAGCAGCTGATGCAATGCATTGACTTCCTTTAGTACAATTAACACCCTTAAAAAGAACACTTACTACATAATGATCTAACAAGGATATCAGAATTGAGAAAACAGCAGATGGATTCTAAGGCTTTTGAGTCCCTTTGGAAAAACAAGAAAACAAGCTAATAAAAATTGTCTAGGCCAAATCCATAGCATGATTATATCTTATGAAGTCACTCCAGACCAAATTCACAATGCAATTAATTTTCATGGAGAAACAGTCAGATCGGATTTAGCTTAGTGAAGTATTAACGTCTTCAACAACAAACCAAACCAAACTGTACTAACAAGTTAATGATGAAAAAATGATAATCAGTTTCCCTGCCTGAATACACCCTGTGGGGCAAAGCAAAGCGCAACACTCTCTTGATCTGAAGCTCAGTTTTCCTTCTGTCTGCTCTTGATCTCAAAAATGTAAGAGTTCAGGAAAAAAACTATCATCCTTTGGATGCTGGAAAGCTGATCAGAAATCCCTTTGGACTTGGCACATACCATCTGTTGCCCACCCATACAAGTGGTTGTCTGTCATTTAGCGGGTGACACAAGACACACCATCGGGGCTTGAGTCACGGCCAGCCCCCACTCTGGCAGGTAGTGCCCAGCTGCAGGAGAGAATTTTGAAACCGAGGAACTCAGCTATTGCACAGGCAACTCTGCCTATAGGCAACTGTGGCTCATGACACAACATCAGGATCCCCCATGTGCAACAAGTAACAGCATAATCTAAGCCTTCTCCCCCACGAGAAGGTGTATGACAATCACATCAGCACTGGTTTGGTGGTTGGTATGACCTCCCATACTCTTATCTATGTCCTGCAACAACTAAGTCTCTTGAGTTGGCCCAAATGACCCCTAAGGGTTGGTACTTTCAGTTTGTACAAAGTTATTTCTCTTCCGTAAGAATCTTGCACCACAGCAGCTGCAGCAGGTAAACATAAAAACACCAACTAATGGATTTTCAGCCCATTACTTATCAAAGGGAAATTGATACCTCACATCTAACTCGACCTGTTCATCCATCAGTCAGAGAATATTCCTGGCACTCTTTGACAAAGCATCTCAATAAGGTTTGTGAAGAGCATTTAAGAAAAATTAAAAACATCTGACCCACAAACTTGGTGACTGTGGTGTCTTCACAAAAGGCATGGCATATCAAATGAAAACCAGGAGCTGTGAGTAAATGCCGCTGCTAATGTAAACTCTAGTCTGCTAATTAAAACTCCGTGAAAGCAAATGTTTCCTACCGTATGCTAGTAGTAGCAGTATAGTGCTAAAATTAAACTATGGTAGACCCAATGTGTCACCCCTTAGAACCAATTGTTTCTATTCAACATTGCATTATATAAATAAATGCCTTTTTCCACTCTCTTCACTGATAGTGACTGCTATATAATGGAGCGTCTTTTTGCTAACACACAATCCTCACTTACACTGATGCAGTCAGAGGGAGGCAAATTCTTTTTAAAGGCCGTGGTGGGCTGAGCAGCCCTGTATTAGCTTTAGCTGTGGGCTGGTATCATACCTTTTGTCTGCAGGGTACCATTTATTTTTGGGTATGTCCCTTTTTTAGCGGGGGGGGCGATGGTACACATCCTCCAAATGTAAAGGTCCTCCCCTTCTGCCCATCTTCGCCTGTCCTCTGATGAAATATTCTTCAGAACCTTTTAAAATATATCTTTTTTTTTTTCTTTTTGACCTTCTGTGAAAGTGAATAGGGTGTTAACTCCTGATTTCCGCAAGAGTAATTCACATGAAAACATCTGTAAAACAG
>NW_009648877.1:800045-805570 GCF_000708025.1 Charadrius vociferus | reverse complement strand
ACCGCAGGAAAAACCCACATTTGTATTTGATGAAGGCTGTAAGACAGACAAGACTCAAGATTTTCCCGTCTTTTCGAGGGTATCAGCGGCAGAGCCTGTATCCCAGGCACTGGTGTGAATGCAAGTAACAGGGACACAGCCAAAAGGCTATGAGAGAGGTTAGGCTAAAGTGGCTATTGTCTGTGGGACTAGACAGAGTTTCCATTACCTCTCTTACTGGGCATGCCATGGTCCGTCCTTCTCTGCACTTTTCTTAGAGGAGTGGCTGTGAACACCCATCCTTGTAGCAAGAAGATGGCTGGTGGAGGGAGGGGCTCTGTGATACTTGAAGGGTTGTTTCATAACAAGAGAGATTTTTTTTTTTTTTTTTTTCCTAAATGCCATGTGCTCTTACTTTTTATAATAGAGTGTGTTTGCATGTAGGTTTTGTATGTTTATTTTTTTTCGGAGACATAAACTTTTTGTGTTTGTCTTTTTTCAGGGCTGTGATGACAATGTGAAATGGATTAAACGGAAGAACTTAAACATAAATAAATAAAATAAATACAGTATTCCAAACAAGAAAATGACTGCATATGCCACAGAAGCAGTTCAAAGGGTTTGGTTATGCCTTTTATTTTAAAAACTAATATATATATATAAAAGAAGTAGTTTGTATTGGTTTTTTTTCATGTGCTGTCATGGTTTCAATCTTACATAAAACAGGTAACTTCGTCAAGCAAAAGTTATTTTTTATTTTTTGAAAAAAAAAAAGAAAAAAAGGAATAGGAATTTTGAATGTACCTTATTAAGACCTCCAAAAAGGGTCTCTTGCACCACTGACAGCTTTCTGTGAGGCACCTCAGTATTATTTAGGACTCCCTGTTCTAGGGGAGAGAGTAGGGGGGTGTCCCCGTGAGTCCCCGGTGGCTGCAGTGTCATGCAGTCAGGAGAGTGGATAAGGAGATATTTGGAAAAGAGGTGGTGCATCCCTTCAGGTCATGTTTTTCCTTCAGTTATGTGGTTATTAGTTAACAAGTTGGGAGGAAACCACAGGGAAACCAGGAACAGGACAAGTACTTCATAGCAGGGCTACAATGTGTGTCAGAAGAGACACTGGACGTTTTAGATTCCCTAGTTTTGCCAGCTGGTTGAAGTTGTGCTGAATTGTCCTTTGACTCTTCAGGAAAATTTTAATGAAATTTACTTTGCCACCTCTTTGAAATTATTCTTCAGGAAAGACTGATCCATACTGGGGCTATCAGCATCAACGAGCAATATAAAAATACATTAAAAAATTAATATAGTACTCCTCAGTTTGTCAAAACTCATCTGATGAACTTATTGATATGCAGTAGTACTAATACCAAGAGCTGAACAGTACACCAGAAGGGCTGAATAAATCCATGAACCTGAGAAGAGTATCCAAAATTATTATAATAAATATTGTTAAAACTCAATGTTTTTAGACACTTGTAGAACATCAAACTTCTGGATGCAAACCAACCACTTGGAATTAGAAGTTGGAAATTGGGAAGATATCCAGGGGATAATATGTCTTATTGTACCTTTTTACAGCAGTAATCGAAACATAGAGACATTAAAACATGGAGATTCCATGAGCTCATGGAAGCAGCATGATCATTTAAACTGACAATATCAGCCTGATTCTAAGTGTTTTTATCTCTAAAATGAACTAAAGACATGTCTGTGGGATTTCATCATTTGTATTATCACTGCCCAACCTGAAGGAAATCAGAGAAAACCAAAAAATGCAAAACCTTTTCTTCAGTAAGGCATTTGATATTGTAATAGTGCTCTCTGTTTTCATTCCTTCTCCTTTGTTTTAATTTTTCAATTTTAACTAGGCAGCATTCTTTTTCCTGAGTTTATAACTTAAATAAAGGGTCTGAGATCAAGTAACTGACAAAACCGTCATAGCTAAGATTCATAACACTATACTGTTGCTGTGCTATTAACTATACAAAGTCCTGATGCAGCAACAGATAGTTGCAAAAATGTTTCCTCTTTATACAATTTTAATAAGAAGAAATTGATAGTAGAGCTCAAGATAAAATCAGATAAATGTTCAGTTTAGTACTGAGATATAAGTATCCCCAAGTGTGTATTATGAATTGATTCAGTAATCAAAGTCCTGGTTTAAAAGCAGTCTTTAAATTCATTGGTTTTCTCTCCATGCTTTTGTTTACCTGATTGTATATTTGCTGAGCATAAATTAATAAAACATGCATGACAACTTCATTGTGCTTTCTGCACTTTTGTGTGTTCTGTGAATGTTGTCTTTTTCAGAAGAAATATCAAAGAGCATTTAAAGAGAATGAGCAGTTACAAACAAATAGTTTAACATTACTTCATGTAGAATAATCTGAGAAAATTCAAACAATATTAGGGACCCAACATGCTAGATATTGCATAAAATCACAGTAAAAGTTGTTTTTTGCCCTCTCCTTCCAGGACTATCAGGTCAGAGACAGACAGAGCTCCCATTTACAGATTAAAGAACAGCAGCACGGACTGTAATACATCTATTTATTTGCAGAGTTTATGCTATATTATTCTGGGGAAAAGGAAACAAAATAAACTCTGTTGCATGGGCATCACATACACTGAATTATGGAGAAACATTTTCTAAATTCCTATGATTTACATTTTGGCTGATATACTTAGTTTGAGAAATAAATACACCATCATCATGCAAATAAACCAGTGCAAGGAATCCATAAACAATGACCAAAAAAAAGTAACCAGCAATTCTACAGCACCTTCGTATTACAAGTCGCAGACATTATTTTCTTGAGCAGAACTAGCAACAACATAACTGATAGAAATGGCCACCAGGAGTGACAACATTTGGAAATGCATAGGATCCAAAGAAATCAAAAATGTGGCTCTTGACTTACATATAAGACCCAGCAGGATACCAGATTTTCTGGCAACAGGGAATGTTCTTGGTTCATTTTCAGGTCACAGTTAAAAGACAGGAAAGAAGATTATTTTTATTCTCTGTTCTGGAGAAATCTCATCTCTGTTTAAAAATGGCCATCTGAATTTACATGCAGACTTTCAACCTTATTTTAGGACTTAGAAGTATTTCAGAATGCTTTGTACGGGCTCCTACACCAATACTGTAACATTGGTTTTGACTTAGTTTAACATTTTAGTTTAATGTTTTAGACTATAAAATCGTTCCTCCACCTCAGTGAGTTTGACTCCTGGCAGGGTTTAACTGGGACAAAAAAAGCTTCAGAGAGGAGATAGAGAAATCAGGTGGATAAGCTTTAGCAGTAAGATGCTATTAAGTAAGGGATACTAGGGACAATGTTGAGATTTATTTTCTGCATAGGTGCGGAAGGCAATGGATAACAAAGCATATGAAGGAAAGATAGATAAGTGTGCAATTTCAGTTCTGGTAAATCTGCACTGTGACAAAAACGAATTGTTTCAAGTTTGTGATATCTCAGTCTTCAGTTAATAGCACCTTGCCACTACCTTCTCCTTGCTGGGAAATCTCAGTCCTGGTGAAGTGGTTTCCATAGTTACATAAAAACACGCATGTCTGATTATTTCTGTCAGGTGAAATACCTGTGAAAGCAGGTATGTGAAATATGTATGTATATTATGTATGTGAAATAGGCAGCTAGTTAAATGTTTATCTCTAAGAAAATATTTGTATGGCCATGCACACATTCTGCTTACTTCAGGTTCTGTATAACTTCGGGTAAAACCATGTACTGGCACAAAAACATCAAGCTGCCTGACTGAAAGACCTAGCTGCACAGTTAGTTAGCAAATTTTGAGCAGAGAAACAAACTGCAGAGTAAAGGTGCGCTCACTTGTCTGTTATCAGAAAAGTGTAGAACGGATGCATGATGAAGGCGACCACTGTTGATAATTTTCATATTTGAATTAGTGTCTATTAGCACAGCAAAGAAGGACTTTGGGGGGGGTGGGGGTGGGAGTACGTGACAAGGTGGGCCTGCGAGATCATGCGCTGCATGGCCACCCACTGGTCACCCCAGGATATTTGAGAAAGCTCTCAAGAGGGACCTTAGTTTGGCAGCAAAAGAGAACAAATAAGGCTTCAGCTCTAACAATGCCCAGGCAGCAGGGGCTTGTTTTGATTGGATTGGCTTTAACAAGTGTTTTTTCTTCCAGACAGACATTTAAATTCTTGTCTTTTTATTTATGCTCCTCGATCAGAGGGGAAAGAAAGCAGTCCTCATATGTAAATGTTAGATACCTACCTTTTCTGCTTCTTGAAAAGGGAACAGTCCTTTTTTCTGTGAGAATGTTACAAGTTTTCAAAAAGAGAAGGGAGTGTTCTTGAGTAATATAAATTAATAATTGGGTTCTAAAACTGAGGGTGGAAAATGGTTTTAAAATCTGAATTCTGAAATGTTTACCTCTAGCTGCCTCCAGTGGTCTTTCCTTTACACAGATTCTTGTCATCCACAAGTGTCAAGGAAGAGAATAAAATACAATAAAAATTAGATTCAGATAAATGAGATTATTTGTCTAAAGATCTCCACTTAGGCCGATGATGCAGGTAGAAACAGAATCTCAATCCTTGCAAGTGTCTGCTGTCCAAAAGAGATTGTATGACCACCTGATATTTCTCATTGAGTCATCCTCTTGCCTGGATTTAAGTCCTATATAGGCCTGTATAGCCATCGCCGTTTCCCTGAAACCTTCTCTGGAAATCAGTAATTGAAATTCTGACATGACTTTTTTTCCACCTGTCTAGTGAGTGATTCAGCCCAGTAGGATCTGGTCATATGGAGATCTTCAAAAGAAGCTACTAATTGCATTGGCTGAGTAAATAGATGCAATGTGTCAGATGCTTAAACTAAGATTGCACGGACAGCCAGCCCCCTGTGTGTTCAGAGCCTAGTTATGGCGTGCAACCTAATTAAAAATATATCCTAAAGTTCTCCCTGGAGACCAGTATAATCTCTGTGGATCCTGGACTCTCTGGCAGGTAGACACTAATTGACAACAAGACCAGTGTGGGGGAGACTAGGCACCCCATGGAACATACCCAATCTGGTAAAAATAAGGCTGTGAGATACAAGTTATGAAGTCTGCCTTCATGGCAAACCCTTTGGATCAGAGATTTAAGAGAAGCCTGCAAAGTTTTGTCCTTTCAAAATGTGATTTTCAAAGTGAATCTGTCACCAGCTGTCACAAATGCATTGAAGACTCTGACAAAGTACCTTTTGCTGGATTGAATTTTTTTCATGCTCTGGGGAAGTAAACAACTGGTTTCTAAACCTGTCATCTGTTTGTCACTGTTCTGTAATAGGAGACTTTATTGGTAGGAGAAAGCAGACCTTTGGCTGAAGACCCCCTTCATGTCTCTGTCTCTCTAGCATCCTCTGGAAAGGATGCTGCCCTGATGGCTTTTGGGTTGCATAGAAGGAAGGCAAAGGGCTGTGATAACTAAACGAGTTTGTCCACATATTTTGAAGTGGGTTCATACAATATTTTTTTTTTCAAGGTGGATTCTCATACTAATATCCTGCTGA